>NW_025728161.1:0-348796 GCF_021461385.2 Schistocerca piceifrons
AAGCATCGGATTGTAAAACTGAACTCACAGGAGTGGTTCAAATCGTAGAAAGTGAGAGTGTCAGTCCTCTTGTACTTAAATCGGCATGGTGCCTTTTGTATTAAATTCGGATGCAATGTCTGTGCTTCATCGTCAATAAGATGGTGCAAGGTATACAGTAAACCTGAAGTGAAGCATCGGAATCTAAAACCGGACTCACAGGAGAGGTTCAAATCATGGTAAGTGAGAGTGTCAGTCCTCTATTACTTAAGTCGGCATTGTGCCTTTTGTATTAAATTCGGACGCAATTTCTTTGTTTCATCGTCAATAAGAAGGTCGAAGGGATACAGTAAACCTGAAGTGAAGCATCGGAATCTGAAACTGGACTCACAGGAGAGGTTCAAATCATAGAATGTGAGAGTGTCAGTCCTCTTGTACTTAAGTCGGGCATTAAGCTTTTGTATTAAATTCGGATGCAATTTCCGTTTTTCATCGTCAATAAGAAGGTCCAATGTATACAGTAAACCAGAAGTGAAGCATCGTAATCTAAAACTGGACTCACAGGAGAGGTTCAAATCATAGAAAGTTAGAGTGTCAGTCTTCTTGTACTTAAGTCGGCATTGTGCATATTGTATTAAATTCGAATGCAATTTCTGTGTTTCATCGTCAATAAGAAGGTCCAAGGGATACAGTAAACCTGAAGTGAAGCATCGGAATCTTAAACTGGACCCACTCGTGAGGGTCAAATCATAGGAAGTTAGAGTGTCAGTTCTCTTGTACTTAAGTCGGCATTATGCCTTTTGTATTAAATTCGGATGCAAACTCTGTGTTTCATCGTCAATAAGAAGGTCCAAGTGATACAGTAAACCTGAAGTGAAGCATTGGAATCTAAAACTTGACTCACAGCAGAGGTATAAATCATAGAAAGTGAGAGTGTCAGTCCTCTTGTACTTAAGTAGGCATTGTGCCTTTTGTATTAAATTCGGATGCAATTTCTGTGTTTCATCGTCAATTACAAGGTAAAAGGTATACAGTAAACCTGAGTGAAGCATCGGAATCTAAATCTGGACTCACAGGAGAGGTACAAATCATAGAAAGTGAGGGGGTCAGTCCGCTTGTACTTAAGTAGGCATTGTGCCTTTTGTATTAAATTCGGATGCAATTTCTGTGTTTCATCGTCAATAAGAAGGTCCAAGGGATACAGTAAACCTGAACTGAAGCATCGGAATGTAAAACTGAACTCACATGTGAGGTTCAAATCATAGAATGTGAGAGTGTCAGTCCTCTTGTACATAAGTCGTCATTGTGCCTTTTGTATTAAATTCGGATGCAAACTCTGTGTCTCATCGTCAATAAGAAGGTCCAACGGATACAGTAAACCTGAAGCGAAGCATCTGAATCTAAAACTGGACTCACAGGACAGGTTCAAATCATAGAAAGTGAGAGTGTCAGTCCTCTTGTACTTAAGTCGGCATTGTGCACTTTGTATTAAATTCTGATGCAATTTCTGTGTTTCATCGTCAATAAGAAGGTGCAAGGTATACAGTAAACCTGAAGTTAAGCATCGGAATCTAAAACCGGACTCACAGGAGAGGTTCAAATCATGGAAAGTGAGAGTGTCAGTCTTCTATTACTTAAGTCGGCATTGTGCCTTTTGTATTAAATTCGGACGCAATTTCTTTGTTTCATCGTCAATAAGATGGTCCAACGGATACAGTAAACCTGAAGTGAAGCATCGGGATCTGAAACTGGACTCACAGGAGAGGTTCAAGTCATAGAAAGTGAGTGTGTCATTCCTCTTGTACTTAAGTCGGCATTGATCCTTTTGTATTAAATTCGGATGCAATTCCTGTGTTTCATCGTCAATAAGAAGGTGCAAGGTATACAGTAAACCTGAAGTGAAGCATAGGAACCTAAAACTGGATTCACAGGAGAGGTTCCAATCATAGGAAGTGAGAGTGTCAGTTCTCTTGTACTTAAGTCGGCATTGTGCCTTTTGTATTAAATTCGGATGCAATTTCTGTGTTTCATTGTCAATAAGAAGGTGCAAGGTATACAGTAATGTTGAAGTGAAGCATCGGAATCTAAAACTGGACTCACAGGAGAGGTTCAAATCGTAGAAAGTGAGAGTGTCTGTCCCTCTTTTACTTAAGTCGGCATTGTGCCTTTTGTATTAAATTCATATGCAACTTCTGTGTTTCATCGTCAATAAGAAGGTCCAAGGGATACATTATACCTGAAGTGAAGCATCGGAATCTAAAACTGGACTCACAGGTGGGGTTCAAATCATTGAAAGTTAGAGTGTCAGTCCTCTTGTACTTAAGTCGGCATAGTGCCTATTGTATTAAATTCGGATGCAATTACTGTGTTTCATCGTCCATAAGAAGGGGCAAGGTATACAGTAATCTTGAAGTGAAGCATCGGAATCTAAAACTGGACTCACAGGAGAAGTTCAAATCGTAGAAAGTGAGAGTGTCAGTCCTCTTGTACTTAAGTCGGCATTGTTCCTTTTGCATTAAATTCGGATGCAATTTCTCTGTTTCATCGTCAATAAGAAGGTGCAAGTTCTACAGTAAATCTGAAGTGAAGCATCGAAATCTGAAACTGGACTCACAGGAGAGGTTCAAATCATAGATAGTGAGAGTGTCAGTCCTCTTGAACTTAAGTCGGTATCGTGCCTGTTGTATTAAATTCGGATGCAATTCCTGTGTTTCATCGTCAATATGGAGGTGCAAGGTATACAGTAAACCTGAAGTGTACCATCGGAATCTAAAACTGGACTCGCACGAGAGGTTCAAATCGTAGAAAGTGAGAGTGTCAGCCCTCTTGTTCTTAAGACGGCATTGTGCCTTTTGTATTAAATTCGGATGCAATGGACTGTGTTTCATCGTCAATAAGAAGGTGCAAGGTATACAGTAAATCTGAAGTGAAGCATCGGAATCTAAAACGGGACTCACAGGAGGGGTTCAAATCATAGAATGTGAGAGTGTCAGTCCTCTTGTACTTAAGTCGGCATTGTGCCTTTTGTATTAAATTCGGATGCAATTTCTATGCTTCCTCGTCAATAAGAAGATGCAAGGTATACAGTAAACTTGAAGTGAAGCATCGGAATCTAAAACTGGACTCACAGGAGAGGTTCAAATCGTAGAAAGAGAGAGTGTCAGTCCACTTGTACTTCAGTCGGAAATGTGCCCTTTTGTATTAAATTCGGATGCAATTTCTGTGTTTCATCGTCAATAAGAATGTCCAAGGGATTCAGTAAACCAGAAGTGAAGCATCGGAATTTTAACTGGACTCACAGGTGGGGTTCAAATCATAGAAAGTGAGAGTGTCAGTCCTTTTGTACTTAAGTCGGAATTGTGCCTTTTGTATTAAATTCTGATGCAATTTCTGTGTTTCATCGTCACTAAGAAGGTGCTAGGTGTACAGTAAACCTGAAGTGAAGCATCGGAATCTAAAACTGGACTCACAGGAGAGGTTCAAATCATAGAAAGTGAGAGTGTCAGTCCTCTTGTACTTATGTCGGCATTGTGCCTTCTGTATGAAATTCGGATACAATTTCTGTGTTTCATCGTCAATAAGAAGGTGCAAGGTATACAGTAAACCTGAAGTGTAGCATCGGAATCTAAAACTGGACTCACAGGAGAGGTTCAAATCGTAGAAAGTGAGAGTGTCGGTCCTCTTGTACTTAAGTCGGCATTGTGCCTAATGAATTAAATTCGGATGCAATTTCTGTGTTTTATCGTCAATAATAAGGTGCAAGGTATACGGTAAAAATGAAGTGAACCATCGGAATCTAAAACTAAACTCACAGGAGAGGTTCAAATCGTTGAAACTGAGAGTGTCAGCCCTCTTGTTCTTAAGACGACATTGGGCCTTTTGTATTAAATTCGGATGCAATTACTGTGTTTCATCGTCAATAAGAAGGTGCAAGGTATACAGTAAATCTGAAGTGAAGCATCGGAATCTAAAACGGGACTCACAGGAGGGGTTCAAATCATAGAAAGTGAGAGTGTCAGTCCTCTTGTACTTATGTCGGCATTGTGCCTTCTGTATGAAATTCGGATACAATTTCTGTGTTTCATCGTCAATAAGAAGGTGCAAGGTATACAGTAAATCTGAAGTGAAGCATAGGAATCTAAAACTGAACTCACAGGAGACGTTCAAATCGTAGAAAGTGAGAGTGTCGGTCCTCTTGTACTTAAGTCGGCATTGTGCCTAATGAATTAAATTCGGATGCAATTTCTGTGTTTTATCGTCAATAATAAGGTGCAAGGTATACGGTAAAAATGAAGTGAACCATCGGAATCTAAAACTAAACTCACAGGAGAGGTTCAAATCGTTGAAACTGAGAGTGTCAGCCCTCTTGTTCTTAAGACGGCATTGGGCCTTTTGTATTAAATTCGGATGCAATTACTGTGTTTCATCGTCAATAAGAAGGTGCAAGGTATACAGTAAATCTGAAGTGAAGCATCGGAATCTAAAACGGGACTCACAGGAGGGGTTCAAATCATAGAAAGTGAGAGTGTCAGTCCTCTTGTACTTATGTCGGCATTGTGCCTTCTGTATGAAATTCGGATACAATTTCTGTGTTTCATCGTCAATAAGAAGGTGCAAGGTATACAGTAAACCTGAAGTGTAGCATCGGAATCTAAAACTGGACTCACAGGAGAGGTTCAAATCGTAGAAAGTGAGAGTGTCGGTCCTCTTGTACTTAAGTCGGCATTGTGCCTAATGAATTAAATTCGGATGCAATTTCTGTGTTTTATCGTCAATAATAAGGTGCAAGGTATACGGTAAAAATGAAGTGAACCATCGGAATCTAAAACTAAACTCACAGGAGAGGTTCAAATCGTAGAAAGTGAGAGTGTCAGCCCTCTTGTTCTTAAGACGGCATTGTGCCTTTTGTATTAAATTCGGATGCAATTACTGTGTTTCATCGTCAATAAGAAGGTGCAAGGTATACAGTAAATCTGAAGTGAAGCATCGGAATCTAAAACGGGACTCACAGGAGGGGTTCAAATCATAGAATGTGAGAGTGTCAGTCCTCTTGTACTTAAGTCGGCATTGTGCCTTTTGTATTAAATTCGGATGCAATTTCTGTGTTTCATCGTCAATAAGAAGGTGCTAGGTGTACAGTAAACCTGAAGTGAAGCATCGGAATCTAAAACTGGACTCACAGGAGAGGTTCAAATCATAGAAAGTGAGAGTGTCAGTCCTCTTGTACTTATGTCGGCATTGTGCGTTCTGTATGAAATTCGGATACAATTTCTGTGTTTCATCGTCAATAAGAAGGTGCAATGTATACAGTAAAAATGAAGTGTAGCATCGGAATCTAAAACTGGACTCACAGGAGAGGTTCAAATCGTAGAAAGTGAGAGTGTCGGTCCTCTTGTACTTAAGTCGGCATTGTGCCTAATGAATTAAATTCGGATGCAATTTCTGTGTTTTATCGTCAATAATAAGGTGCAAGGTATACGGTAAAAATGAAGTGAACCATCGGAATCTAAAACTAAACTCACAGGAGAGGTTCAAATCGTAGAAAGTGAGAGTGTCAGCCCTCTTGTTCTTAAGACGGCATTGTGCCTTTTGTATTAAATTCGGATGCAATTACTGTGTTTCATCGTCAATAAGAAGGTGCAAGGTATACAGTAAATCTGAAGTGAAGCATCGGAATCTAAAACGGGACTCACAGGAGGGGTTCAAATCATAGAATGTGAGAGTGTCAGTCCTCTTGTACTTAAGTCGGCATTGTGCCTTTTGTATTAAATTCGGATGCAATTTCTATGCTTCCTCGTCAATAAGAAGATGCAAGGTATACAGTAAACTTGAAGTGAAGCATCGGAATCTAAAACTGGACTCACAGGAGAGGTTCAAATCATAGAAAGTGAGAGTGTCAGTCCTCTTGTACTTATGTCGGCATTGTGCCTTCTGTATGAAATTCGGATACAATTTCTGTGTTTTATCGTCAATAATAAGGTGCAAGGTATACGGTAAAAATGAAGTGAACAATCGGAATCTAAAACTAAACTCACAGGAGAGGTTCAAATCGTTGAAACTGAGAGTGGCAGTCCTCTTTTACTTCAGTCGGCATTGTGCCTTTTGTATTAAATTCGGATTCAATTTCTGTGTTTCTTCGTAAATAAGAAGGTGCAAGGTATACAGTAAACCTGAAGTGATGCATCGGAATCTAAAACTGGACTCACAGGAGAGGTTCAAATCATAGAAAGTGAGAGTGTCAGTTCTATTGTACTTAAGGCGGCATTGTGCCCTTTTGTATAAATTCGGATGCAATTTTTGTGTTTCATCGTCAATAAGAAGGTGCAAGGTATACAGTAATTTTGAAGTGAAGCATCGGAATCTAAAACTGGAATCTCAGGAGACGTTCAAATCGTAGAAAGTAAGAGTGTCAGTCCTCTTGTACTAAGTCGGCATTGTGCCTTTTGTATTAAATTCGAATGCAATTAATGTGTTTCGTCGTCAATAAGAAGTTGCAAGGTATACAGTAAACCTGAAGTGAAGCATCGGAATCTAAAACTGGACTCACAAGAGACGTTCAAATCATAGAAAGTGAGAGTATCACTCCTCTTGTACTTTAGTCGGCATTGTGCATTTTGTATTAAATTCTGATTCAATTTCTGTGTTTCATCGTCAATAAGAAGGTACAAGGTATACAGTAAACCTGAAGTGTACATCGTAATCTAAACCTGGACTCACAGGAGAGGTACAAATCGTTGTAAGTGAGAGTGTCAATCCTCTTGTACTTAAGTCGGCATTGATCATTTTGTATTAAATTCGGATGCAATTGCTGTGTTTCATCGTCAATAAGAAGGTGCAAGGTATACAGTTAACCTGAAGTGAAGCATCGGAATCAAAAACTGGACTCACAGGAGAGGTTCATATCATAGAATGTTAGAGTGCCAGTCCTCTTGTACTTATGTCGGCATGGTGCCTTTTGTATTAAACTCGGATGCAAACTCTGTGTCTCATCGTCAATAAGAAGAAGCAAGGTATACAGTAAACCTAAAGTGAAGCATCGGAAGCTAAAACTGGACTCACAGGAGGGCTTCAAATCATAGAAAGTGAGAGTGTCAGTCCTCATGAACTTATGTCGGCATTGTGCCTGTTGTATTAAATTCGTATGCAACTCCTGTGATTCATCGTCAATATGGAGGTTCAAGGTATACAGTAAACTTGAAGTATAGCATCGGAATCTAAAACCGGACTCACAGGAGTGGTTCAAATCGTAGAAAGTGGGAGTGTCAGTCCTCTTTTACGTAAGTCGGCATTGTGCCTTTTGTATTAAATTCGGATGCAACTTCTGTGTTTCATCGTCAATAAGAAGTTCCAAGGGATACAGTATACCTGAAGTGAAGCATCGGAATCTAAAACGGGACTCACAGGTGGGGTTCAAATCATTGAAAGTTAGAGTGTCAGTCCTCTTGTACTTAAGTCGGCATAGTGCCTTTGTGTATTAAATTCGGATGCAATTTCTGTGTTTCATCGTCAATAAGGAGGGGCCAGGTATACAGTAATCTTGAAGTGAAGCATCGGAATCTAAAACTGGACTCACAGGAGAAGTTCAAATCGTAGAAAGTGAGAGTGTCAGTCCTCTTGTACTTAAGTCTGCATTGTTCCTTTTGCATTAAATTCGGATGCAATTTCTGTGTTTCGTCGTCAATAAGAAGGTGCAAGGTCTACAGTAAACCTGAAGTGAAGCATCGGAATCTAAACTGGACTCACAGGAGAGGTTCATATCATAGATAGTGAGAGTGTCAGTACTCTTGAACTTAAGTCGGCATTGTGCCTGTTGTATAAAATTCGGATGCAATTCCTGTGTTTCATCGTCAATATGGAGGTGCAAGGTATACAATAAACCTGAGGTGTACCATCGGAATCTAAAACTGGACTCACACGAGAGGTTCAAATCGTAGGAAGTGTTCTTAAGACGGCATTGTGCATTTTGTATTAAATTCGGATGCAATTACTGTGTTTCATCGTCAATAAGAAGGTGCAAGGTATACAGTAAATCTGAAGTGAAGCATCGGAATCTAAAACGGGACTCACAGGAGGGTTTCAAATCATAGAATGTGAGAGAGTCAGTCCTCCTGTACTTAAGTCGGCATTGTGCCTTTTGTATTAAATTCGGATGCAATTTCTATGCTTCTTCGTCAATAAGAAGATGCAAGGTATACAGTAAACTTGAAGAGAAGCATCGGAACCTAAAACTGGACTCACAGGAGAGGTTCAAATCGTAGAAAGTGAGAGTGTCAGTCCTCTTGTACTTCAGTAGGAAATGTGCCTTTTGTATTAAATTCGGATGCAATTTCTGTATTTCATCGTCAATAAGATTGACCAAGAGATACAGTAAACCTGAAGTGAAGCATCGGAATTTTAACTGGACTCACAGGTGGGGTTCAAATCATAGAAAGTGAGAGTGTCAGTCCTCTTGTACTTAAGTCGGAATTGTGCCTTTTGAATTAAATTCGGATGCAATTTCTCTGTTTCATCGTCAATAAGAAGGTGCTAGGTGTACAGTAAACCTGAAGTGAAGCATCGGAATCTAAAACTGGACTCACAGGAGAGGTTGAAATCATAGAAAGTGAGAGTGTCAGTCCTCTTGTACTTATGTCGGCATTGTGCCTTCTGTATGAAATTCGGATGCAATTTCTGTGTTTCATCGTCAATAAGAAGGTGCAAGGTATACAGTAAACCTGAAGTGTAGCATCGGAATCTAAAACTGGACTCACAGGAGAGGTTGAAATCGTAGAAAGTGAGAGTGTCGGTCCTCTTGTACTGAAGTCGGCATTGTGCCTAATGAATTAAATTCGGATGCAACTTCTGTGTTTTATCGTCAATAATAAGGTGCAAGGTATACGGTAAAAATGAAGTGAACCAACGGAATCTAAAACTGGACTCACAGGAGAGGATCAAATCGTTGAAACTGAGAGTGGCAGTCCTCTGGTACTTAAGTCGGCATTGTGCCTTTTGTATTAAATTCGGATGCAATTTCTGTGTTTCTTCGTAAATAAGAAGGTGCAAGGTATACAGTAAACCTGAAGTGAAGCATCGGAATCTAAAACTGGACTCACAGGAGAGGTTCAAATCATAGAAAGTGAGAGTGTCAGTTGTATTGTACTTAAGGCGGCATTGGGCCCTTTTGTATAAATTCGGATGCAATTTTTGTGTTTCATCGTCAATAAGAAGGTGCATGGTATACAGTAATTTTGAAGTGAAGCATCGGAATCTAAAACTGGAATCTCAGGAGACGTTCAAATCGTAGAAAGTAAGAGTGTCAGTCCTCTTGTACTAAGTCGGCATTGTGCCTTTTGTATTAAATTCGAATGCAATTTCTGTGTTTCATCGTCAATAAGAAGTTGCAAGGGATACAGTAAACCTGAAGTGAAGCATCGGAATCTAAAACTGGACTCACAGGAGAGGCTCAAATCATAGAAAGTGAATGTGTCAGTCCTCTTGTTCATAATTTGGCATAAGCCTTTTGTATTAAATTCGGATGCAATTTCTGTGTTTCATCGTCAATACGAAATTGCAAGGTATACAGTAATCTTGAAGTGAAGCATCGGAATCAAAACCTGGACTCACAGGAGACGTTCAAATCATAGATAGTGAGAGTGTCACTCCTTTTGTACTTAAGTCGGCATTGTGCATTTTGTATTAAATTCCGATTCAATTTCTGTGTTTCATCGTCAATAAGAAGGTACAAGGTATACAGTAAACCTGAAGTGTACATCGGAATCTAAAACTGGACTCACAGGAGAGGTACAAATCGTTGAAAGTGAGAGTGTCAGACCTCTTGTACTTAATTTGGCATTGATCATTTTGTATTAAATTCGGATGCAATTTCTGTGTTTCATCGTCAATAAGAAGAAGCAAGGTATACAGTAAACCTAAAGTGAAGCATCGGAAGCTAAAACTGGACTCACAGGAGTGCTTCAAATCATAGAAAGTGAGAGTGTCAGTCCTCTTGTCCTTAAGACGGCATTGTGCCTTTTGTATTAAATTCGGATTCAATTTCTGTGTTTCATCGTCAATAAGAAGGTGCAAGGTATAGAGTAAATCTGAAGTGAAGCATCGGAAACTAAAACGGGACTCACAGGAGTGGTTCCAATCATAGAAAGTGAGAGTGTCAGTCCTCTTGTACTTAAGTGGGCATTGTGCCTTTTGTATTAAATTCGGATTGCTATATTAATGCTTCATCGTCAACAAGAAGGTGCAAGGTATACAGTAAACTTGAAGTGAAGCTTCGGAATCTAAAACTGGACTCACAGGAGGGGTTCAAATCGTAGAAAGTGAGAGTGTCAGTCCTTTTGTACTTAAGTCGGAATTGTGCCTTTTGTATTAAATTCTGATGCAATTTCTGTGTTTCATCGTCAATAAGAAGGTGCTAGGTGTACAGTAAACCTGAAGTGAAGCATCGGAATCTAAAACTGGACTCACAGGAAAGGTTCAAATCATAGAAAGTGAGAGTGTCAGTCCTCTTGTACTTATGTCGGCATTGTGCCTTCTGTATGAAATTCGGATGCAATTTCTGTGTTTCATCGTCAATAAGAAGGTGCAAGGTATACAGTAAACCTGAAGTGTAGCATCGGAATCTAAAACTGGACTCACAGGAGAGGTTCAAATCGTAGAAAGTGAGAGTGTCGGTCCTCTTGTACTTAAGTCGGCATTGTGCCTAATGAATTAAATTCGGATGCAATTTCTGTATTTTATCGTCAATAATAAGGTGCAAGGTATACGGTAAAAATGAAATGAACCATCGGAATCTAAAACTAAACTCATAGGAGAGGTTCAAATCGTTGAAACTGAGAGTGGCAGTCCTCTTGTACTTAAGTCGGCATTGTGCCTTTTGTATTAAATTCGGATTCAATTTCTGTGTTTCTTCGTAAATAAGAAGGTGCAAGGTATACAGTAAACCTGAAGTGATGCATCGGAATCTAAAACTGGACTCACAGGAGAGGTTCAAATCATAGAAAGTGAGAGTGTCAGTTCTATTGTACTTAAGGCGGCATTGTGCCCTTTTGTATAAATTCGGATGCAATTTTTGTGTTTCATCGTCAATAAGAAGGTGCAAGGTATACAGTAATTTTGAAGTGAAGCATCGGAATCTAAAACTGGAATCTCAGGAGACGTTCAAATCGTAGAAAGTAGGAGTGTCAGTCCTCTTGTACTAAGTCGGCATTGTGCCTTTTGTATTAAATTCGAATGCAATTAATGTATTTCGTCGTCAATAAGAAGTTGCAAGGTATACAGTAAACCTGAAGTGAAGCATCGGAATCTAAAACTGGACTCACAGGAGAGGTTCAAATAATAGAAAGTGAGAGTGTCAGTCCACCTGTTCATAATTCGGCATAAGCCTTTTGTATTAAATTCGGAAGCAATTTCTGTGTTTCATCGTCAATAAGAAGGTGCAAGGTATACAGTAATCTTGAAGTGAAGCATCGGAATCTAAAACTGGACTCACAAGAGACGTTCAAATCATAGAAAGTGAGAGTATCACTCCTCTTGTACTTTAGTCGGCATTGTGCATTTTGTATTAAATTCTGATTCAATTTCTGTGTTTCATCGTCAATAAGAAGGTACAAGGTATACAGTAAACCTGAAGTGTACATCGTAATCTAAACCTGGACTCACAGGAGAGGTACAAATCGTTGTAAGTGAGAGTGTCAATCCTCTTGTACTTAAGTCGGCATTGATCATTTTTTATTAAATTCGGATGCAATTTCTGTGTTTCATCGTCAATAAGAAGGTGCAAGGTATACAGTTAACCTGAAGTGAAGCATCGGAATCAAAAACTGGACTCACAGGAGAGGTTCATATCATAGAATGTTAGAGTGCCAGTCCTCTTGTACTTATGTCGGCATGGTGCCTTTTGTATTAAACTCGGATGCAAACTCTGTGTCTCATCGTCAATAAGATGGTCCAACGGATACAGTAAACCTGAAGTGAAGCATCGGAATCTAAAACTGGACTCACAGGAGATGTTCAAATCATAGAAAGTGAGAGTGCCAGTCCTCTTGTACTTAAATCGGCATTGTGCCTTTTGTATTAAATTCGGATGCAATTTCTGTGTTTCATCGTCAATAAGAAGAAGCAAGGTATACAGTAAACCTAAAGTGAAGCATCGGAAGCTAAAACTGGACGCACAGGAGGGCTTCAAATCATAGAAAGTGAGAGTGTCAGTCCTCTTGAACTTATGTCGGCATTGTGCCTGTTAAATTAAATTCGTATGCAACTCCTGTGATTCATCGTCAATATGGAGGTTCAAGGTATACAGTAAACTTGAAGTATAGCATCGGAATCTAAAACCGGACTCACAGGAGTGGTTCAAATCGTAGAAAGTGAGAGTGTCAGTCCTCTTTTACTTAAGTCGGCATTGTGCCTTTTGTATTAAATTCGGATGCAACTTCTGTGTTTCATCGTCAATAAGAAGTTCCAAGGGATACAGTATACCTGAAGTGAAGCATCGGAATCTAAAACGGGACTCACAGGTGGGGTTCAAATCATTGAAAATTAGAGTGTCAGTCCTCTTGTACTTAAGTCGGCATAGTGCCTTTGTGTATTAAATTCGGATGCAATTTCTGTGTTTCATCGTCAATAAGGAGGGGCCAGGTATACAGTAATCTTGAAGTGAAGCATCGGAATCTAAAACTGGACTCACAGGAGAAGTTCAAATCGTAGAAAGTGAGAGTGTCAGTCCTCTTGTACTTAAGTCTGCATTGTTCCTTTTGCATTAAATTCGGATGCAATTTCTGTGTTTCGTCGTCAATAAGAAGGTGCAAGGTCTACAGTAAACCTGAAGTGAAGCATCGGAATCTAAAACTGGACTCACAGGAGATGTTCAAATCATAGAAAGTGAGAGTGCCAGTCCTCTTGTACTTAAGACGGCATTGTGCCTTTTGTATTAAATTCGGATGCAATTACTGTGTTTCATCGTCAATAAGAAGGTGCAAGGTATACAGTAAATCTGAAGTGAAGCATCGGAATCTAAAACGGGACTCACAGGAGGGTTTCAAATCATAGAATGTGAGAGAGTCAGTCCTCTTGTACTTAAGTCGGCATTGTGCCTTTTGTATTAAATTCGGATGCAATTTCTATGCTTCTTCGTCAATAAGAAGATGCAAGGTATACAGTAAACTTGAAGAGAAGCATCGGAACCTAAAACTGGACTCACAGGAGAGGTTCAAATCGTAGAAAGTGAGAGTGTCAGTCCTCTTGTACTTCAGTCGGAAATGTGCCTTTTGTATTAAATTCGGATGCAATTTCTGTGTTTCATCGTCAATAAGAATGACCAAGAGATACAGTAAACCTGAAGTGAAGCATCGGAATTTTAACTGGACTCACAGGTGGGGTTCAAATCATAGAAAGTGAGAGTGTCAGTCCTCTTGTACTTAAGTCGGAATTGTGCCTTTTGAATTAAATTCGGATGCAATTTCTCTGTTTCATCGTCAATAAGAAGGTGCTAGGTGTACAGTAAACCTGAAGTGAAGCATCGGAATCTAAAACTGGACTCACAGGAGAGGTTGAAATCATAGAAAGTGAGAGTGTCAGTCCTCTTGTACTTATGTCGGCATTGTGCCTTCTGTATGAAATTCGGATGCAATTTCTGTGTTTCATCGTCAATAAGAAAGTGCAAGGTATACAGTAAACCTGAAGTGTAGCATCGGAATCTAAAACTGGACTCACAGGAGAGGTTGAAATCGTAGAAAGTGAGAGTGTCAGTCCTCTTGTACTTAAGTCGGCATTGTGCCTAATGAATTAAATTCGGATGCAACTTCTGTGTTTTATCGTCAATAATAAGGTGCAAGGTATACGGTAAAAATGAAGTGAACCAACGGAATCTAAAGCTGGACTCACAGGAGAGGATCAAATCGTTGAAACTGAGAGTGGCAGTCCTCTGGTACTTAAGTCGGCATTGTGCCTTTTGTATTAAATTCGGATGCAATTTCTGTGTTTCTTCGTAAATAAGAAGGTGCAAGGTATACAGTAAACCTGAAGTGAAGCATCGGAATCTAAAACTGGACTCACAGGAGAGGTTCAAATCATAGAAAGTGAGAGTGTCAGTTGTATTGTACTTAAGGCGGCATTGGGCCCTTTTGTATAAATTCGGATGCAATTTTTGTGTTTCATCGTCAATAAGAAGGTGCAAGGTATACAGTAATTTTGAAGTGAAGCATCGGAATCTAAAACTGGAATCTCAGGAGACGTTCAAATCGTAGAAAGTAAGAGTGTCAGTCCTCTTGTACTAAGTCGGCATTGTGCCTTTTGTATTAAATTCGAATGCAATTTCTGTGTTTCATCGTCAATAAGAAGTTGCAAGGGATACAGTAAACCTGAAGTGAAGCATCGGAATCTAAAACTGGACTCACAGGAGAGGCTCAAACCATAGAAAGTGAGTGTGTCAGTCCTCTTGTTCATAATTTGTCATAAGCCTTTTGTATTAAAGTCGGATGCAATTTCTGTGTTTCATCGTCAATAAGAAATTGCAAGGTATACAGTAATCTTGAAGTGAAGCATCGGAATCTAAACCTGGACTCACAGGAGACGTTCAAATCATAGATAGTGAGAGTGTCACTCCTTTTGTACTTAAGTCGGCATTGTGCATTTTGTATTAAATTCCGATTCAATTTCTGTGTTTCATCGTCAATAAGAAGGTACAAGGTATACAGTAAACCTGAAGTGTACATCGGAATCTAAAACTGGACTCACAGGAGAGGTACAAATCGTTGAAAGTGAGAGTGTCAGACCTCTTGTACTTAATTTGGCATTGATCATTTTGTATTAAATTCGGATGCAATTTCTGTGTTTCATCGTCAATAAGAAGAAGCAAGGTATACAGTAAACCTAAAGTGAAGCATCGGAAGCTAAAACTGGACTCACAGGAGTGCTTCAAATCATAGAAAGTGAGAGTGTCAGTCCTCTTGTCCTTAAGACGGCATTGTGCCTTTTGTATTAAATTCGGATTCAATTTCTGTGTTTAATCGTCAATAAGAAGGTGCAAGGTATAGAGTAAATCTGAAGTGAAGCATCGGAAACTAAAACGGGACTCACAGGAGTGGTTCCAATCATAGAAAGTGAGAGTTTCAGTCCTCTTGTACTTAAGTGGGCATTGTGCCTTTTGTATTAAATTCGGATTGCAATTTCTATGCTTCATCGTCAACAAGAAGGTGCAAGGTATACAGTAAACTTGAAGTGAAGCTTCGGAATCTAAAACTGGACTCACAGGAGGGGTTCAAATCGTAGAAAGTGAGAGTGTCAGTCCTCTTGTTCTTAAGACGGCATTGCGCCCTTTGTATTAAATTCGGATGCAATTTCTGTGTTTCATCGTCAATAAGAAGGTGCAAGGTATACAGTAAACCTGAAGTGAAGCATCGGAGTCTAAAACAGGACTCACAGGAGAGGTTTAAAGCATAGAGTGTTAGAGTGTCAGTCCTCTTGTACTTAAGGCCGCATTGTGCCTTTTATATTAAATTCGGAAGCAATTCTTTCGTTTCATCATCAAAAAGAAGGTCCGAGGGATACAGTAATCCTGAAATGAAGCATCGGAATCTAAAACTGGACTAACAGGAGAGGTTCAAATCGTAGAAAGTGAGAGTGTCAGTCCTCTTGTACTTCAGTCGGCATTGTGCCTTTTGTATTATATTTGGATGGAATTTTTGTGTTTCAACGATAATAAGAAGGTCCTAGGGACACAGTAAACCTGAAGTGAAGCATCGGAATCTAAAACTGAACTCACAGGAGTGGTTCAAATCGTAGAATGTGAGAGTGTCAGTCCTCTTGTACTTAAGTCTGCATTGTGCCATTTGTATTAAATTCGGATGCAATGTCTGTGCTTCATCGTCAATAAGAAGGTGCAAGGTATACAGTAAACCTGAAGTGAAGCATCGGAATCTAAAACTGGACTCACAGGAGAGGTTCAATTCATAGAAAGTGAGAGTGTCAGTCCTCTTGTTCATAATTCGGCATAAGCCTTTTGCATTAAGTTCGGATGCAATTTCTGTGTTTCATCGTCAATAAGATGGTGCAAGGTATAGAGTAATCTTGAACTGAAGCATCGGAATCTAAAACTGGACTCACAGGAGACGTTCAAATCATAGAAAGTGAGAGTGTCACTCCTCTTGTACTTAAGTCGGCATTGTGCATTTTGTATTAAATTCCGATTCAATATCTGTGTTTCATCGTCAATAAGAAGGTACAAGGTATACAGTAAACCTGAAGTGTAGCATCGGAATGTAAAACTAGACTCACAGGAGAGGTACAAATCGTTGAAAGTGAGAGTGTCAGACCTCTTGTTCTTAAGTTGGCATTGATCATTTTGTATTAAATTCGGATGCAATTTCTGTGTTTCATCGTCAATAAGAAGTTGCAAGGTATACAGATAACCTGAAGAGAAGCATCGGAATCAAAAATTGGACTCACAGGAGAGGTTCATATCATAGAATGTTAGAGTGCCAGTCCTCTTGTACTTATGTCGGCTTGGTGCCTATTGTATTAAATTCGGATGCAAACTCTGTGTCTCATCGTCAATAAGATGGTCCAACGGATACAGCAAACCTGAGGTGAAGCATCGGAATCTAAAACTGGACTCACAGGAGATGTTCAAATCATAGAAAGTGAGAGTGCCAGTCCTCTTGTACTTAAATCGGCATTGTGCCTTTTGTATTAAATTCGGATGCAATTTCTGTGTTTCAGCGTCAATAAGAAGAAGCAAGGTATACAGTAAACCTAAAGTGAAGCATCGGAAGCTAAAACTGGACTCACAGGAGGGCTTCAAATCGTAGAAAGTGAGAGTGTCAGTCCTCTCGTTCTTAAGACGGCATTGTGCCTTTTGTATTAAATTCGGATGCAATTTCTGTCTTTCATCGTCAATAAGAGGGTGCAAGGTATACAGTAAATCTGAAGTGAAGCATCGGAAACTAAACCGGGACTCACAGGAGTGGTTCCAATCATAGAAAGTGAGAGTGTCAGTCCTCTTGTACTTAAGTGGGCATTGTGCCTTTTGTATTAAATTCGGATGCAATTTCTGTGTTTCATCGTCAATAAGAAGAAGCAAGGTATACAGTAAACCTAAAGTGAAGCATCGGAAGCTAAAACTGGACTCACAGGAGGGCTTCAAATCATAGAAAGTGAGAGTGTCAGTCTTCTTGAACTTATGTCGGCATTGTGCCTGTTAAATTAAATTCGTATGCAACTCCTGTGATTCATCGTCAATATGGAGGTTCAAGGTATACAGTAAACTTGAAGTATAGCATCGGAATCTAAAACCGGACTCACAGGAGTGGTTCAAATCGTAGAAAGTGAGAGTGTCAGTCCTCTTTTACTTAAGTCGGCATTGTGCCTTTTGTATTAAATTCGGATGCAACTTCTGTGTTTCATCGTCAATAAGAAGTTCCAAGGGATACAGTATACCTGAAGTGAAGCATCGGAATCTAAAACGGGACTCACAGGTGGGGTTCAAATCATTGAAAATTAGAGTGTCAGTCCTCTTGTACTTAAGTCGGCATAGTGCCTTTGTGTATTAAATTCGGATGCAATTTCTGTGTTTCATCGTCAATAAGGAGGGGCCAGGTATACAGTAATCTTGAAGTGAAGCATCGGAATCTAAAACTGGACTCACAGGAGAAGTTCAAATCGTAGAAAGTGAGAGTGTCAGTCCTCTTGTACTTAAGTCTGCATTGTTCCTTTTGCATTAAATTCGGATGCAATTTCTGTGTTTCGTCGTCAATAAGAAGGTGCAAGGTCTACAGTAAACCTGAAGTGAAGCATCGGAATCTAAAACTGGACTCACAGGAGAGGTTCATATCATAGATAGTGAGAGTGTCAGTCCTCTTGAACTTAAGTCGGCATTGTGCCTGTTGTATTAAATTCGGATGCAATTACTGTGTTTCATCGTCAATAAGAAGGTGCAAGGTATACAGTAAATCTGAAGTGAAGCATCGGAATCTAAAACGGGACTCACAGGAGGGTTTCAAATCATAGAATGTGAGAGAGTCAGTCCTCTTGTACTTAAGTCGGCATTGTGCCTTTTGTATTAAATTCGGATGCAATTTCTATGCTTCTTCGTCAATAAGAAGATGCAAGGTATACAGTAAACTTGAAGAGAAGCATCGGAACCTAAAACTGGACTCACAGGAGAGGTTCAAATCGTAGAAAGTGAGAGTGTCAGTCCTCTTGTACTTCAGTCGGAAATGTGCCTTTTGTATTAAATTCGGATGCAATTTCTGTGTTTCATCGTCAATAAGAATGACCAAGAGATACAGTAAACCTGAAGTGAAGCGTCGGAATTTTAACTGGACTCACAGGTGGGGTTCAAATCATAGAAAGTGAGAGTGTCATCCTCTTGTACTTAAGTCGGAATTGTGCCTTTTGAATTAAATTCGGATGCAATTTCTCTGTTTCATCGTCAATAAGAAGGTGCTAGGTGTACAGTAAACCTGAAGTGAAGCATCGGAATCTAAAAGTGGACTCACAGGAGAGGTTGAAATCATAGAAAGTGAGAGTGTCAGTCCTCTTGTACTTATGTCGGCATTGTGCCTTCTGTATGAAATTCGGATGCAATTTCTGTGTTTCATCGTCAATAAGAAGGTGCAAGGTATACAGTAAACCTGAAGTGTAGCATCGGAATGTAAAACTGGACTCACAGGAGAGGTTGAAATCGTAGAAAGTGAGAGTGTCGGTCCTCTTGTACTTAAGTCGGCATTGTGCCTAATGAATTAAATTCGGATGCAACTTCTGTGTTTTATCGTCAATAATAAGGTGCAAGGTATACGGTAAAAATGAAGTGAACCAACGGAATCTAAAACTGGACTCACAGGAGAGGATCAAATCGTTGAAACTGAGAGTGGCAGTCCTCTGGTACTTAAGTCGGCATTGTGCCTTTTGTATTAAATTCGGATGCAATTTCTGTGTTTCTTCGTAAATAAGAAGGTGCAAGGTATACAGTAAACCTGAAGTGAAGCATCGGAATCTAAAACTGGACTCACAGGAGAGGTTCAAATCATAGAAAGTGAGAGTGTCAGTTGTATTGTACTTAAGGCGGCATTGGGCCCTTTTGTATAAATTCGGATGCAATTTTTGTGTTTCATCGTCAATAAGAAGGTGCAAGGTATACAGTAATTTTGAAGTGAAGCATCGGAATCTAAAACTGCAATCTCAGGAGACGTTCAAATCGTAGAAAGTAAGAGTGTCAGTCCTCTTGTACTAAGTCGGCATTGTGCATTTTGTATTAAATTCGAATGCAATTTCTGTGTTTCATCGTCAATAAGAAGTTGCAAGGGATACAGTAAACCTGAAGTGAAGCATCGGAATCTAAAACTGGACTCACAGGAGAGGCTCAAATCATAGAAAGTGAGTGTGTCAGTCCTCTTGTTCATAATTTGTCATAAGCCTTTTGTATTAAATTCGGATGCAATTTCTGTGTTTCATCGTCAATAAGAAATTGCAAGGTATACAGTAATCTTGAAGTGAAGCATCGGAATCTAAACCTGGACTCACAGGAGACGTTCAAATCATAGATAGTGAGAGTGTCACTCCTTTTGTACTTAAGTCGGCATTGTGCATTTTGTATTAAATTCCGATTCAATTTCTGTGTTTCATCGTCAATAAGAAGGTACAAGGTATACAGTAAACCTGAAGTGTACATCGGAATCTAAAACTGGACTCACAGGAGAGGTACAAATCGTTGAAAGTGAGAGTGTCAGACCTCTTGTACTTAATTTGGCATTGATCATTTTGTATTAAATTCGGATGCAATTTCTGTGTTTCATCGTCAATAAGAAGAAGCAAGGTATACAGTAAACCTAAAGTGAAGCATCGGAAGCTAAAACTGGACTCACAGGAGTGCTTCAAATCAAAGAAAGTGAGAGTGTCAGTCCTCTTGTCCTTAAGACGGCATTGTGCCTTTTGTATTAAATTCGGATTCAATTTCTGTGTTTCATCGTCAATAAGGAGGTGCAAGGTATAGAGTAAATCTGAAGTGAAGCATCGGAAACTAAAACGGGACTCACAGGAGTGGTTCCAATCATAGAAAGTGAGAGTGTCAGTCCTCTTGTACTTAAGTGGGCATTGTGCCTTTTGTATTAAATTCGGATTGCAATTTCTATGCTTCATCGTCAACAAGAAGGTGCAAGGTATACAGTAAACTTGAAGTGAAGCTTCGGAATCTAAAACTGGACTCACAGGAGGGGTTCAAATCGTAGAAAGTGAGAGTGTCAGTCCTCTTGTTCTTAAGACGGCATTGCGCCCTTTGTATTAAATTCGGATGCAATTTCTGTGTTTCATCGGAAATAAGAAGGTGCAAGGTATACAGTAAACCTGAAGTGAAGCATCGGAATCTAAAACTGGACTCACAGGAGAGGTTCAAATCGTAGAAAGTGAGAGTGTCAGTCCTCTTGTACTTCAGTCGGCATTGTGCCTTTTGTATTATATTTGGATGGAATTTTTGTGTTTCAACGATAATAAGAAGGTCCTAGGGACACAGTAAACCTGAAGTGAAGCATCGGAATCTAAAACTGAACTCACAGGAGTGGTTCAAATCGTAGAATGTGAGAGTGTCAGTCCTCTTGTACTTAAGTCTGCATTGTGCCTTTTGTATTAAATTCGGATGCAATGTCTGTGCTTCATCGTCAATAAGAAGGTGCAAGGTATACAGTAAACCTGAAGTGAAGCATCGGAATCTAAAACTGGACTCACAGGAGAGGTTCAAAGCATAGAAAGTGAAAGTGCCAGTCCTCTTGTACTTAAGTGGGCATTGTGCCTTTTGTATTAAATTCGGATGCAATTTCTGTGTTTCATCGTCAATAAGAAGGTGCAAGGTGTACAGTAAACCTGAAGTGAAGCATCGGAATCTAAAACTGGACTCACAGGAGAGGTTCAAAGCATAGAAAGTGAAAGTGCCAGTCCTGTTTTACTTCAATCGGCAATATGCCATTTGTATTAAATTCGGATGCAATTTCTGTGTTTCATCGTCAATAAGAATGTCCAAGGGATACTGTAATCCTGATGTGAGCATCGGAATCTAAAACTGGACTCACAGGTGAGGTACAAATCATAGACAGTGAGAGTGTCTGTCCTCTTTACTTAAGTCGGAATTGTGCTTTTTGTATTAAATTCGGATGCAATTTCTGTGTTTCATCGTCAATAAGAAGGTGCAAGGTATACAGTAAACCTGAAGTGAAGCATCGGAGTCTAAAACAGGACTCACAGGAGAGGTTTAAAGCGTAGAGAGTTAGTGTGTCAGTCCTCTTGTACTTAAGGCCGCATTGTGCCTTTTATATTAAATTCGGAAGCAATTCTTTTGTTTCATCGTCAATAAGAAGGTCCGAGGGATACAGTAAACGTGAAGTGAACCATCGGAATCTAAAACTGGACTCACAGGAGAGGTTCAAATCATAGAAAGTGAGAGTGTCAGTCCTCTTGTTCATAATTCGGCATAAGCCTTTTGTATTAAGTTCGGATGCAATTTCTGTGTTTCATCGTCAATAAGAAGGTGCAAGGTATACAGTAATCTTGAAGTGAAGCATCGGAATCTAAAACTGGACTCACAGGAGACGTTCAAATCATAGAAAGTGAGAGTGTCACTCCTCTTGTACTTATGTCAGCATTGTGCATTTTGTATTAAATTCCGATTCAATTTCTGTGTTTCATCGTCAATAAGAAGGTACAAGGTATACAGTAAACCTGAAGTGTACATCGGAATCTAAAACTGGACTCACAGGAGAGGTACAAATCGTTGAAAGTGAGAGTGTCAGACCTCTTGTACTTAAGTTGGCATTGATCATTTTGTATTAAATTCGGATGCAATTTCTGTGTTTCATCGTCAATAAGAAGGTGCAAGGTATACAGTTAACCTGAAGTGAAGCATCGGAATCAAAAACTGGACTCACAGGAGAGGTTCATATCATAGAATGTTAGAGTGCCAATCCTCTTGTACTTATGTCGGCATAGTGCCTATTGTATTAAATTCGGATGCAAACTCTGTGTCTCATCGTCAATAAGATGGTCCAACGGATACAGTAAACCTGAAGTGAAGCATCGGAATCTAAAACTGGACTCACAGGAGATGTTCAAATCATAGAAAGTGAGAGTGCCAGTCCTCTTGTTCTTAAATCGGCATTGTGCCTTTTGTATTAAATTCGGATGCAAAATCTGTGTCTCATCGTCAATAAGATGGTCCAACGGATACAGTAAACCTGAAGTGAAGCATCGGAATCTAAAACTGGACTCACAGGAGAGGTTCAAATCATAGAAAGTGAGAGTGTCAGTCCTCTTGTTCATAATTCGGCATAAGCCTTTTGTATTAAGTTCGGATGCAATTTCTGTGTTTCATCGTCAATAAGAAGGTGCAAGGTATACAGTAATCTTGAAGTGAAGCATCGGAATCTAAAACTGGACTCACAGGAGACGTTCAAATCATAGAAAGTGAGAAGGTCACTCCTCTTGTACTTAAGTCGGCATTGTGCATTTTGTATTAAATTCCGATTCAATTTCTGTGTTTCATCGTCAATAAGAAGGTACAAGGTATACAGTAAACCTGAAGTGTACATCGGAATCTAAAACTGGACTCACAGGAGAGGTACAAATCGTTGAAAGTGAGAGTGTCAGACCTCTTGTACTTAAGTTGGCATTGATCATTTTGTATTAAATTCGGATGCAATTTCTGTGTTTCATCGTCAATATGGAGGTGCAAGGTATACAGTAAACCTGAAGTGAAGCATCAGAATCTAAAACTGGACTCACAGGAGAGGTTCAAAGCATAGAAAGTGAAAGTGTCAGTCCTCTTTTACTTCAGTCGGCAATGTGCCATTTGTATTAAATTCGGATGCAATTTCTGTGTTTCAACGCCAATAAGAAGGTCAAGGGATACAGTAAACCTGAAGTGAAGCATCGGAATCTAAAACTGAACTCACAGGAGAGGTTCAAATCGTAGAAAGTGAGGGTGTCAGTCCTCTTGTTCTTAAGACAGCATTGTGACTTTTGTATTAAAATCGGATGCAATAGCTGTGTTTCATCGTCAATAAGAAGGGGCAAGGTATACAGTAAATCTGAAGTGAAGCATCGGAAACTAAAACGGGACTCACAGGAGTGGTTCCAATCATAGAAAGTGAGAGTGTCAGTCCTCTTGTTCTTAAGTGGGCATTGTGCCTTTTGTATTAAATTCGGATGCAATTTCTATGCTTCATCGTCAACAAGAAGGTGCAAGGTATACAGTAAACTTGAAGTGAAGCTTCGGAATCTAAAACTGGACTCAAAGGAGAGGTTCAAATCGTAGAAAGTGAGAGTGTCAGTCCTCTTGTACTTAAGACGGCATTGCGCCCTTTGTATTAAATTCGGATGCAATTTCTGTGTTTCATCGTCAATAAGAAGGTGCAAGGTATACAGTAAACCTGAAGTGAAGCATCGGAGTCTAAAACAGGACTCACAGGAGAGGCTTAAAGCATAGAGAGTTTGAGTGTCAGTCCTCTTGTACTTAAGGCCGCATTGTACCTTTTATATTAAATTCGGATGCAATTCTTTTGTTTCATCGTCAATAAGAATGTCCGAGGGATACAGTAAACCTGAAGCGAAGCATCGGAATCTAAAACTGGACTCCCAGGAAAGGTTCAAATCGTAGAAAGTGAGAGTGTCAGTCCTCATGTACTTAAGTCGGCATTGTGCCTTTTGTATTATATTCGGATGGAATTTTTGTGTTTCAACGCCAATAAGAAGGTCCAAGGGATACAGTAAACCTGAAGTGAAGCATCGGAATCTGAACATGGACTCACAGGAGAGGTTCAAATCATAGAAAGTGAGAGTGTCACTCCTCTTGAAACTAAGTCGGCATTAAGCTTTTGTATTAAATTCGGATGCAATTTCCGTTTTTCATCGTCAATAAGAAGGTGCAAGGTATACAGTAAACAAGAAGTGAAGCATCGTAATCTAAAACTGGACTCACAGGAGTGGTTCAAATCATAGAAAATTTGAGTGTCAGTCTTCTTGTACTTAAGTCGGCATTGTGCCTATTGTATTAAATTCGAATGCAATTTCTGTGTTTCATCGTCAATAAGAAGGTCCAAGGGATACAGTAAACCCGAAGTGAAGCATCGGAATCTAAAACTGAACTCACAGGAGAGGTTCAAATCGTAGAAAGTGAGAGTGTCATTCCTCTTGTACTTAAGGCGGCATTGTGCCCTTTTGTATGAATTCGGATGCAATTTTTTTGTTTCATCGTCAATAAGATGGTGCAAGGTATACAGTAATTTTGAAGTGAAGCATCGGAATCTAAAACTGGAATCTCAGGAGACGTTCAAATGGTAGAAAGTAAGAGTGTCAGTCCTCTTGTACTAAGTCGGCATTGAAAATTTTGTATTAAATTCGGATGCAATTTCTGTGTTTCATCGTCAATAAGAAGGTGCAAGGTATACAGTTAACCTGAAGTGAAGCATCGGAATAAAAACTGTTCTCACAGGAGAGGTTCATATCATAGAATGTTAGAGTGCCAGTCCTCTTTCACCTATGTCAGCATGGTGCCTATTGTATTAAATTCGAATGCAAACTCTGTGTCTCATCGTCAATAAGATGGTCCAACGGATACAGTAAACCTGAAGTGAAGCATCGGAATCTAAAACTGGACTCACAGGAGATGTTCAAATCATAGAAAGTGAGAGTGCCAGTCCTCTTGTACTTAAATCGGCATTGTGCTATTTGAATTAAATTCGGATGCAATTTCTGTGTTTCATCGTCAATAAGAAGAAGCACGGTATACAGTAAACCAAAAGTGAAGCTTCGGAAGCTAAAACTGGACTCACAGGAGGGCTTCAAATCATAGAAAGTGAGAGTGTCAGTCCTCTTGAACTTATGTCGGCATTGTGCCTGTTGTATTAATTTCGGATGCAATTTCTATGCTTCATCGTCACCAAGAAGGTGCAAGGTATACAGTAAACTTGAAGTGAAGCTTCGGAATCTAAAACTGGACTCACAAGAGAGGTTCAAAACGTAGAAAGTGAGAGTGTCAGTCCTCTTGTTCTTAAGACGGCATTGCGCCCTTTGTATTAAATTCGGATGCAATTTCTGTGTTTCATCGTCAATAACAAGCTGCAAGGTGTACAGTAAACCTGAAGTGAAGCATTGGAATCTAAAACTGGACTCACAGGAGAGGTTCAAAGCATAGAAAGTGAAAGTGTCAGTCCTCTTTTACTTCAGTTGGCAATGTGCCATTTGTATTAAATTCGGATGCAATTTCTGTGTTTCAACGCCAATAAGAAGGTCAAGCGATACAGTAAACCTGAAGTGAAGCATCGGAATCTAAAACTGAACTCACAGGAGAGGTTCAAATCGTAGAAAGTGAGAGTGTCAGTCCTCTTGTACTTAAGTCGGCATTGTGCCTTTTGTATTATATTCGGATGCAATTTTTGTGTTTCAACGCCAATAAGAAGGTCAAGGGATATAGTAAACCTGAAGTGAAGCAACGGAATCTAAAACTGAACTCACAGGAGACGTTCAAATCGTAGAAAGTGAGAGTGTCAGTCCTCTTGTACTTATGTCGGCATTGTGCCGTTTGTATTAAATTCGGATGCAATTTCTGTGGTTCATCGTCAATAAGAATGTGCAAGGTATACAGTTAACCTGAAGTGAAGCATCGGAATCTAAAACCGGACTCACAGGAGAGGTTCAAATCATGGAAAGTGAGAGTGTCAGTCCTCTACTACTTAGGTCGGCATTGTGCCTTTTGTATTAAATTCGGACGCAATTTCTTTGTTTCATCGTCAATAAGAAGGTCCAAGGGATACAGTAATCTTGAAGTGAAGCATCGGAATCTGAAACTGGACTCACAGGAGAGGTTTAAATCATAGAAAGTGAGAGTGTCAGTCCTCTTGTACCTATGTCGGCATTAAGCTTTTGTATTAAATTCGGATGCAATTTCCGTTTTTCATCGTCAATAAGAAGGTGCAAGGTATACAGTAAACCAGAAGTGAAGCATCGTAATCTAAAACTGGACTCACAGGAGTGGTTCAAATCATAGAAAGTTTGAGTGTCAGTCTACTTGTACTTAAGTCGGCATTGTGCCTATTGTATTAAATTCGAATGCAATTTCTGTGTTTCATCGTCAATAAGAAGGTCCAAGGGATACAGTAAACCTGAAGAAAGCATCGGAATCTAAAACTTGACTTACAGCAGAGGTATAAATCATAGAAAGTGAGAGTGTCAGTCCTCTTGTTCCTATGTCGGCATTAAGCTTTTGTATTAAATTCGGATGCAATTTCCGTTTTTCATCGTCAATAAGAAGGTGCAAGGTATACAGTAAACCAGAAGTGAAGCATCGTAATCTAAAACTGAACTCACAGGAGTGGTTCAAATCAAAGAAAGTTTGAGTGTCAGTCTACTTGTACTTAAGTCGGCATTGTGCCTATTGTATTAAATTCGAATGCAATTTCTGTGTTTCATCGTCAATAAGAAGGTCCAAGGGATACAGTAAACCTGATGTGAAGCATCGGAATCAAAAACTGAACTCACAGGAGAGGTTCAAATCGTAGAAAGTGAGAGTGTCATTCCTCTTGTACTTAAGGCGGCATTGAGCCCTTTTGTATGAACTAGGATGCAATTTTTTTGTTTCATCGTCAATAAGATGGTGCAAGGTATACAGTAATTTTGAAGTGAAGCATCGGAATCTAAAACTGGAATCTCAGGAGACGTTCAAATCGTAGAAAGTAAGAGTGTCAGTCCTCTTGTACTAAGTCGGCATTGATCATTTGTATTAAATTCGGATGCAATTTCTGTGTTTCATCGTCAATAAGAAGGTGCAAGGTATACAGTTAACCTGAAGTGAAGCATCGGAATAAAAACTGTTCTCACAGGAGAGGTTCATATCATAGAATGTTAGAGTGCCAGTCCTCTTTTACCTATGTCAGCATGGTGCCTATTGTATTAAATTCGAATGCAAACTCTGTGTCTCATCGTCAATAAGATGGTCCAACGGATACAGTAAACCTGAAGTGAAGCTTCGGAATCTAAAACTGGACTCACAGGAGATGTTCAAATCATAGAAAGTGAGAGTGCCAGTCCTCTTATACTTAAATCGGCATTGTGCCTTTTGTATTAAATTCGGATGCAATTTCTGTGTTTCATCGTCAATAAGAAGAAGCAAGGTATACAGTAAACCAAAAGTGAAGCTTCGGAAGCTAAAACTGGACTCACAGGAGGGCTTCAAATCATAGAAAGTGAGAGTGTCAGTCCTCTCGAACTTATGTCGGCATTGTGCCTGTTGTATTAATTTCGGATGCAATTTCTATGCTTCATCGTCAACAAGAAGGTGCAAGGTATACAGTAAACTTGAAGTGAAGCTTCGGAATCTAAAACTGGACTCACAAGAGAGGTTCAAAACGTAGAAAGTGAGAGTGTCAGTCCTCTTGTTCTTAAGACGGCATTGCGCCCTTTGTAATAAATTCGGATGCAATTTCTGTGTTTCATCGTCAATAACAAGGTGCAAGGTGTACAGTAAACCTGAAGTGAAGCATCGGAATCTAAAACTGGACTCACAGGAGAGGTTCAAAGCATAGAAAGTGAAAGTGTCAGTCCTCTTTTACTTCAGTCGGCAATGTGCCATTTGTATTAAATTCGGATGCAATGTCTGTGCTTCATCGTCAATAAGAAGGTGCAAGGTATACAGTAAACCTGAAGTGAAACGTCGGTATCTAGAACTGGACTCACAGGAGAGGTTCAAATCGTAGAAAGCGAGAGTGTCAGTCCTCTAGTACTTATGTCGGCATTGTGCCATTTGTATTAAATTCGGATGCAATTTCTGTGGTTCATCGTCAATAAGAATGTGCAAGGTATACAGTTAACCTGAAGTGAAGCATCGGAATCTAAAATCGGACTCACAGGAGAGGTTCAAATCATGGAAAGTGAGAGTGTCAGTCCTCTACTACTTAGGTCGGCATTGTGCCTTTTGTATTAAATTCGGACGCAATTTTTTTGTTTCATCGTCAATAAGAAGGTCCAAGGGATACAGTAATCCTGAAGTGAAGCATCGGAATCTGAAACTGGACTCACAGGAGAGGTTTAAATCATAGAAAGTGAGTGTGTCAGTCCTCTTGTACCTATGTCGGCATTAAGCTTTTGTATTAAATTCGGATGCAATTTCCGTTTTTCATCGTCAATAAGAAGGTGCAAGGTATACAGTAAACCAGAAGTGAAGCATCGTAATCTAAAACTGGACTCACAGGAGTGGTTCAAATCATAGAAAGTTTGAGTGTCGGTCTACTTGTACTTAAGTCGGCATTGTGCCTATTGTATTCAATTCGAATGCAATTTCTGTGTTTCATCGTCAATAAGAAGGTCCAAGGGATACAGTAAACCTGAAGAAAGCATCGGAATCTAAAACTTGACTCACAGCAGAGGTATAAATCATAGAAAGTGAGAGTGTTAGTCCTCTTGTACCTATGTCGGCATTAAGCTTTTGTATTAAATTCGGATGCAATTTCCGTTTTTCATCGTCAATAAGAAGGTGCAAGGTATACAGTAAACCAGAAGTGAAGCATCGTAATCTAAAACTGAACTCACGGGAGTGGTTCAAATCATAGAAAGTTTGAGTGTCAGTCTACTTGTAATTAAGTCGGCATTGTGCCTATTGTATTAAATTCTAATGCAATTTCTGTGTTTCATCGTCAATAAGAAGGTCCAAGGGATACAGTAAACCTGAAGTGAAGCATCGGAATCTAAAACTGAACTCACAGGAGAGGTTCAAATCGTAGAAAGTGAGAGTGTCATTCCTCTTGTACTTAAGGCGGCATTGTGCCCTTTTGTATGAATTCGGATGCAATTTTTTTGTTTCATCGTCAATAAGATGGTGCAAGGTATACAGTGATTTTGAAGTGAAGCATCGGTATCTAAAACTGGAATCTCAGGAGACGTTCAAATCGTAGAAAGTAAGAGTGTCAGTCCTCTTGTACTAATTCGGCATTGATCATTTTGTATTAAATTCGGATGCAATTTCTGTGTTTCATCGTCAATAAGAAGGTGCAAGGTATACAGTTAACCTGAAGTGAAGCATCGGAATAAAAACTGTTCTCACAGGAGAGGTTCATATCATAGAATGTTAGAGTGCCAGTCCTCTTTTACCTATGTCAGCATGGTGCCTATTGTATTAAATACGAATGCAAACTCTGTGTCTCATCGTCAATAAGATGGTCCAACGGATACAGTAAACCTGAAGTGAAGCATAGGAATCTAAAACTGGACTCACAGGAGATGTTCAAATCATAGAAAGTGAGAGTGCCAGTCCTCTGATACTTAAATCGGCATTGTGCCTTTTGTATTAAATTCGGATGCAATTTCTGTGTTTCATCGTCAATAAGAAGAAGCAAGGTATACAGTAAACCAAAAGTGAAGCTTCGGAAGCTAAAACTGGACTCACAGGAGGGCTTCAAATCATAGAAAGTGAGAGTGTCAGTCCTCTTGAACTTATGTCGGCATTGTGCCTGTTGTATTAATTTCGGATGCAATTTCATTGCTTCATCGTCAACAAGAAGGTGCAAGGTATACAGTAAACTTGAAGTGAAGCTTCGGAATCTAAAACTGGACTCACAAGAGAGGTTCCAAACGTAGAGAGTGAGAGTGTCAGTCCTCTTGTTCTTAAGACGGCATTGCGCCCTTTGTATTAAATTCGGATGCAATTTCTGTGTTTCATCGTCAATAACAAGGTGCAAGGTGTACAGTAGACCTGAAGTGAAGCATCGGAATCTAAAACTGGACTCACAGGAGAGGTTCAAAGCGTAGAAAGTGAAAGTGTCAGTCCTCTTTTACTTCAGTCGGCAATGTGCCATATGTATTAAATTCGGATGCAATTTCTGTGTTTCAACGGCAATAAGAAGGTCAAGGGATACAGTAAACCTGAAGTGAAGCATCGGAATCTAAAACTGAACTCACAGGAGAGGTTCAAATCGTAGAAAGTGAGAGTGTCAGTCCTCTTGTACTTAAGTCGGCATTGTGCCTTTTGTATTATATTCGGTTGCAATTTTTGTGTTTCAACGAAAATAAGAAGGTCAAGGGATAAAGTAAACCTGAAGTGAAGCATCGGAATCTAAAACTGAACTCACAGGAGAGGTTCAAATCGTAGAAAGTGAGAGTGTCAGTCCTCTTGTACTTAAGTCGGCATTGTGCCTTTTGTATTAAATTCGGATGCAATGTCTGTGCTTCATCGTCAATAAGAAGGTGCAAGGTATACAGTAAACCTGAAGTGAAACATCGGAATCTAGAACTGGACTCACAGGAGAGGTTCAAATCGTAGAAAGCGAGAGTGTCAGTCCTCTTGTACTTATGTCGGCATTGTGCCGTTTGTATTAAATTCGGATGCAATTTCTGTGGTTCATCGTCAATAAGAATGTGCAAGGTATACAGTTAACCTGAAGTGAAGCATCGGAATCTAAAACAGGACTCACAGGAGAGGTTCAAATCATGGAAAGTGAGAGTGTCAGTCCTCTACTACTTAGGTCGGCATTGTGCCTTTTGTATAAAATTCGGACGCAATTTCTTTGTTTCATCGTCAGTAAGAAGGTCCAAGGGATACAGTAATCCTGAAGTGAAGCATCGGAATCTGAAACTGGACTCACAGGAGAGGTTCAAATTATAGAAGTGAGAGTGTCAGTCCTCTTGTACCTATGTCGGCATTAAGCTTTTGTATTAAATTCGGATGCAATTTCCGTTTTTCATCGTCAATAAGAAGGTGCAAGGTATACAGTAAACCAGAAGTGAAGCATCGTAATCTAAAACTGGACTCACAGGAGTGGTTCAAATCATAGAAAGTTTGAGTGTCAGTCTACTTGTACTTAAGTAGGCGTTGTGCATTTTATATTAAATTCGGACGCAATTTCTGTGTTTCATCGTCAATATGAAGGTACAAGGTATACAGTAAACCTGAAGTGAAGCATCGGAATCTAAAACTGGACTCACAGGAGAGGTTCAAATCGTTGAAAGTGAGAGTGTCAGTCCTCTTGTACTTAAGTCGGCATTGATCCTTTTGTATTAAATTCGGATGCAATTTCTGTGTTTCATCGTCAATAAGAAGGTGCAAAGTATACAGTAAACCTGAAGTGAAGCATCGGAATCTAAAACTGGACTCACAGGAGAGGTTCCAATCATAGGAAGTGAGAGTGTCAGTTCTCTTGTGCTTAAGTCGGCATTGTGCCTATTGTATTAAATTCGGATGCAATTTCTGTGTTTCATCGTCAATAAGAAAGTGCAAGGTATACAGTAATGTTGAAGTGAAGCATCGGAATCTAAAACTGGACTCACAGGAGAGGTTCAAATCGTAGAAAGTGAGAGTGTCAGTCCTCTTGTACTTAAGTCGGCATTGTTCCTTTTGCATTAAATTCGGATGCAATTTCTGTGTTTCATCGTCAATAAGAAGGGCCAAGGGATAGAGTATACCTGAAGTGAAGCATGGGAATCTAAAACTGGACTCACAGTTGGGGTTCAAATCATTGAAAGGTAGAGTGACAGTCCTCTTGTACTTAAGTCGGCATAGTGCCTTTTGTATTAAATTCGGATGCAATTTCTGTGTTTCATCGTCAATAAGAAGGGGCAATGCATACAGTAATCTTGAAGTGAAGCACCGGAATCTAAAACTAAACTCACAGGAGAAGTTCAAATCGTAGAAAGTAAGAGTGTCAGTCCTCTTGTACTTAAGTCGGCATTGTTCCTTTTGCATTAAATTCGGATGCAATTTCTGTGTTTCATCGTCAATAAGAAGGTGCAAGGTCTACAATAAACCTGAAGTGAAGCATCGGAATCTAAAACTGGACTCACAAGAGAGGTTCAAAACATAAATAGTGAGAGTGTCAGTCCTCTTGAACTTAAGTCGGCATTGTGCCTGTTGTATTAAATTCGGATGCAATTCCTGTGTTTCATCGTCAATATGGAGGTGCAAGGTATACAGTATACCTGAAGTGTACCATCGGAATCTGAAACTGGACTCACAGGAGAGGTTCAAATCATAGAAAGTGAGACTGTCAGTCCTCTTGTACCTAAGTCGGCATTAAGCTTTTGTATTAATTTCGGATGCAATTTCTGTGTTTCATCTTCAATAAGAAGGTCCAAGGGATACAGTAAACCTGAAGTAAAGCATCGGAATCCAAAACTTGACTCACAGCAGAGGTATAAATCATAGAAAGTGAGAGTGTCAGTCCTCTTGTTCTTAAGTCGGCATTGTGCCTTTTGTATTAAATTCGGATGCAATTTCTGTGTTTCATCGTCAATTAGAAGGTAAAAGGTATACAGTAAACCTGAAGTGAAGCATCGGAATCTAAAACTGGACTCACAGGAAAGGTACAAATCATAGAAAGTGAAGGGGTCAGTCCGCTTGTACTTAAGTAGGCATTGTGCCTTTTGTATTAAATTCGGATGCAATTTCTGTGTTTCATCTTCAATAAGAAGGTCCAAGGGATACAGTAAACCTGAACTGAAGCATCGGAATCTAAAACTGAACTCACAGGAGAGGTTCAAATCATAGAAAGTGAGAGTGTCAGTCCTCTTGTACATAAGTCGTCATTGTGCTTTTGTATTAAATTCGGATGCAAACTCTGTGTCTCATCGTCAATAAGACGGTCCAACGGATACAGTAAACCTGAAGTGAAGCATCTGAATCTAAAACTGGACTCACAGGAGATGTTCAAATCATAGAAAGTGAGAGTGTCAGTCCTCTTGTACTTAAGTCGGCATTGTGCCTGTTGTATTAAATTCGGATGCATTTTCTGTGTTTCATCGTCAATTAGAAGGTGCAAGATATACAGTAATTTTGAAGTGAAGCATCGGAATCTAAAACGGGACTCACAGGAGAGGTTCAAATCGTAGAAAGTAAGAATGTCAGTCCTCTTGTACTATGTCGGCATTGTGCCTTTTGTATTAAAATCGGATGCAATTTCTGTGTTGCATCGTCAATAAGAAGTTGCAAGGTATACAGTAAACCTGAAGTGAAGCATCGGAATCTAAAACTGGACTCACAGGAGAGGTTCAAATCATAGAAAGTGAGAGTGTTAGTCCTCTAGTACTTAATTCGGCATAAGCCTTTTGTATTAAATTCGGATACAATTTCTGTGTTTCATCGTCAATAAGAAGGAGCAAGGTATATAGTAATCTCGAAGTGAAGCATCGGAATCTAAAACTAGACTCACAGGAGACGTTCAAATCATAGAAGGTGAGAGTGTCAGTCCTCTTGTACTTAAGTAGGCGTTGTGCATTTTGTATTAAATTCAGACGCAATTTCTGTGTTTCATCGTCAATATGAAGGTACAAGGTATACAGTAAACCTGAAGTGAAGCATCGGAATCTAAAACTTTACTCACAGGAGAGGTTCAAATCGTTGAAAGTGAGAGTGTCAGTCCTCTTGTACTTAAGTCGGCATTGATCCTTTTGTATTAAATTCGGATGCAATTTCTGTGTTTCATCGTCAATAAGAAGGTGCAAAGTATACAGTAAGCCTGAAGTGAAGCATCGGAATTTAAAACTGGACTCACAGGAGAGGTTCCAATCATAGGAAGTGAGAGTGTCAGTTCTCTTGTACTTAAGTCGGCATTGTGCCTATTGTATTAAATTCGGGTGCAATTTCTGTGTTTCATCGTCAATAAGAAAGTGCAAGGTATACAGTAATGTTGAAGTGAAGCATCGGAATCTAAAACTGGACTCGCAGGAGAGGTTGAAATCGTAGAAAGTGAGAGTGTCAGTCCTCTTTTACATAAGTCGACATTGTGCCTTTTGTATTAAATTCGGATGTAACTTCTGTGTTTCATCGTCAATAAGAAATGCCAAGGGACAGAGTATACCTGAAGTGAAGCATGGGAATCTAAAACTGGACTCACAGTTGGGGTTCAAATCATTGAAAGGTAGAGTGTCAGTCCTCTTGTACTTAAGTCGGCATAGTGCCTTTTGTATTAAATTCGGATGCAATTTCTGTGTTTCATCGTCAATAAGATGGGGCAAGGCATACAGTAATCTAGAAGTGAAGCACCGGAATCTAAAACTAAACTCACAGGAGAAGTTCAAATCGTAGAAAGTAAGAGTGTCAGTGCTCTTGTACTTAAGTCGGCATTGTTCCTTTTGCATTAAATTCGGATGCAATTTCTGTGTTTCATCGTCAATAAGAAGGTGCAAGGTCTACAATAAACCTGAAGTGAAGCATCGGAATCTAAAACTGGACTCACAAGAGAGGTTCAAATCATAAATAGTGAGAGTGTCAGTCCTCTTGAACTTAAGTCGGCATTGTGCCTGTTGTATTAAATTCCGATGCAATTCCTGTGTTTCATCGTCAATATGGAGGTGCAAGGTATACAGTATACCTGAAGTGTACCATCGGAATCTGAAACTGGACTCACAGGAGAGGTTCAAATCATAGAAAGTGAGAGTGTCAGTCCTCTTGTACCTAAGTCGGCATTAAGCTTTTGTATTAAATTCGGATGCAATTTCCGTTTTTCATCGTCAATAAGAAGGTGCAAGGTATACAGTAAAACAGAAGTGAAGCATCGTAATCTAAAACTGGACTCACAGGAGTGGTTCAAATCATAGAAAGTTGGAGTGTCAGTCTTCTTGTACTTAAGTCGGCATTGTGCCTATTGTATTAAATTCGAATGCAATTTCTGTGTTTCATCGTCAATAAGAAGGTCCAAGGGATACAGTAAACCTGAAGTGAAGCATCGGAATCTAAAACTGAACTCACAGGAGAGGTTTAAATCGTAGAAAGTGAGAGTGTCATTCCTCTTGTACTTAAGGCGGCATTGTGCCCTTTTGTATAAATTCGGATGCTATTTTTTTGTTTCATCGTCAATAAGAAGGTGCAAGGTATACAGTAATTTTGAAATGAAGCATCGGAATCTAAAACTGGAATCTCAGGAGACGTTCAAATCGTAGAAAGTAAGAGTGTCAGTCCTCTTGTACTAAGTCGGCATTGATCATTTTGTATTAAATTCGGATGCAATTTCTGTGTTTCATCGTCAATAAGAAGGTGCAAGGTATACAGTTAACCTGAAGTGAAGCATCGGAATCAAAAACTGGACTCACTGGAGAGGTTCATATCATATAATGTTTGAGTGCAAGTCCTCTTGTACCTATGTCAGCATGGTGCCTATTGTATTAAATTCGAATGCAAACTCTGTGTCCCATCGTCAATAAGATGGTCCAACGGATACAGTAAACCTGAAGTGAAGCATCGGAATCTAAAACTGGACTCACAGGAGATGTTCAAATCATAGAAAGTGAGAGTGCCAGTCCTCTTATACTTAAATCGGCATTGTGCCTTTTGTATTAAATTCGGATACAATTTCTGTGTTTCATCGTCAATAAGAAGAAGCAAGGTATACAGTAAACCAAAAGTGAAGCTTCGGAAGCTAAAACTGGACTCACAGGAGGGCTTCAAATCATAGAAAGTGAGAGTGTCAGTCCTCTTGAACTTATGTCGGCATTGTGCCTGTTGTATTAATTTCGGATGCAATTTCTATGCTTTATCGTCAACAAGAAGGTGCAAGGTATACAGTAAACTTGAAGTGAAACTTCGGAATCTAAAACTGGACTCACAAGAGAGGTTCAAATCGTAGAAAGTGAGAGTGTCAGTCCTCTTGTTCTTAAGACGGCATTGCGCCCTTTGTATTAAATTCGGATGCAATTTCTGTGTTTCATCGTCAATAAGAAGGTGCAAGGTCTACAATAAACCTGAAGTGAAGCATCGGAATCTAAAACTGGACTCACAAGAGAGGTTCAAATCATAAATAGTGAGAGTGTCAGTCCTCTTGAACTTAAGTCGGCATTGTGCCTGTTGTATTAAATTCCGATGCAATTCCTGTGTTTCATCGTCAATATGGAGGTGCAAGGTATACAGTATACCTGAAGTGTACCATCGGAATCTGAAACTGGACTCACAGGAGAGGTTCAAATCATAGAAAGTGAGAGTGTCAGTCCTCTTGTACCTAAGTCGGCATTAAGCTTTTGTATTAAATTCGGATGCAATTTCCGTTTTTCATCGTCAATAAGAAGGTGCAAGGTATACAGTAAAACAGAAGTGAAGCATCGTAATCTAAAACTGGACTCACAGGAGTGGTTCAAATCATAGAAAGTTGGAGTGTCAGTCTTCTTGTACTTAAGTCGGCATTGTGCCTATTGTATTAAATTCGAATGCAATTTCTGTGTTTCATCGTCAATAAGAAGGTCCAAGGGATACAGTAAACCTGAAGTGAAGCATCGGAATCTAAAACTGAACTCACAGGAGAGGTTTAAATCGTAGAAAGTGAGAGTGTCATTCCTCTTGTACTTAAGGCGGCATTGTGCCCTTTTGTATAAATTCGGATGCAATTTTTTTGTTTCATCGTCAATAAGAAGGTGCAAGGTATACAGTAATTTTGAAATGAAGCATCGGAATCTAAAACTGGAATCTCAGGAGACGTTCAAATCGTAGAAAGTAAGAGTGTCAGTCCTCTTGTACTAAGTCGGCATTGATCATTTTGTATTAAATTCGGATGCAATTTCTGTGTTTCATCGTCAATAAGAAGGTGCAAGGTATACAGTTAACCTGAAGTGAAGCATCGGAATCAAAAACTGGACTCACTGGAGAGGTTCATATCATATAATGTTTGAGTGCAAGTCCTCTTGTACCTATGTCAGCATGGTGCCTATTGTATTAAATTCGAATGCAAACTCTGTGTCCCATCGTCAATAAGATGGTCCAACGGATACAGTAAACCTGAAGTGAAGCATCGGAATCTAAAACTGGACTCACAGGAGATGTTCAAATCATAGAAAGTGAGAGTGCCAGTCCTCTTATACTTAAATCGGCATTGTGCCTTTTGTATTAAATTCGGATACAATTTCTGTGTTTCATCGTCAATAAGAAGAAGCAAGGTATACAGTAAACCAAAAGTGAAGCTTCGGAAGCTAAAACTGGACTCACAGGAGGGCTTCAAATCATAGAAAGTGAGAGTGTCAGTCCTCTTGAACTTATGTCGGCATTGTGCCTGTTGTATTAATTTCGGATGCAATTTCTATGCTTTATCGTCAACAAGAAGGTGCAAGGTATACAGTAAACTTGAAGTGAAACTTCGGAATCTAAAACTGGACTCACAAGAGAGGTTCAAATCGTAGAAAGTGAGAGTGTCAGTCCTCTTGTTCTTAAGACGGCATTGCGCCCTTTGTATTAAATTCGGATGCAATTTCTGTGTTTCATCGTCAATAAGAAGGTGCAAGGTGTACAGTAAACCTGAAGTGAAGCATCGGAATCTAAAACTGGACTCACAGGAGAGGTTCAAAGCATAGAAAGTGAAAGTGTCAGTCCTCTTTTACTTCAGTCGGCAATGTGCCATTTGCATTAAATTCGGATGCAATTTCTATGTTTCATCGTCAATAAGAATGTCCAAGGTATACAGTAAACCTGATGTGAGCATCGGAATCTAAAACTGGACTCACAGGTGAGGTACAAATCATAGAAAGTGGGAGTGTCAGTCCTCTTGTACTTAAGTCGGAATTGTGCCTTTTGTATTAAATTCGGATGCAATTTCTGTGTTTCATCGTCAATAAGAAGGTGCAAGGTATACAGTAAACCTGAAGTGAAGCATCGGAGTCTAAAACAGGGCTCACAGGAGAGGTTTAAAGCATAGAGAGAGTGTCAGTCCTCTTGTACTTAAGGCCGCATTGTGCCTTTTATATCAAATTCGGATGCAATTCTTTTGTTTCATCGTCAATAAGATGGTCCGAGGGATACAGTAAACTTGAAGTGAAGCATCGGAATCTAAAACTGATCTCACAGGAGAGGTTCAAATCGTAGAAAGGGAGAGTGTTAGTCCTCTTGTACTTAAGTCGGCATTGTGCCTTTTGTATTATATTCAGATGCAATTTTTGTGTTTCATCGCCAATAAGAAGGTCCAAGGGATACAGTAAACCTGAAGTGAAGCATCGGAATCTAAAACTGAACTCACAGGAGAGGTTCAAATCGTAGAAAGTGAGAGTGTCAGTCCTCTTGTACTTAAGTCGGCATTGTGCCTTTTGTATTAAATTCGGATGCAATGTCTGTGCTTCATCGTCAATAAGAAGGTGCAAGGTATACAGTAAACCTGAAGTGAAACATCGGAATCTAGAACTGGACTCACAGGAGAGGTTCAAATCGTAGAAAGCGAGAGTGTCAGTCCTCTTGTACTTATGTCGGCATTGTGCCGTTTGTATTAAATTCGGATGCAATTTCTGTGGTTCATCGTCAATAAGAATGTGCAAGGTATGCAGTAAACCTGAAGTGAAGCATCGGAATCTAAAACCGGACTCACAGGAGAGGTTCAAATCATGGAAAGTGAGAGTGTCAGTCCTCTACTACTTAGGTCGGCATTGTGCCTTTTGTATTAAATTCGGACGCAATTTCTTTGTTTCATCGTCAATAAGAAGGTCCAAGGTATACAGTAAACCTGAAGTGAAGCATCGGAATCTAAAACTGGACTCACTGGAGAGGTACAAATCATACAAAGTGAGAGGGTCAGTCCGCTTGTACTTAAGTATGCATTGTGCCTTTTGTATTATATTCGGATGCAATTTCTGTGTTTCATCGTCAATAAGAAGGTCCAAGGGATACAGTAAACCTGAAGTGACGCATCGAAATCTAAAACTGGACTCACAGGAGAGGTTCAAATCATAGAAAATTAGAGTGTCAGTCCTCTTGTTCTTAAGTCGGCATTGTGCCTTTTGTATTAAATTCGGATGCTATTTCTGTGTTTCATCGTCAATAAGAAGGTGCAAGGGATACAGTAAACCTGAACTGAAGCATCGGAATCTAAAACTAAACTCACAGGAGAGGTTCAAATCATAGAAAATGAGAGTGTCAGTCCTCTTGTACTTAAGTCGGCATTGTGCCTTTTGTATTAAATTCGGATGCAATTTCTGTTATTCATCGTCAATACGAAGGTCCAAGGGATATAGTAAACCTGAAGTGAAGCATCGGAATCCCAAACTGAACTATCTGGAGAGATTCAAATCATAGAAAGTGAGAGTGTCAGTCCTCTTGTACTTAAGTCGGCGTTGTGCTTTTTGTATTAAATTCCGATGCAATTTCTGTGTTTCATCGTCAATAAGAAGGTGCAAGGTCAACAGTAAACCTGAAGTGAAGCATCGGAATCTAAAACTGGACTCACAGGGGAGGTTCAAATCATAGAAAGTGAGAGTGTCAGTCCTCATGTACTTGAGTCGGCATTGTTCCTTTTGTATTTAATTCGGATGCAATTTCTGTGTTTCATCGTCAATTTGAAGGTCCAAGGGATACAGTAACCCTGAAGTGCAGCATCGGAATCTAAAACTGGACTTACAGGAGAGGTTCAAATCATAGAAAGTGAGAGTGTCAGTATTCTTGTACTTAAGTCGGCATTGAGCCATTTGTATTAAATTCGGATGCAATTTCTGTGTTTCATCGTCAATAAGAAGGTCCAAGGGATACAGTAAACCTGATGTGAAGAATCGGAATGTAAAACTGGACCCACAGGAGAGGCTCAAATCATAGATAGTTAGAGTGTCAGTCCTCTTGTACTTAAGTCGGCATTGTGACTTTTTTTTTTAAATTCGGATGCAATTTCTGTGTTTCATCGTCAATAAGAAGGTCCAAGGGATACAGTAAACCTGAAGTGACGCATCGGAATCTAAAACTGGACTCACAGGAGAGGATCAAATCATAAAGAGTTAGAGTGTCAGTCCTCTTGTCCCTAAGTCGGCATTGTGCCTTTTGTATTAAATTCTGATGCAATTTCTGTGTTTCATCGTCAATAAGAATGTCCCAGGGATACAGTTATCCTGAAGTGAAGCACCGTAATCTAAAACTGGACTCACAGGAGAGGTTCAAATCATAGAAAGTGAGAGTGTCAGTCCTCTTGTACTTAAGTCGTCATTGAGCCTTTTGTATTAAATTCGGATGCAATTTCTGTGTTTTATCGTCAATACGAATGTCCAAGGGATATCGTAAACGTGAAGTGAAGCATCGGAATCTACAATGGACTAACTGGAGAGGTTCAAATCATAGAAAGTTAGAGTGTCAGTCATCTTGTACTTATGTAGGCATTGTGCCTTTTGTATTAAATTCGGATGCAATTCCTGTGTTTCATCGTCAATAAAAAGGTCCAAGGGATACAGTAAACCTGAAGTGAAGATTCGGAATCTAAAACTGGACTCACAGGAGAGGTTCAAATCATAGAAAGTAAATGTGTCAGTCCACTTGTACTTAAGTCGGGATTGTTCCTTTGTATTAAATTTGGATGCAAACTCTGTGTTTCATCGTCAGTAAGAAGGGCCAAGGGATACAGTAAACCTGAAGTGAAGCAATGGAACCTAAAACTGGACTCACAGGAGAAGTTCAAATCGTAGAAAGTAAGAGTGTCAGTCCTCTTGTACTTAAGTTGGCATTGTACCTTTTGCATTAAATTCGGATGCAATTTCTGTGTTTCATCGTCAATAAGAAGGTGCAAGGTCTACAATAAACCTGAAATGAAGCATCGGAATCTAAAACTGGACTCACAAGAGAGGTTCAAATCATAAATATTGAGAGTGTCAGTCCTCTTGAACTTAAGTCGGCATTGTACCTGTTGTATTAAATTCGGATGCAATTCCTGTGTTTCATCGTCAATATGGAGGTGCAAGGTTTACAGTATACCTGAAGTGTACCATCGGAATCTAAAACTGGACTCGCAGGAGAGGTTCAAATCGTCGAAAGTGAGAGTGTCAGCCCTCTTGTTCTTAAGACGGCATTGTGCCTTTTGTATTAAATTCGGATGCAATTACTGTGTTTCATCGTCAATAAGAAGGTGCAAGGTATACAGTAAATCTGAGTGAAGCAACAGAATCTAAAACGGGACTCACAGGAGAGGTTCAAATCATAGAATGTGAGAGTGTCTGTCCTTTTTTACTTATGTCGGCATTGTGCATTTTGTATTAAATTTGGATGCAGTTCTTGTGTTTCATCGTCAATAAGAAGGTCCGAGGGATACAGTAAACCTGAAGAGTAGCATCGGATCTAAAACTGGACTCACAGGAGAGGTTCAAATCGTAAAAAGTGTGAGTGTCAGTCCTCTTGTACTTATGTCGGCATTGTGCCGTTTGTATTAAATTCGGATGCAATTTCTGTGTTTCATCGTCAATAAGAAGGGGCAAGGCATACAGTACTCTTGAAGTGAAGCACCGGAATCTAAAACTGGACTCACAGGAGAAGTTCAAATCGTAGAAAGTAAGAGTGTCAGTCCTCTTGTACTTAAGTTGGCATTGTACCTTTTGCATTACATTCGGATGCAATTTCTGTGTTTCATCGTCAATAAGAAGGTGCAAGGTCTACAATAAACCTGAAATGAAGCATCGGAATCTAAAACTGGACTCACAAGAGAGGTTCAAATCATAAATATTGAGAGTGTCAGTCCTCTTGAACTTAAGTCGGCATTGTACCTGTTGTATTAAATTCGGATGCAATTCCTGTGTTTCATCGTCAATATGGAGGTGCAAGGTTTACAGTATACCTGAAGTGTACCATCGGAATCTAAAACTGGACTCGCAGGAGAGGTTCAAATCGTCGAAAGTGAGAGTGTCAGCCCTCTTGTTCTTAAGACGGCATTGTGCCTTTTGTATTAAATTCGGATGCAATTACTGTGTTTCATCGTCAATAAGAAGGTGCAAGGTATACAGTAAATCTGAGTGAAGCAACAGAATCTAAAACGGGACTCACAGGAGGGGTTCAAATCATAGAATGTGAGAGTGTCTGTCCTCTTGTACTTAAGACGGCATTGTGCCTTTTGTATTAAATTCGGATGCAATTACTGTGTTTCATCGTCAATAAGAAGGTGCAAGGTATACAGTAAATCTGAGTGAAGCAACAGAATCTAAAACGGGACTCACAGGAGAGGTTCAAATCATAGAATGTGAGAGTGTCTGTCCTTTTTTACTTATGTCGGCATTGTGCATTTTGTATTAAATTTGGATGCAGTTCTTGTGTTTCATCGTCAATAAGAAGGTCCGAGGGATACAGTAAACCTGAAGAGTAGCATCGGATCTAAAACTGGACTCACAGGAGAGGTTCAAATCGTAAAAAGTGTGAGTGTCAGTCCTCTTGTACTTATGTCGGCATTGTGCCGTTTGTATTAAATTCGGATGCAATTTCTGTGTTTCATCGTCAATAAGAAGGGGCAAGGCATACAGTACTCTTGAAGTGAAGCACCGGAATCTAAAACTGGACTCACAGGAGAAGTTCAAATCGTAGAAAGTAAGAGTGTCAGTCCTCTTGTACTTAAGTTGGCATTGTACCTTTTGCATTACATTCGGATGCAATTTCTGTGTTTCATCGTCAATAAGAAGGTGCAAGGTCTACAATAAACCTGAAATGAAGCATCGGAATCTAAAACTGGACTCACAAGAGAGGTTCAAATCATAAATATTGAGAGTGTCAGTCCTCTTGAACTTAAGTCGGCATTGTACCTGTTGTATTAAATTCGGATGCAATTCCTGTGTTTCATCGTCAATATGGAGGTGCAAGGTTTACAGTATACCTGAAGTGTACCATCGGAATCTAAAACTGGACTCGCAGGAGAGGTTCAAATCGTCGAAAGTGAGAGTGTCAGCCCTCTTGTTCTTAAGACGGCATTGTGCCTTTTGTATTAAATTCGGATGCAATTACTGTGTTTCATCGTCAATAAGAAGGTGCAAGGTATACAGTAAATCTGAGTGAAGCAACAGAATCTAAAACGGGACTCACAGGAGGGGTTCAAATCATAGAATGTGAGAGTGTCTGTCCTCTTGTACTTAAGACGGCATTGTGCCTTTTGTATTAAATTCGGATGCAATTACTGTGTTTCATCGTCAATAAGAAGGTGCAAGGTATACAGTAAATCTGAGTGAAGCAACAGAATCTAAAACGGGACTCACAGGAGAGGTTCAAATCATAGAATGTGAGAGTGTCTGTCCTTTTTTACTTATGTCGGCATTGTGCATTTTGTATTAAATTTGGATGCAGTTCTTGTGTTTCATCGTCAATAAGAAGGTCCGAGGGATACAGTAAACCTGAAGAGTTGCATCGGATCTAAAACTGGACTCACAGGAGAGGTTCAAATCGTAAAAAGTGTGAGTGTCAGTCCTCTTGTACTTATGTCGGCATTGTGCCGTTTGTATTAAATTCGGATGCAATTTCTTTGCTTCATCGTCAATAAGAAGGTGCAAGGTATACAGTAAACCTGAAGTGAAGCATCGGAATCTAAAAGTGGACTCACAGGAGAGGTTTACATCATGGAAAGTGAGAGTGTCAGTCCTCTTGTACTTAAGTCGTCATTGTGCCTTTTGTATTAAACACGGATGCAATTTCTGTGTTTCATCGTCAATTAGAAGGTAAAAGGTATACAGTAAAACAGAAGTGAAGCATCGTAATCTAAAACTGGACTCACAGGAGTGGTTCAAATCATAGAAAGTTGGAGTGTCAGTCTTCTTGTACTTAAGTCGGCATTGTGCCTATTGTATTAAATTCTAATGCAATTTCTGTGTTTCATCGTCAATAAGAAGGTCCAAGGGATACAGTAAACCTGAAGTGAAGCATCGGAATCTAAAACTGAACTCACAGGAGAGGTTTAAATCGTAGAAAGTGAGAGTGTCATTCCTCTTGTACTTAAGGCGGCATTGTGCCCTTTTGTATAAATTCGGATGCAATTTTTTTGTTTCATCGTCAATAAGAAGGTGCAAGGTATACAGTAATTTTGAAATGAAGCATCGGAATCTAAAACTGGAATCTCAGGAGACGTTCAAATCGTAGAAAGTAAGAGTGTCAGTCCTCTTGTACTAAGTCGGCATTGATCATTTTGTATTAAATTCGGATGCAATTTCTGTGTTTCATCGTCAATAAGAAGGTGCAAGGTATACAGTTAACCTGAAGTGAAGCATCGGAATCAAAAACTGGACTCACTGGAGAGGTTCATATCATATAATGTTTGAGTGCAAGTCCTCTTGTACCTATGTCAGCATGGTGCCTATTGTATTAAATTCGAATGCAAACTCTGTGTCCCATCGTCAATAAGATGGTCCAACGGATACAGTAAACCTGAAGTGAAGCATCGGAATCTAAAACTGGACTCACAGGAGATGTTCAAATCATAGAAAGTGAGAGTGCCAGTCCTCTTATACTTAAATCGGCATTGTGCCTTTTGTATTAAATTCGGATACAATTTCTGTGTTTCATCGTCAATAAGAAGAAGCAAGGTATACAGTAAACCAAAAGTGAAGCTTCGGAAGCTAAAACTGGACTCACAGGAGGGCTTCAAATCATAGAAAGTGAGAGTGTCAGTCCTCTTGAACTTATGTCGGCATTGTGCCTGTTGTATTAATTTCGGATGCAATTTCTATGCTTTATCGTCAACAAGAAGGTGCAAGGTATACAGTAAACTTCAAGTGAAACTTCAGAATCTAAAACTGGACTCACAAGAGAGGTTCAAATCGTAGAAAGTGAGAGTGTCAGTCCTCTTGTTCTTAAGACGGCATTGCGCCCTTTGTATTAAATTCGGATGCAATTTCTGTGTTTCATCGTCAATAAGAAGGTGCAAGGTGTACAGTAAACCTGAAGTGAAGCATCGGAATCTAAAACTGGACTCACAGGAGAGGTTCAAAGCATAGAAAGTGAAAGTGTCAGTCCTCTTTTACTTCAGTCGGCAATGTGCCATTTGCATTAAATTCGGATGCAATTTCTATGTTTCATCGTCAATAAGAATGTCCAAGGTATACAGTAAACCTGATGTGAGCATCGGAATCTAAAACTGGACTCACAGGTGAGGTACAAATCATAGAAAGTGGGAGTGTCAGTCCTCTTGTACTTAAGTCCGAATTGTGCCTTTTGTATTAAATTCGGATGCAATTTCTGTGTTTCATCGTCAATGAGAAGGTGCAAGGTATACAGTAAACCTGAAGTGAAGCATCGGAGTCTAAAACAGGGCTCACAGGAGAGGTTTAAAGCATAGAGAGAGTGTCAGTCCTCTTGTACTTAAGGCCGCATTGTGCCTTTTATATCAAATTCGGATGCAATTCTTTTGTTTCATCGTCAATAAGATGGTCCGAGGGATACAGTAAACCTGAAGTGAAGCATCGGAATCTAAAACTGATCTCACAGGAGAGGTTCAAATCGTAGAAAGGGAGAGTGTCAGTCCTCTTGTACTTAAGTCGGCATTGTGCCTTTTGTATTATATTCAGATGCAATTTTTGTGTTTCATCGCCAATAAGAAGGTCCAAGGGATACAGTAAACCTGAAGTGAAGCATCGGAATCTAAAACTGAACTCACAGGAGAGGTTCAAATCGTAGAAAGTGAGAGTGTCAGTCCTCTTGTACTTAAGTCGGCATTGTGCCTTTTGTATTAAATTCGGATGCAATGTCTGTGCTTCATCGTCAATAAGAAGGTGCAAGGAATACAGTAAACCTGAAGTGAAACATCGGAATCTAGAACTGGACTCACAGGAGAGGTTCAAATCGTAGAAAGCGAGAGTGTCAGTCCTCTTGTACTTATGTCGGCATTGTGCCGTTTGTATTAAATTCGGATGCAATTTCTGTGGTTCATCGTCAATAAGAATGTGCAAGGTATGCAGTAAACCTGAAGTGAAGCATCGGAATCTAAAACCGGACTCACAGGAGAGGTTCAAATCATGGAAAGTGAGAGTGTCAGTCCTCTAATACTTAGGTCGGCATTGTGCCTTTTGTATTAAATTCAGACGCAATTTCTTTGTTTCATCGTCAATAAGAAGGTCCAAGGTATACAGTAAACCTGAAGTGAAGCATCGGAATCTAAAACTGGACTCACTGGAGAGGTACAAATCATACAAAGTGAGAGGGTCAGTCCGCTTGTACTTAAGTATGCATTGTGCCTTTTGTATTATATTCGGATGCAATTTCTGTGTTTCATCGTCAATAAGAAGGTCCAAGGGATACAGTAAACCTGAAGTGACGCATCGAAATCTAAAACTGGACTCACAGGAGAGGTTCAAATCATAGAAAATTAGAGTGTCAGTCCTCTTGTTCTTAAGTCGGCATTGTGCCTTTTGTATTAAATTCGGATGCTATTTCTGTGTTTCATCGTCAATAAGAAGGTGCAAGGGATACAGTAAACCTGAACTGAAGCATCGGAATCTAAAACTGGACTCACAGGAGAGGTTCAAATCATAGAAAATGAGAGTGTCAGTCCTCTTGTACTTAAGTCGGCATTGTGCCTTTTGTATTAAATTCGGATGCAATTTCTGTTATTCATCGTCAATACGAAGGTCCAACGGATATAGTAAACCTGAAGTGAAGCATCGGAATCCCAAACTGAACTATCTGGAGAGATTCAAATCATAGAAAGTGAGAGTGTCAGTCCTCTTGTACTTAAGTCGGCGTTGTGCTTTTTGTATTAAATTCCGATGCAATTTCTGTGTTTCATCGTCAATAAGAAGGTGCAAGGTCAACAGTAAACCTGAAGTGAAGCATCGGAATCTAAAACTGGACTCACAGGGGAGGTTCAAATCATAGAAAGTGAGAGTGTCAGTCCTCATGTACTTGAGTCGGCATTGTTCCTTTTGTATTTAATTCGGATGCAATTTCTGTGTTTCATCGTCAATTTGAAGGTCCAAGGGATACAGTAACCCTGAAGTGCAGCATCGGAATCTAAAACTGGACTTACAGGAGAGGTTCAAATCATAGAAAGTGAGAGTGTCAGTATTCTTGTACTTAAGTCGGCATTGAGCCATTTGTATTAAATTCGGATGCAATTTCTGTGTTTCATCGTCAATAAGAAGGTCCAAGGGATACAGTAAACCTGAAGTGAAGAATCGGAATGTAAAACTGGACCCACAGGAGAGGCTCAAATCATAGATAGTTAGAGTGTCAGTCCTCTTGTACTTAAGTCGGCATTGTGACTTTTTTTTTAAATTCGGATGCAATTTCTGTGTTTCATCGTCAATAAGAAGGTCCAAGGGATACAGTAAACCTGAAGTGACGCATCGGAATCTAAAACTGGACTCACAGGAGAGGATCAAATCATAAAGAGTTAGAGTGTCAGTCCTCTTGTCCCTAAGTCGGCATTGTGCCTTTTGTATTAAATTCTGATGCAATTTCTGTGTTTCATCGTCAATAAGAATGTCCCAGGGATACAGTAATCCTGAAGTGAAGCACCGTAATCTAAAACTGGACTCACAGGAGAGGTTCAAATCATAGAAAGTGAGAGTGTCAGTCCTCTTGTACTTAAGTCGTCATTGAGCCTTTTGTATTAAATTCGGATGCAATTTCTGTGTTTTATCGTCAATACGAATGTCCAAGGGATATCGTAAACGTGAAGTGAAGCATCGGAATCTACAATGGACTAACTGGAGAGGTTCAAATAATAGAAAGTTAGAGTGTCAGTCATCTTGTACTTATGTAGGCATTGTGCCTTTTGTATTAAATTCGGATGCAATTCCTGTGTTTCATCGTCAATAAAAAGGTCCAAGGGATACAGTAAACCTGAAGTGAAGATTCGGAATCTAAAACTGGACTCACAGGAGAGGTTCAAATCATAGAAAGTTAATGTGTCAGTCCACTTGTACTTAAGTCGGGATTGTTCCTTTGTATTAAATTTGGATGCAAAGTCTGTGTTTCATCGTCAGTAAGAAGGGCCAAGGGATACAGTAAACCTGAAGTGAAGCAATGGAACCTAAAACTGGACTCACAGGAGAAGTTCAAATCGTAGAAAGTAAGAGTGTCAGTCCTCTTGTACTTAAGTTGGCATTGTACCTTTTGCATTAAATTCGGATGCAATTTCTGTGTTTCATCGTCAATAAGAAGGTGCAAGGTCTACAATAAACCTGAAATGAAGCATCGGAATCTAAAACTGGACTCACAAGAGAGGTTCAAATCATAAATATTGAGAGTGTCAGTCCTCTTGAACTTAAGTCGGCATTGTACCTGTTGTATTAAATTCGGATGCAATTCCTGTGTTTCATCGTCAATATGGAGGTGCAAGGTTTACAGTATACCTGAAGTGTACCATCGGAATCTAAAACTGGACTCGCAGGAGAGGTTCAAATCGTCGAAAGTGAGAGTGTCAGCCCTCTTGTTCTTAAGACGGCATTGTGCCTTTTGTATTAAATTCGGATGCAATTACTGTGTTTCATCGTCAATAAGAAGGTGCAAGGTATACAGTAAATCTGAGTGAAGCAACAGAATCTAAAACGGGACTCACAGGAGAGGTTCAAATCATAGAATGTGAGAGTGTCTGTCCTTTTTTACTTATGTCGGCATTGTGCATTTTGTATTAAATTTGGATGCAGTTCTTGTGTTTCATCGTCAATAAGAAGGTCCGAGGGATACAGTAAACCTGAAGAGTAGCATCGGATCTAAAACTGGACTCACAGGAGAGGTTCAAATCGTAAAAAGTGTGAGTGTCAGTCCTCTTGTACTTATGTCGGCATTGTGCCGTTTGTATTAAATTCGGATGCAATATCTGTGTTTCATCGTCAATAAGAAGGGGCAAGGCATACAGTACTCTTGAAGTGAAGCACCGGAATCTAAAACTGGACTCACAGGAGAAGTTCAAATCGTAGAAAGTAAGAGTGTCAGTCCTCTTGTACTTAAGTTGGCATTGTACCTTTTGCATTACATTCGGATGCAATTTCTGTGTTTCATCGTCAATAAGAAGGTGCAAGGTCTACAATAAACCTGAAATGAAGCATCGGAATCTAAAACTGGACTCACAAGAGAGGTTCAAATCATAAATATTGAGAGTGTCAGTCCTCTTGAACTTAAGTCGGCATTGTACCTGTTGTATTAAATTCGGATGCAATTCCTGTGTTTCATCGTCAATATGGAGGTGCAAGGTTTACAGATACCTGAAGTGTACCATCGGAATCTAAAACTGGACTCGCAGGAGAGGTTCAAATCGTCGAAAGTGAGAGTGTCAGCCCTCTTGTTCTTAAGACGGCATTGTGCCTTTTGTATTAAATTCGGATGCAATTACTGTGTTTCATCGTCAATAAGAAGGTGCAAGGTATACAGTAAATCTGAGTGAAGCAACAGAATCTAAAACGGGACTCACAGGAGGGGTTCAAATCATAGAATGTGAGAGTGTCTGTCCTCTTGTACTTAAGACGGCATTGTGCCTTTTGTATTAAATTCGGATGCAATTACTGTGTTTCATCGTCAATAAGAAGGTGCAAGGTATACAGTAAATCTGAGTGAAGCAACAGAATCTAAAACGGGACTCACAGGAGAGGTTCAAATCATAGAATGTGAGAGTGTCTGTCCTTTTTTACTTATGTCGGCATTGTGCATTTTGTATTAAATTTGGATGCAGTTCTTGTGTTTCATCGTCAATAAGAAGGTCCGAGGGATACAGTAAACCTGAAGAGTAGCATCGGATCTAAAACTGGACTCACAGGAGAGGTTCAAATCGTAAAAAGTGTGAGTGTCAGTCCTCTTGTACTTATGTCGGCATTGTTCCGTTTGTATTAAATTCGGATGCAATTTCTGTGTTTCATCGTCAATAAGAAGGGGCAAGGCATACAGTACTCTTGAAGTGAAGCACCGGAATCTAAAACTGGACTCACAGGAGAAGTTCAAATCGTAGAAAGTAAGAGTGTCAGTCCTCTTGTACTTAAGTTGGCATTGTACCTTTTGCATTACATTCGGATGCAATTTCTGTGTTTCATCGTCAATAAGAAGGTGCAAGGTCTACAATAAACCTGAAATGAAGCATCGGAATCTAAAACTGGACTCACAAGAGAGGTTCAAATCATAAATATTGAGAGTGTCAGTCCTCTTGAACTTAAGTCGGCATTGTACCTGTTGTATTAAATTCGGATGCAATTCCTGTGTTTCATCGTCAATATGGAGGTGCAAGGTTTACAGTATACCTGAAGTGTACCATCGGAATCTAAAACTGGACTCGCAGGAGAGGTTCAAATCGTCGAAAGTGAGAGTGTCAGCCCTCTTGTTCTTAAGACGGCATTGTGCCTTTTGTATTAAATTCGGATGCAATTACTGTGTTTCATCGTCAATAAGAAGGTGCAAGGTATACAGTAAATCTGAGTGAAGCAACAGAATCTAAAACGGGACTCACAGGAGAGGTTCAAATCATAGAATGTGAGAGTGTCTGTCCTTTTTTACTTATGTCGGCATTGTGCATTTTGTATTAAATTTGGATGCAGTTCTTGTGTTTCATCGTCAATAAGAAGGTCCGAGGGATACAGTAAACCTGAAGAGTAGCATCGGATCTAAAACTGGACTCACAGGAGAGGTTCAAATCGTAAAAAGTGTGAGTGTCAGTCCTCTTGTACTTATGTCGGCATTGTGCCGTTTGTATTAAATTCGGATGCAATATCTGTGCTTCATCGTCAATAAGAAGGGGCAAGGCATACAGTACTCTTGAAGTGAAGCACCGGAATCTAAAACTGGACTCACAGGAGAAGTTCAAATCGTAGAAAGTAAGAGTGTCAGTCCTCTTGTACTTAAGTTGGCATTGTACCTTTTGCATTACATTCGGATGCAATTTCTGTGTTTCATCGTCAATAAGAAGGTGCAAGGTCTACAATAAACCTGAAATGAAGCATCGGAATCTAAAACTGGACTCACAAGAGAGGTTCAAATCATAAATATTGAGAGTGTCAGTCCTCTTGAACTTAAGTCGGCATTGTACCTGTTGTATTAAATTCGGATGCAATTCCTGTGTTTCATCGTCAATATGGAGGTGCAAGGTTTACAGTATACCTGAAGTGTACCATCGGAATCTAAAACTGGACTCGCAGGAGAGGTTCAAATCGTCGAAAGTGAGAGTGTCAGCCCTCATGTTCTTAAGACGGCATTGTGCCTTTTGTATTAAATTCGGATGCAATTACTGTGTTTCATCGTCAATAAGAAGGTGCAAGGTATACAGTAAATCTGAGTGAAGCAACAGAATCTAAAACGGGACTCACAGGAGGGGTTCAAATCATAGAATGTGAGAGTGTCTGTCCTCTTGTACTTAAGACGGCATTGTGCCTTTTGTATTAAATTCGGATGCAATTACTGTGTTTCATCGTCAATAAGAAGGTGCAAGGTATACAGTAAATCTGAGTGAAGCAACAGATTCTAAAACGGGAATCACAGGAGAGGTTCAAATCATAGAATGTGAGAGTGTCTGTCCTTTTTTACTTATGTCGGCATTGTGCATTTTGTATTAAATTTGGATGCAGTTCTTGTGTTTCATCGTCAATAAGAAGGTCCGAGGGATACAGTAAACCTGAAGAGTAGCATCGGATCTAAAACTGGACTCACAGGAGAGGTTCAAATCGTAAAAAGTGTGAGTGTCAGTCCTCTTGTACTTATGTCGGCATTGTTCCGTTTGTATTAAATTCGGATGCAATTTCTGTGTTTCATCGTCAATAAGAAGGGGCAAGGCATACAGTACTCTTGAAGTGAAGCACCGGAATCTAAAACTGGACTCACAGGAGAAGTTCAAATCGTAGAAAGTAAGAGTGTCAGTCCTCTTGTACTTAAGTTGGCATTGTACCTTTTGCATTACATTCGGATGCAATTTCTGTGTTTCATCGTCAATAAGAAGGTGCAAGGTCTACAATAAACCTGAAATGAAGCATCGGAATCTAAAACTGGACTCACAAGAGAGGTTCAAATCATAAATATTGAGAGTGTCAGTCCTCTTGAACTTAAGTCGGCATTGTACCTGTTGTATTAAATTCGGATGCAATTCCTGTGTTTCATCGTCAATATGGAGGTGCAAGGTTTACAGTATACCTGAAGTGTACCATCGGAATCTAAAACTGGACTCGCAGGAGAGGTTCAAATCGTCGAAAGTGAGAGTGTCAGCCCTCTTGTTCTTAAGACGGCATTGTGCCTTTTGTATTAAATTCGGATGCAATTACTGTGTTTCATCGTCAATAAGAAGGTGCAAGGTATACAGTAAATCTGAGTGAAGCAACAGAATCTAAAACGGGACTCACAGGAGGGGTTCAAATCATAGAATGTGAGAGTGTCTGTCCTCTTGTACTTAAGACGGCATTGTGCCTTTTGTATTAAATTCGGATGCAATTACTGTGTTTCATCGTCAATAAGAAGGTGCAAGGTATACAGTAAATCTGAGTGAAGCAACAGAATCTAAAACGGGACTCACAGGAGAGGTTCAAATCATAGAATGTGAGAGTGTCTGTCCTTTTTTACTTATGTCGGCATTGTGCATTTTGTATTAAATTTGGATGCAGTTCTTGTGTTTCATCGTCAATAAGAAGGTCCGAGGGATACAGTAAACCTGAAGAGTAGCATCGGATCTAAAACTGGACTCACAGGAGAGGTTCAAATCGTAAAAAGTGTGAGTGTCAGTCCTCTTGTACTTATGTCGGCATTGTGCCGTTTGTATTAAATTCGGATGCAATTTCTTTGCTTCATCGTCAATAAGAAGGTGCAAGGTATACAGTAAACCTGAAGTGAAGCATCGGAATCTAAAAGTGGACTCACAGGAGAGGTTTACATCATGGAAAGTGAGAGTGTCAGTCCTCTTGTACTTAAGTCGTCATTGTGCCTTTTGTATTAAGCACGGATGCAATTTCTGTGTTTCATCGTCAATTAGAAGGTAAAAGGTATACATTAAAACTGAAGTGAAGCATCGGAAACTAAAACTGGAATCACAGGAGAGGTACAAATCATAGAACGTGAGAGGGTCAGTCCGCTTGTTCTTAAGCAGGCATTGTGCCTTTTGTATTTCATTCGGATGCTTTTTCTGTGTTTCATCGTCAATAAGAAGGTCCAAGGGATACAGTACACCTGAACTGAAGCATCGAAAACTATAACTGGACTCACAGGAGTGGTTCAAATCATAGAATGTGAGAGTTTCAGTCCTCTTGTACTTAAGTCGGCATTGTGCCTTTTGAATTAAATTCGGTTGCAATTTCTGTGTTTCATCGTCAATACGAAGGTCCAAGGGATATAGTAAACCTGAAGTGAAGCATCGGAATCCAAAACTGAACTATCTGGAGAGATTCAAATCATAGAAAGTGAGAGTGTCAGTCCTCTTGTACTTAAGTCGGCGTTGTGCCTTTTGCATTAAATTCCGATGCAATTACTGTGTTTCATCGTCAATAACAAGGTGCAAGGTCTACAGTAAACCTGAAGTGAAGCATCGGAATCTAAAACTGGACTCACAGGAGAGGTTCAAATCATAGCAAGTGAGAGTGTCAGTCCTCTTGTACTTAAGTCGGCATTCTGCCTTTTGTATTAAATTCGGATGCAATTTCTATGCTTCATCGTCAATAAGATGGTGCAAGGTATACAGTAATCCTGAAGTGAAGCATCGGGATCTAAAACATTTCTCACGGGGGAGGTTCAAATCATAGAAAGTGAGAGTGTCAGTCCTCTTGTACTTGAGTCGGCATTGTGCCTTTTGTATTACATTCGGATGAAATTTCTATCAATCACCGTCAATAAGAAGGTCCAAGGGATACAGGAAACCTGAAGTGAAGCATCGGAATCTAAAACTGGACTCACAGGAGAGGTTAAAATCGTAGAAAGTGTGAGTGTCAGTCCTCTTGTACTTATGTCGGCATTGTGCCGTTTGTATTAAATTCGGATGCAATTTCTGTGTTTCATCGTCAATAAGAAGGTGCAAGGTATGCAGTAAACCTGAAGTGAAGCATCGGAATCTAAAACTGGAGTCACAGGAGAGGTTTAAATCATGGAAAGTGAGAGTGTCGCTCCACTATTACTTAACTCGGCATTGTGCCTTTTGCATTAAATTCGGATGCAATCTCTGTGTTTCATCGTCAATACGAAGGTCCAAGGGATATAGTAAACCTGAAGTGAAGCATCGGAATCGAAAACTGTACTATCTGGAGAGATTCAAATCATAGAATATGAGAGTGTCAGTCCTCTTGTACTTAAGTCGGCGTTGTGCTTTTTGTATTAAATTCCGATGCAATTTCTGTGTTTCATCGTCAATAAGAAGGTGCAAGGTCTACAGTAAACCTGAAGTGAAGCTTCGCAATCTAAAACTGGACTCACAGGGGAGGTTCAAATCATAGAAAGTGAGAGTGTCAGTCCTCTTGTACTTGAGTCGGCATTGTGCCTTTTGTATTAAATTCGGATGCAATTTCTGTGTTTCATCGTCAATAAGAAAGTCCCAGGTGTACAGTAATCCTGAAGTGAAGCATCGGAATCTAAAACTGGACTTACAGGAGAGGTTCAAATAATAGAAAGTGAGAGTGTCAGTATTCTTGTACTTAAGTCGGCATTGAGCCATTTGTATTAAATTCGGATGCAAGCAATTTCTGTGTTTCATCGTCAATAAGAAGGTCCAAGGGATACAGTAAACCTGAAGAGAAGAATCGGAATGTAAAACTGGACTCACAGGAGAGGTTCAAATCATAGAAAGTTAGAGTGTCAGTCCTCTTGTTCTTAAGTCGGAATTGTGACCTTTTTTTTAAAATTCGGATGCTATTTCTGTGTTTCATCGTCAATAAGAAGGTCCAAGGGATACAGTAAACCTGAAGTGACGCATCGGAATCTAAAACTGGACTCACAGGAGAGGATCAAATCATACAGAGTTAGAGAGTCAGTCCTCTTGTCCTTAAGTCGGAATTGTGCCTTTTGTATTAAATTCGGATGCAATTTCTGTGTTTCATCGTTAATAAGAAGGTCCCAGGGATACAGTAATCCTGAAGTGAAGCATCGTAATCTAAAACGGGACTCACAGCAGAGGTTCAAACCATAGAAAGTGAGAGTGTCAGTCCTCTTGTACTTAAGTCGTCATTGTCCCTGTTGTATTAAATTCGGATGCAATTTCAGTGTTTCATCGTCAATACGAATGTCCAAGGGATATCGTAAACCTGAAGTGAAGCATCGGAATCTAAAACTGGACTAACTGGAGAGGTTCAAATCATAGAAAGTGAGAGTGTCAGTCCTCTCGTATTAAAGTCGGCATTGTGCCTTTTGTATTAAATTCGGATGCAATTTCTGTGTTTCATCGTCAATTAGAAGGAAAAAGGTATACAGTAAACCTGAAGTGAAGCATCGGAATCTAAAACTGGACTCACTGGAGAGGTACAAATCATACAAAGTGAGAGGGTCAGTCCGCTTGTACTTAAGTATGCATTGTGCCTTTTGTATTATATTCGGATGCAATTTCTGTGTTTCATCGTCAATAAGAAGGTCCAAGGGATACAGTAAACCTGAAGTGACGCATCGAAATCTAAAACTGGACTCACAGGAGAGGTTCAAATCATAGAAATATAGAGTGTCAGTCCTCTTGTTCTTAAGTCGGCATTGTGCCTTTTGTATTAAATTCGGATGCTATTTCTGTGTTTCATCGTCAATAAGAAGGTGCTAGGGATACAGTAAACCTGAACTGAAGCATCGGAATCTAAAACTGGACTCACAGGAGAGGTTCAAAACATAGAAAATGAGAGTGTCAGTCCTCTTGTACTTAAGTCGGCATTGTGCCTTTTGTATTAAATTCGGATGCAATTTCTGTTATTCATCGTCAATACGAAGGTCCAAGGGATATAGTAAACCTGAAGTGAAGCATCCGAATCCCAAACTGAACTATCTGGAGAGATTCAAATCATAGAAAGTGAGAGTGTCAGTCCTCTTGTACTTAAGTCGGCGTTGTGCTTTTTGTATTAAATTCCGATGCAATTTCTGTGTTTCATCGTCAATAAGAAGGTCCAAGGGATACAGTAAACCTGAAGTGACGCATCGGAATCTAAAACTGGACTCACAGGAGAGGATCAAATCATAAAGAGTTAGAGTGTCAGTCCTCTTGTCCCTAAGTCGGCATTGTGCCTTTTGTATTAAATTCTGATGCAATTTCTGTGTTTCATCGTCAATAAGAATGTCCCAGGGATACAGTAATCCTGAAGTGAAGCACCGTAATCTAAAACTGGACTCACAGGAGAGGTTCAAATCATAGAAAGTGAGAGTGTCAGTCCTCTTGTACTTAAGTCGTCATTGAGCCTTTTGTATTAAATTCGGATGCAATTTCTGTGTTTTATCGTCAATACGAATGTCCAAGGGATATCGTAAACGTGAAGTGAAGCATCGGAATCTACAATGGACTAACTGGAGAGGTTCAAATCATAGAAAGTTAGAGTGTCAGTCATCTTGTACTTATGTAGGCATTGTGCCTTTTGTATTAAATTCGGATGCAATTCCTGTGTTTCATCGTCAATAAAAAGGTCCAAGGGATACAGTAAACCTGAAGTGAAGATTCGGAATCTAAAACTGGACTCACAGGAGAGGTTCAAATCATAGAAAGTTAATGTGTCAGTCCACTTGTACTTAAGTCGGGATTGTTCCTTTGTATTAAATTTGGATGCAAACTCTGTGTTTCATCGTCAGTAAGAAGGGCCAAGGGATACAGTAAACCTGAAGTGAAGCAATGGAACCTAAAACTGGACTCACAGCAGAGGTTCAAATCATAGAAAGTGAGAGTGTCTGTCCTCTTGTACTTAAGTCGGCATTGTGCCTTTTGTATTAAATTCGGATGCAATTTCTGTGTTTCATCGTCAATAAGAAGGGGCAAGGCATACAGTACTCTTGAAGTGAAGCACCGGAATCTAAAACTGGACTCACAGGAGAAGTTCAAATCGTAGAAAGTAAGAGTGTCAGTCCTCTTGTACTTAAGTTGGCATTGTACCTTTTGCATTAAATTCGGATGCAATTTCTGTGTTTCATCGTCAATAAGAAGGTGCAAGGTCTACAATAAACCTGAAATGAAGCATCGGAATCTAAAACTGGACTCACAAGAGAGGTTCAAATCATAAATATTGAGAGTGTCAGTCCTCTTGAACTTAAGTCGGCATTGTACCTGTTGTATTAAATTCGGATGCAATTCCTGTGTTTCATCGTCAATATGGAGGTGCAAGGTTTACAGTATACCTGAAGTGTACCATCGGAATCTAAAACTGGACTCGCAGGAGAGGTTCAAATCGTCGAAAGTGAGAGTGTCAGCCCTCTTGTTCTTAAGACGGCATTGTGCCTTTTGTATTAAATTCGGATGCAATTACTGTGTTTCATCGTCAATAAGAAGGTGCAAGGTATACAGTAAATCTGAAGTGAAGCAACAGAATCTAAAACGGGACTCACAGGAGAGGTTCAAATCATAGCAAGTGAGAGTGTCAGTCCTCTTGTACTTAAGTCGGCATTGTGCCTTTTGTATTAAATTCGGATGCAATTTCTATGCTTCATCGTCAATAAGATGGTGCAAGGTATACAGTAATCCTGAAGTGAAGCATCGGGATCTAAAACATTTCTCACGGGGGAGGTTCAAATCATAGAAAGTGAGAGTGTCAGTCCTCTTGTACTTGAGTCGGCATTGTGCCTTTTGTATTACATTCGGATGCAATTTCTATCAATCACCGTCAATAAGAAGGTCCAAGGGATACAGGAAACCTGAAGTGAAGCATCGGAATCTAAAACTGGACTCACAGGAGAGGTTAAAATCGTAGAAAGTGTGAGTGTCAGTCCTCTTGTACTTATGTCGGCATTGTGCCGTTTGTATTAAATTCGGATGCAATTTCTGTGTTTCATCGTCAATAAGAAGGTGCAAGGTATACAGTAAACCTGAAGTGAAGCATCGGAATCTAAAACTGGAGTCACAGGAGAGGTTTAAATCATGGAAAGTGAGAGTGTCGCTCCACTATTACTTAACTCGGCATTGTGCCTTTTAAATTAAATTCCGACGCAATTTCTTTGTTTCATCGTCAATAAGAAGGTCCAAGGGATACAGTAAACCAGAAGTGAAGCATCGTAATCTAAAACTGGACTCACAGGAGAGGTTCAAATCATAGGAAGTTAGAGTGTCAGTCTTCTTGTACTTAAGTCGGCATTGTGCCTTTTGTATTAAATTCGGATGCTATTTCTGTGTTTCATCGTCAATAAGAAGGTCCAAGGGATACAGTAAACCTGAACTGAAGCATCGGAATCTAAAACTGGACTCACAGGAGAGGTTCAAATCATAGAAAGTGAGAGTGTCAGTCCCCTTGTACTTAATTCGGCATTGTGCCTTTTGCATTAAATTCGGATGCAATCTCTGTGTATCATCGTCAATACGAAGGTCCAAGGGATATAGTAAACCTGGAGTGAAGCATCGGAATCGAAAACTGAACTATCTGGAGAGATTCAAATCATAGAATATGAGAGTGTCAATCCTCTTGTACTTAAGTCGGCGTTGTGCTTTTTGTATTAAATTCCGACGCAATTTCTTTGTTTCATCGTCAATAAGAAAGTCCCAGGTGTACAGTAATCCTGAAGTGAAGCATCGGAATCTAAAACTGGACTTACAGGAGAGGTTCAAATAATAGAATGTGAGAGTGTCAGTATTCTTGTACTTAAGTCGGCATTGAGCCATTTGTATTAAATTCGGATGCAAGCAATTTCTGTGTTTCATCGTCAATAAGAAGGTCCAAGGGATACAGTAAACCTGAAGAGAAGAATCGGAATGTAAAACTGGACTCACAGGAGAGGTTCAAATCATAGAAAGTTAGAGTGTCAGTCCTCTTGTACTTAAGTCGGAATTGTGACTTTTTTTTTAAAATTCGGATGCAATTTCTGTGTTTCATCGTCAATAACAAGGTCCAAGGGATACAGTAAACCTGAAGTGACGCATCGGAATCTAAAACTGGACTCACAGGAGAGGATCAAATCATACAGAGTTAGAGAGTCAGTCCTCTTGTCCTTAAGTCGGAATTGTGCCTTTTGTATTAAATTCGGATGCAATTTCTGTGTTTCATCGTTAATAAGAAGGTCCCAGGGATACAGTAATCCTGAAGTGAAGCATCGTAATCTAAAACGGGACTCACAGGAGAGGTTCAAATCATAGAAAGTGAGAGTGTCAGTCCTCCTGTACTTAAGTCGTCATTGCCCCTTTTGTATTAAATTCGGATGCAATTTCAGTGTTTCATCGTCAATACGAATGTCCAAGGGATATCGTAAACCTGAAGTGAAGCATCGGAATCTAAAACTGGACTAACTGGAGAGGTTCAAATCATAGAAAGTGAGAGTGTCAGTCCTCTCGTATTAAAGTCGGCATTGTGCCTATTGTATTAAATTCGGATGCAATTTCTGTGTTTCATCGTCAATTAGAAGGAAAAAGGTATACAGTAAACCTGAAGTGAAGCATCGGAATCTAAAACTGGACTCACTGGAGAGGTACAAATCATACAAAGTGAGAGGGTCAGTCCGCTTGTACTTAAGTATGCATTGTGCCTTTTGTATTATATTCGGATGCAATTTCTGTGTTTCATCGTCAATAAGAAGGTCCAAGGGATACAGTAATCCTGAAGTGACGCATCGAAATCTAAAACTGGACTCACACGAGAGGTTCAAATCATAGAAAATTAGAGTGTCAGTCCTCTTGTTCTTAAGTCGGCATTGTGCCTTTTGTATTAAATTCGGATGCTATTTCTGTGTTTCATCGTCAATAAGAAGGTGCAAGGGATACAGTAAACCTGAACTGAAGCATCGGAATCTAAAACTGGACTCACAGGAGAGGTTCAAATCATAGAAAATGAGAGTGTCAGTCCTCTTGTACTTAAGTCGGCATTGTGCCTTTTGTATTAAATTCGGATGCAATTTCTGTTATTCATCGTCAATACGAAGGTCCAAGGGATATAGTAAACCTGAAGTGAAGCATCCGAATCCCAAACTGAACTATCTGGAGAGATTCAAATCATAGAAAGTGAGAGTGTCAGTCCTCTTGTACTTAAGTCGGCGTTGTGCTTTTTGTATTAAATTCCGATGCAATTTCTGTGTTTCATCGTCAATAAGAAGGTGAAAGGTCAACAGTAAACCTGAAGTGAAGCATCGGAATCTAAAACTGAACTCACAGGGGAGGTTCAAATCATAGAAAGTGAGAGTGTCAGTCCTCATGTACTTGAGTCGGCATTGTGCCTTTTGTATTTAATTCGGATGCAATTTCTGTGTTTCATCGTCAATATGAAGGTCCAAGGGATACAGTAACCCTGAAGTGCAGCATCGGAATCTAAAACTGGACTTACAGGAGAGGTTCAAATCATAGAAAGTGAGAGTGTCAGTATTCTTGTACTTAAGTCGGCATTGAGCCATTTGTATTAAATTCGGATGCAATTTCTGTGTTTCATCGTCAATAAGAAGGTCCAAGGGACACAGTAAACCTGAACTGAAGAATCGGAATGTAAAACTGGACCCACAGGAGAGGCTCAAATCATAGATAGTTAGAGTGTCAGTCCTCTTGTACTTAAGTCGGCATTGTGACTTTTTTTTTTAAATTCGGATGCAATTTCTGTGTTTCATCGTCAATAAGAAGGTCCAAGGGATACAGTAAACCTGAAGTGACGCATCGGAATCTAAAACTGGACTCACAGGAGAGGATCAAATCATAAAGAGTTAGAGTGTCAGTCCTCTTGTCCCTAAGTCGGCATTGTGCCTTTTGTATTAAATTCTGATGCAATTTCTGTGTTTCATCGTCAATACGAATGTCCAAGGGATATCGTAAACGTGAAGTGAAGCATCGGAATCTACAATGGACTAACTGGAGAGGTTCAAATCATAGAAAGTTAGAGTGTCAGTCATCTTGTACTTATGTAGGCATTGTGCCTTTTGTATTAAATTCGGATGCAATTCCTGTGTTTCATCGTCAATAAAAAGGTCCAAGGGATACAGTAAACCTGAGGTGAAGAATCGGAATCTAAAACTAGACACACAGGAGAGGTTCAAATCATAGAAAGTGAGAGTGTCAGCCCTTTTGTACTTAAGTCGCCATTGTGCCATTTATATTAAATTCGGATGCAATTTCTGTGTTTCATCGTCAATAAGAAGGTCCAAGGGACACAGTAAACCTGAACTGAAGAATCGGAATGTAAAACTGGACCCACAGGAGAGGCTCAAATCATAGATAGTTAGAGTGTCAGTCCTCTTGTACTTAAGTCGGCATTGTGACTTTTTTTTTTAAATTCGGATGCAATTTCTGTGTTTCATCGTCAATAAGAATGTCCCAGGGATACAGTAATCCTGAAGTGAAGCACCGTAATCTAAAACTGGACTCACAGGAGAGGTTCAAATCATAGAAAGTGAGAGTGTCAGTCCTCTTGTACTTAAGTCGTCATTGAGCCTTTTGTATTAAATTCGGATGCAATTTCTGTGTTTTATCGTCAATACGAATGTCCAAGGGATATCGTAAACGTGAAGTGAAGCATCGGAATCTACAATGGACTAACTGGAGGGGTTCAAATCATAGAAAGTTAGAGTGTCAGTCATCTTGTACTTATGTAGGCATTGTGCCTTTTGTATTAAATTCGGATGCAATTCCTGTGTTTCATCGTCAATAAAAAGGTCCAAGGGATACAGTAAACCTGAAGTGAAAATTCGGAATCTAAAACTGGACTCACAGGAGAGATTCAAATCATAGAAAGTTAATGTGTCAGTCCACTTGTACTTAAGTCGGGATTGTTCCTTTGTATTAAATTTGGATGCAAACTCTGTGTTTCATCGTCAGTAAGAAGGGCCAAGGGATTCAGTAAACCTGAAGTGAAGCAATGGAACCTAAAACTGGACTCACAGCAGAGGTTCAAATCATAGAAAGTGAGAGTGTCTGTCCTCTTGTACTTAAGTCGGCATTGTGCCTTTTGTATTAAATTCGGATGCAATCTCTGTGTATCATCGTCAATACGAAGGTCCAAGGGATATAGTAAACCTGGAGTGAAGCATCGGAATCGAAAACTGAACTATCTGGAGAGATTCAAATCATAGAATATGAGAGTGTCAATCCTCTTGTACTTAAGTCGGCGTTGTGCTTTTTGTATTAAATTCCGACGCAATTTCTTTGTTTCATCGTCAATAAGAAAGTCCCAGGTGTACAGTAATCCTGAAGTGAAGCATCGGAATCTAAAACTGGACTTACAGGAGAGGTTCAAATAATAGAATGTGAGAGTGTCAGTATTCTTGTACTTAAGTCGGCATTGAGCCATTTGTATTAAATTCGGATGCAAGCAATTTCTGTGTTTCATCGTCAATAAGAAGGTCCAAGGGATACAGTAAACCTGAAGAGAAGAATCGGAATGTAAAACTGGACTCACAGGAGAGGTTCAAATCATAGAAAGTTAGAGTGTCAGTCCTCTTGTACTTAAGTCGGAATTGTGACTTTTTTTTTAAAATTCGGATGCAATTTCTGTGTTTCATCGTCAATAACAAGGTCCAAGGGATACAGTAAACCTGAAGTGACGCATCGGAATCTAAAACTGGACTCACAGGAGAGGATCAAATCATACAGAGTTAGAGAGTCAGTCCTCTTGTCCTTAAGTCGGAATTGTGCCTTTTGTATTAAATTCGGATGCAATTTCTGTGTTTCATCGTTAATAAGAAGGTCCCAGGGATACAGTAATCCTGAAGTGAAGCATCGTAATCTAAAACGGGACTCACAGGAGAGGTTCAAATCATAGAAAGTGAGAGTGTCAGTCCTCCTGTACTTAAGTCGTCATTGCCCCTTTTGTATTAAATTCGGATGCAATTTCAGTGTTTCATCGTCAATACGAATGTCCAAGGGATATCGTAAACCTGAAGTGAAGCATCGGAATCTAAAACTGGACTAACTGGAGAGGTTCAAATCATAGAAAGTGAGAGTGTCAGTCCTCTCGTATTAAAGTCGGCATTGTGCCTATTGTATTAAATTCGGATGCAATTTCTGTGTTTCATCGTCAATTAGAAGGAAAAAGGTATACAGTAAACCTGAAGTGAAGCATCGGAATCTAAAACTGGACTCACTGGAGAGGTACAAATCATACAAAGTGAGAGGGTCAGTCCGCTTGTACTTAAGTATGCATTGTGCCTTTTGTATTATATTCGGATGCAATTTCTGTGTTTCATCGTCAATAAGAAGGTCCAAGGGATACAGTAATCCTGAAGTGACGCATCGAAATCTAAAACTGGACTCACACGAGAGGTTCAAATCATAGAAAATTAGAGTGTCAGTCCTCTTGTTCTTAAGTCGGCATTGTGCCTTTTGTATTAAATTCGGATGCTATTTCTGTGTTTCATCGTCAATAAGAAGGTGCAAGGGATACAGTAAACCTGAACTGAAGCATCGGAATCTAAAACTGGACTCACAGGAGAGGTTCAAATCATAGAAAATGAGAGTGTCAGTCCTCTTGTACTTAAGTCGGCATTGTGCCTTTTGTATTAAATTCGGATGCAATTTCTGTTATTCATCGTCAATACGAAGGTCCAAGGGATATAGTAAACCTGAAGTGAAGCATCCGAATCCCAAACTGAACTATCTGGAGAGATTCAAATCATAGAAAGTGAGAGTGTCAGTCCTCTTGTACTTAAGTCGGCGTTGTGCTTTTTGTATTAAATTCCGATGCAATTTCTGTGTTTCATCGTCAATAAGAAGGTGAAAGGTCAACAGTAAACCTGAAGTGAAGCATCGGAATCTAAAACTGAACTCACAGGGGAGGTTCAAATCATAGAAAGTGAGAGTGTCAGTCCTCATGTACTTGAGTCGGCATTGTGCCTTTTGTATTTAATTCGGATGCAATTTCTGTGTTTCATCGTCAATATGAAGGTCCAAGGGATACAGTAACCCTGAAGTGCAGCATCGGAATCTAAAACTGGACTTACAGGAGAGGTTCAAATCATAGAAAGTGAGAGTGTCAGTATTCTTGTACTTAAGTCGGCATTGAGCCATTTGTATTAAATTCGGATGCAATTTCTGTGTTTCATCGTCAATAAGAAGGTCCAAGGGACACAGTAAACCTGAACTGAAGAATCGGAATGTAAAACTGGACCCACAGGAGAGGCTCAAATCATAGATAGTTAGAGTGTCAGTCCTCTTGTACTTAAGTCGGCATTGTGACTTTTTTTTTTAAATTCGGATGCAATTTCTGTGTTTCATCGTCAATAAGAAGGTCCAAGGGATACAGTAAACCTGAAGTGACGCATCGGAATCTAAAACTGGACTCACAGGAGAGGATCAAATCATAAAGAGTTAGAGTGTCAGTCCTCTTGTCCCTAAGTCGGCATTGTGCCTTTTGTATTAAATTCTGATGCAATTTCTGTGTTTCATCGTCAATACGAATGTCCAAGGGATATCGTAAACGTGAAGTGAAGCATCGGAATCTACAATGGACTAACTGGAGAGGTTCAAATCATAGAAAGTTAGAGTGTCAGTCATCTTGTACTTATGTAGGCATTGTGCCTTTTGTATTAAATTCGGATGCAATTCCTGTGTTTCATCGTCAATAAAAAGGTCCAAGGGATACAGTAAACCTGAGGTGAAGAATCGGAATCTAAAACTAGACACACAGGAGAGGTTCAAATCATAGAAAGTGAGAGTGTCAGCCCTTTTGTACTTAAGTCGCCATTGTGCCATTTATATTAAATTCGGATGCAATTTCTGTGTTTCATCGTCAATAAGAAGGTCCAAGGGACACAGTAAACCTGAACTGAAGAATCGGAATGTAAAACTGGACCCACAGGAGAGGCTCAAATCATAGATAGTTAGAGTGTCAGTCCTCTTGTACTTAAGTCGGCATTGTGACTTTTTTTTTTAAATTCGGATGCAATTTCTGTGTTTCATCGTCAATAAGAATGTCCCAGGGATACAGTAATCCTGAAGTGAAGCACCGTAATCTAAAACTGGACTCACAGGAGAGGTTCAAATCATAGAAAGTGAGAGTGTCAGTCCTCTTGTACTTAAGTCGTCATTGAGCCTTTTGTATTAAATTCGGATGCAATTTCTGTGTTTTATCGTCAATACGAATGTCCAAGGGATATCGTAAACGTGAAGTGAAGCATCGGAATCTACAATGGACTAACTGGAGGGGTTCAAATCATAGAAAGTTAGAGTGTCAGTCATCTTGTACTTATGTAGGCATTGTGCCTTTTGTATTAAATTCGGATGCAATTCCTGTGTTTCATCGTCAATAAAAAGGTCCAAGGGATACAGTAAACCTGAAGTGAAAATTCGGAATCTAAAACTGGACTCACAGGAGAGATTCAAATCATAGAAAGTTAATGTGTCAGTCCACTTGTACTTAAGTCGGGATTGTTCCTTTGTATTAAATTTGGATGCAAACTCTGTGTTTCATCGTCAGTAAGAAGGGCCAAGGGATTCAGTAAACCTGAAGTGAAGCAATGGAACCTAAAACTGGACTCACAGCAGAGGTTCAAATCATAGAAAGTGAGAGTGTCTGTCCTCTTGTACTTAAGTCGGCATTGTGCCTTTTGTATTAAATTCGGATGCAATTTCTGTGTTTCATCGTCAATAAGAAGGTGGAAGGTATACAGTAAACCTGAAGTGAAGCATCGGAATCTAAAACTTCACTCATAGGAGAGGTTCAAGTCAAAGAAAGTGAGAGTGTCAGTCCTCTTTTACTTCAGTCGGCATTGTGCCTTTTGTATTAATTTCGGATGCAATTTCTGTGTTTCATCGTCAATAAGAAGGACCAAGGGATACAGTTAACCTGAAGTGAAGCTTCGGAATCTAAAACTGGACTAACAGGAAAGGTTCAATTTATAGAAAGTGAGAGTGTCAGTCCTCTTGTCCTTAAGTCGGCATTGTGCCTTTTGTATTAAATTCGGATGCAATTTCTGTGTTTCATCGTCAATAAGAAGGTCCAAGGGATACAGTAAACCTGAGGTGAAGAATCGGAATCTAAAACTAGACACACAGGAGAGGTTCAAATCATAGAAAGTGAGAGTGTCAGCCCTTTTGTACTTAAGTCGCCATTGTGCCATTTATATTAAATTCGGATGCAATTTCTGTCTTTCATCGTCAATAAGAAGGTCCAAGGGACACAATAAACCTGAAGTGAAGCATCGGAATCTAAAACTGGACTCTCAGGAGATATTCAAATCATAGAAAGTTAGAGTGACACTCCTCTTGTACTTAAGTAGGTATTGTGCCTTTTGTATTAAATTCGGATGCAATTTCTGTGTTTCATCGTCAATAAGAATGTCCAAGGGATACAGTAAACCTTAAGTGAAGCAGCGGAATCTAAAACTGGACTCACAGGAGAGGACCAAATCATAGAATGTTAGATTGTCAGTCCGCTTTTACTTAAGTCGGCATTGCGCATTTTGTATTAAATTCGGATGAAATTTCTGTGTTTCATCGTCAATAAGTAGGTCCAAGGGATACAGTAAACCTGAAGTGAAGCATCGCAATCTAATACTGGACTCACAGGAGAGGTTCAAATCATAGAATGTGAGAGTTTCAGCCCTTTTGTACTTAAGTCGGCGTTGTGCCTTTTGCATTAAATTCCGATGCAATTTCTGTGTTTCATCGTCAATAACAAGGTGCAAGGTCTACAGTAAACCTGAAGTGAAGCATCGGAAACTAAAACTGGACCCACAGGAGAGGTTGAAATCATAGAACGTGAGAGTGTCAGTCCTCTTGTACTTGAGTCGGCATTGTGCCTTTTGTATTAAATTCGAATGCAATTTCTGTGTTTCATCGTCAATAAGGTCCAAGGGGTACAGTAATCCTGAAGTGAAGCATCGTAATCTAAAACTGGACTCACAGGAGAGGTTCAAATCAAAGCAAGTGAGAGCGTCAGTCCTCTTGTACTTAAGTCGGCATTGTGACTTTTGTATTAAATTCGGATGCAATTTCTATGCTTCATCGTCAATAAGATGGTGCAAGGTATACAGTAATAATGAAGTGAAGCATCGGGATCTATAACATTTCTCACAGGGGAGGTTCAAATCATAGAAAGTGAGAGTGTCAGTCCTCTTGTACTTGAGTCGGCATTGTGCCTTTTGTATTACATTCGGATGCAATTTTTGTCAATCATCGTCAATAAGAAGGTCCAAGGGATACAGTAAAACTGAAGTGAAGCATCGGAATCTAAAACTGGACTCACAGGAGAGGTTCAAATCGTAGAAAGTGAGAGTGTCAGTCATCTTGTACTTATGTCGGCATTGTGCCGTTTGTATTAAATTCGGATGCAATTTATGTGTTTCATCTTCAATAAGAAGGTGCAAGGTATACAGTAAACCTGAAGTGAAGCATCGGAATCTAAAACTGGACCCACAGGAGAGGTTCAAATCATAGAAAGTGAGAGTGTCAGTCCTCTTGTACTTAAGTCGGCATTGTGCCTTTTGTATTAATTTCGAATGCAATTTCTGTGTTTCATCGTCAATAACAAGGTCCAGGGGATACAGTAAACCTGAAGTGAAGCATCGGAATCTTAAACTGGACCCACACGAGAGGTTCAAATCATAGAAAGTTAGAGTGTCAGCCCACTTGTACTTAAGTCGGCAATTTGCCTTTTGTATTAAATTCGGATGCAAACTCTGTGTTTCATCGTCGATAAGAAGGTCCAAGTGATACAGTAAACCTGAAGTGAAGCATCGGAATCTAAAACTGGACTCACAGGAGAGGTTTAAATCATAGAAAGTGAGAGTGTCAGTCCTCTTGTACTTAAGTTGGCATTGTGCCTTTTGTATTAAATTCGGATGCAATTTCTGTGTTTCATCGTCAATAAGAAGGTCCAAGGGATACAGTAAACCTGAAGTGACGCATCGAAATCTAAAACTGGACACACAGGAGAGGTTCAAATCATAGAAAGTTAGAGTGTCAGTCCTCTTGTTCTTAAGTCGGCATTGTGCCTTTTGTATTAAATTCGGATGCTATTTCTGTGTTTCATCGTCAATAAGATGGTCCAAGGGACACAGTAAACCTGAACTGAAGCATCGGAATCTAAAACTGGACTCACAGGAGAGGTTCAAATCATAGAAAGTGAGAGTGTCAGTCCTCTTGTACTTAATTCGGCATTGTGCCTTTTGCATTAAATTCGGATGCAATCTCTGTGTTTCATCGTCAATACGAAGGTCCAAGGGATATAGTAAACCTGAAGTGAAGCATCGGAATCGAAAACTGAACTATCTGGAGAGATTCAAATCATAGAATGTGAGAGTGTCAGTCCTCTTGAACTTAAGTCGGCGTTGTGCTTTTTGCATTAAATTCCGATGCAATATCTGTGCTTCATTGTCAATAAGAAGGTGCAAGGTCTACAGTAAACCTGAAGTGAAGCTTCGGAATCTAAAACTGGACTCACAGGGGAGGTTCAAATCATAGAAACTGAGAGTGTCAGTCCTCTTGTACTTGAGTCGGCATTGTGCTTTTTGTATGAAATTCGGATGCAATTTCTGTGTTTCATCGTCAATAAGAAAGTCATAGGTATACAGTTTTCCTGAAGTGAAGCATCGGAATCTAAAACTGGACTTACAGGAGAGGTTCAAATAATACAAAGTGAGAGTGTCAGTATTCTTGTACTTAAGTCGGCATTGAGCCATTTGTATTAAATTCGGATGCAATTTCTGTGTTTCATCGACAATAAGAAGGTCCAAGGGATACAGTAAGCCTAAAGTGAAGAATCGGAATGTGAAACTGGACTGACAGGAGAGGTTCAAATCATAGAAAGTTAGAGTGTTAGTCCTCTTGAAATTAAGTCGGCATTGTGACTTTTTTTTTAAAACTCGGATGCAATTTCTGTGTTTTATCATCAATAAGAAGGTCCAAGGGATACAGTAAACCTGAAGTGACGCATCGGAATCTAAAACTGGACTCACAGGAGAGGATCAAATCATAAAGAGTTAGAGTGTCAGTCCTCTTGTCCTTAAGTCGGCATTGTGCCTTTTGTATTAAATTCGGATGCAATTTCTGTGTTTCATCGTCAATAAGAAGGTCCCAGGGATACAGTAATCCTGAAGTGAAGCATCGTAATCTAAAACTGGACTCACAGGAGAGGTTCAAATCATAGATAGTTTGAGTGTCAGTCCTCTTGTACTTTAGTCGGCATTGTGACTTTTTTTTTAAAATTCGGATGCAATTTCTGTGTTTCATCGTCAATAAGAAGGTCCAAGTGATAAAGTAAACTTGAAGTGACGCATCGGAATCTAAAACTGGACTCACAGGAGAGGATCAAATCATAAAGAGTTAGAGTGTCAGTCCTCTTGTCCCTAAGTCGGCATTGTGCCTTTTGTATTAAATTCTGATGCAATTTCTGTGTTTCATCGTCAATAAGTAGGTCCCAGGGATACAGTAATCCTTAAGTGAAGCACTGTAATCTAAAACTGGACTCACAGGAGAGGTTCAAATCATAGAAAGTGAGAGTGTCATTCCTCTTGTACTTAAGTCGGCAATGAGCCTTTTGTATTAAATTCGGATGCAATTTCTGTGTTTCATCGTCAATACGAATGTCCAAGGGATATCGTAAACGTGATGTGAAGCATCGGAATCTACAACTGGACTAACTGGAGAGGTTCAAATCATAGGAAGTGAGAGTGTCAGTCCTCTTGTACTTAAGTCGGCATTGTGCCCTTTGTATTAAATTTGGATGCAATTCCTGTGTTTCATCGTCAATAAAAAGGTCCAAGCGATACAGTAATCCTGAAGTGAAGATTCGGAATCTAAAACTTGACTCACAGGAGAGGTTCAAATCATAAAAAGGTAGTGTGTCAGTCCACTTGTACTTAAGTCGGTATGGTTCCCTTTGTATTAAATCAGGATGCAAACTCTGTGTTTCATCGTCAGTAAGAAGGGCCAAGGGATACAGTAAACCTGAAGTGAAGCTTCGGAATCTAAAACTGGACTCACAGCAGAGGTTCAAATCATAGAAAGTGAGAGTGTCTGTCCTCTTGTACTTTAGTCGGCATTGTGCCTTTTGTATTAAATTCGGATGAAATTTCTGTGTTTCATCGTCAATAAGTAGGTGGAAGGTATACAGTAAACCTGAAGTGAAGCATCGGAATCTAAAACTGCACTCACAGGAGATGTTCATATCATAGAAAGTGAGAGTGTCAGTCCTCTTGTACTTGAGTCGGCATTGTGCCTTTTGTATTACATTCGGATGCAATTTCTGTCAACCATCGTCAATAAGAAGGTGCAATATGTACAGTAATCCTAAAGTGAGGCATCGGAATCTAAAACTGGACTCATTGGAGAGGTTCAGATCATAGAAAGTGAGAGTGTCAGTCCTCTTTTACTTCAGTCGGCATTGTGCCTTTTGTATTAATTTCGGATGCAATTTCTGTGTTTCATCGTCAATAAGAAGGCCCAAGGGATACAGTAAACCTGAAGTGAAGCATCGGAATCTAAAACTAGACACACAGGAGAGGTTCAAATCATAGAAAGTGAGAGTGTCTGTCCTCTTGTACTTAAGTCGGCATTGTGCCTTTTGCATTAAATTCGGATGCAATTTGTGTGTTTCATCGTCAATAAGAAGGTGCAAGGGATACAGTAAACCTGAAGTGACGCATCGAAATCTAAAACTGGACTCACGAGAGAGGTTCAAATCATAGAAAGTTAGTGTGTCAGTCCTCTTGTACTTGAGTCGGCATTGTGCCTTTTGTATTACATTCGGATGCAATTTCTGTCAACCATCGTCAATAAGAAGGTGCAATATATACAGTAAACCTAAAGTGAAGTATTGGAATCTAAAACTGGACTCTCAGGAGAGGTTCAAATCATAGCAAGTGAGAGTGTCTGTCCTCTGGCCCTTAAGTCGGCTTTGTGCCATTTGCATTAAATTCGGATGTAATTTCTGTGTTTCATCGTCAATAAGAAGGCCAAAGGGATACAGTAAAACTGAATGAAGCATCGGAATCTTAAACTAGACTCACAGGAGAGGTTCAAATCATAGAAAGTTAGAGTGTCAGTCCTCTCGTACTTAAGTCGGCATTGTGCCTTTTGAATTAAATTCGGATGCAATTTCTGTGTTTCATCGTCAATAAGAAGGTTTAAGGGATAGAGTAAACCTGAAGTGGAGCATCGGAATCTAAAACTGGACTTACAGGAGAGGTTCAAATTATAGAAAGTGAGAGTGTCAGTATTCTTGTACTTATGTCGGCATTGTGCCATTTGCATTAAATTCGGATGCAATTTCTGTGTTTCATCGTCAATACGAATGTCCAAGGGATATCGTAAACCTGAAGTGAAGCATCGGAATCTAAAACTGGACTAACTGGAGAGGTTCAAATCATAGAAAGTGAGACTGTCAGTCCTCTTGTACTTAAGTCGGCATTGTGCCTTTTGTATTAAATTCGGATGCAATTTCTGTGTTTCATCGTCAATAAGAAGGTGCAAGGTATAGAGTCATCCTGAAGTGAAGAATCGGAATCTAAAACTGGTCTCACAGGAGAGGTTCAAATCATAGAAAGTGAGAGTGTCAGTCCTCTTGTACTTATGTCGGCATTGTGCCATTTGTATTAAATTCGGATGCTATTTCTGTGTCTCATCGTCAATAAAAAGGTCCAAGGGATACAGTACACCTGAAGTTAAGAATCGGAATCTAAGACTGGACTTACAGGAGAGGTTCAAATCATAGAAAGTTAGTGTGTCAGTCCTCTTGTACTTAAGTCGGTATTATTCCTTTTGTATTACATTCGGATGCAAACTCTGTGCTTCATCGTCAATAAGAAGGACCGAGGGATATAGTAAACCTGAAGTGAAGCATCGGAATCTCAAACTGGACTCACAGGAGAGGTTCAGATCATAGAAAGTGTGAGTGTCAGTCCTCTTTTACTTCAGTCGGCATTGTGCCTTTGGTATTACTTTCGGATGCAATTTCTGTGTTTCATCGTCAATAAGATGGACCAAGGGATACAGTAAACCTGAAGTGAAGCATCGGAATCTAAAACTGGACTCAAAGGAGAGGTTCATATTATAGAAAGTGAGAGTGTCAGTCCTCTTGTACTTAAGTCGGCATTGTGCCTTTTGTATTAAATTCGGAAGCAATTTCAGTGTTTCATCGTCAATAAGAAGGTCCAAGGGATACAGTAAACCTGAAGTGAAGCATCGGATTAGAAAACTGGACTCACAGGAGAGGTTCAAGTCATAGAATGTTAGAGTGTCAGTCGTCTTGTACTTAAGTCGGCATGGTGCCTTTTGTATTAAATTCGGATGCAATTTCTGTGTTTCATCGTCAATACGAACGTCCAAGGGATATCGTAAACCTGAAGTGAAGCATCGTAATCTAAAACTGGACTAACTGGAGAGGTCCAAATCATAGAAGGTGAGAGTGTCAGTCCTCTTATACTTGAGTCGGCATTGTGCCTTTTGTATTACATTCGGATGCAATTTCTGTCTATCATCGTCAATAAGAATGTCCAAGGGATACAGTAAACCTGAAGTGAAGCATCGGAATCTAAAACTAGACTCACAGGAGAGTTTTAAATCACAGAAAGTGAGAGTGTCAGTCCTCTTGTATTTATGTCGGCATTGTGCCATTTGTATTAAATTCGGATGCAATTTCTGTGTTTCTCGTCAATAAGATGGTGCAAGGTACACAGTAAACCTGAAGTGAAGCATCGGAATCTAAAACTGGAGTCACAGGAGAGGTTCAAATTATAGAAAGTGAGAGTGTCAGTCCTCTTGTACTTAAGTCGGCATTGTGCCTTTTGTATTAAATTCGGATGCAATTTCTGTGTTTCATCGTCAATAAGAAGGTCCAAGGGATACAGTAAACCTGAAGTGAAGCATCGGAATCTAAAACTAGACACACAGGAGAGGTTCAAATCATACAAAGTGAGAGTATCAGTCCTTTTGTACTTAAGTCGCCATTGTGCCACTTATATTAAATTCGGATGCAATTTCTGTGTTTCATCGTCTGTAAGGAGATCCAAGGGATACAATCAACCTGAAGTGAAGCATCGGAATCTAAAACTGGACTCACAGGAGAGGTTCTAATCATAGAAAGTTAGAGTGTCACTCCTCTTGTACTTAAGTCGGCATCGTGCCTTTTGTATTAAATTCGGATGCAATTTCTGTGTTTCATCGTCAATACGAAGGTCCAAGGGATTCAGTAAACCTGAAGTGAAGCATCGGAATCTAAAACTAGACACACAGGAGATGTTCAAATCATAGAAAGTGAGAGTGTCAGTCATTTGTACTTAAATCGCCATTGTGCCATTTATATTAAATTCGGATGCAATTTCTGTGTTACATCGACAATAAGAGGATCCAAGGGATACAATAAACCTGAAGTGAAGCCTCGGAATCTAAAAATGGACTCACAGGAGAGGTTCAAATAATAGAATATGAGAGTGTCAGTCCTCTTGTACTTATGTCGGCATTGTGCCATTTGTGTTAAATTCGGATGCAATTTCTGTGTTTCATCGTCAATAAAAAGGTCCTAGGGATACAGTAACCCTGAAGTGAAGAATCGGAATCTAAAACTGGACTTACAGGAGAGGTTCAAATCATAGAAAGTTAGAGTGTCAGTCCTCTTGTACTTAAGTCGGTATTATAACATTTGTATTAAATTCGGATGCAAACTCTGTGTTTCATCGTCAATAAGAAGGGCCGAGGGATACAGTAAACCTGAAGTGAAGCATCGGAATCTAAAACTGGACTCACAGGAGGGGTTCAAATCATAGAAAGTGAGAGTGTATGTCCTCTTGTACTTAAGTCGGCATTGTGCCTTTTGTATTAAATTCGGATGAAATTTCTATGTTTCATCGTCAATAAGAAGGTGCAAGGTATACAGTAAACCTGAAGTGAAGCATCGGAATCCAAAACTGGACTCACAGAGGAGGTTCAAATCATAGAATGTGAGAGCGTCAGTCCTCTGGTCCTTAAGTCGGCATTGTGCCAGTTGTATTAAATTCGGTTGTAATTTCTGTGCTTCATCGTCAATAAGAAGGTCCAAGGGAAACAGTAAACCTGAAGTGAAGCATCGGAATCTAAAACTGGACTCACAGGAGAGGTCCAAATCATATAATGTTAGAGTGACACTCCTCTTGTACTTAAGTCGGCATTGTGCCTTTTGTATTAAATTCGGATGAAATTTCTATGTTTCATCGTCAATAAGAAGGTCCAAGGATACAGTAAACCTGAAGTGAAGCATCGGAATCTAAAACTGGACTCACAGGAGTAGTTCAAATCACAGAAAGTTAGAGTGTCAGTCCTCTTGTACTTGAGTCGGCATTGTGCCTTTTGAATTTAATTCTGATGCAATTTCTGTGTTTCATCGTCAATAAGAAGGTCCAATGGATACAGTAAACATTAAGTGAAGCATCAGAATCTAAAACTGGACTCACAGGAGAGGTTCAAATCATAGAATGTTAGAGTGTCAGTCCGCTTTCACTTAAGTCGGCATTGTGCTTTTGTATCAAATTCGGATGCAATGTCTGTGATTCATCGTTAATAAAAAGGTCCTAGGGATACAGTAAACCTGAAGTGAAGCATCGTAATCTAAACTGGACTCTCAGGAGAGGTTCAAATCATAGGAAGTTAGAGTGTCAGTCCTCTTTTACTTTAGTCGGCATTCTGCCTTTTGTATTAAATTCGGATGCAATTTTGGTGTTTCAACGTCAATAAGATGGTGCAAGGTATACAGTAAACCTTAAGTGAAGCATCGGAATCTAAAACTGGACTTACAGGAGAGGTTCAAATCATAGAAAGTGAGAGCGTCATTCCTCTTGTACTTATGTCGGCATTGTGCCATTTGCATTAAATTCAGATGCAATTTCTGTGTTTCATCGTCAATAAGAGAGTGCAAGGTATATAGTAATCCTGAAGTGTAGCATCGGAATCCAAAACTGGTCTCACAGGAGAGGTTCAAATCATAGAAAGGGAGAGTGTCAGTCTCTTGTACTTGAGTCGGCATTGTGTATTTTGTATTGCATTCGTATGCAATTTCTGTCTATCATCGTCAATAAGAAGGTCCGAGCTATACAGTAAACCTGAAGTGAAGCATCGGAATCTAAAACTAGACTCACAGGAGAGTTTCAAATCATAGAAAGGGAGAGTGTCAGTCATCTTGTACTTATGTCGGCATTGTGCCATTTGTATTAAATTGGGATGCAATTTCTGAGTTTCATCGTCAATAAAAAGGTCCACGGGATACAGTAAAACTGAAGTGAAGAATCTGAATCTAAAACTGGACTTACAGGAGAGGTTCAAAACATAGAAAGTTAGAGTGTCAGTCCTCTTGTACTTAAGTCGGTATTATTCCTTTTGTATTAAATTCGGATGCAAACTCCGTGTTTCATCGTCAGCAAGAAGGGCCGAGGGATACAGTAAACCTGAAGTGAAGCATCGGAATCTAAAACTGGACTCACAGGAGAGGTTCAAATCATATAAAGTGAGATAGTCTGTCCTCTTGTACTTAAGTCGGCATTGTGCCTTTTGTATTAAATTCGGATTCAATTTCTATGTCTCATCGTCAATAAGAAGGTGCAAGGTATACAGTAAACCTGAAGTGAAGCATCGGAATCTAAAACTGGACTCACAGAAGAGGTTCAAATCATAGAATGTGAGAGTGTCAGTCCACTTATACTTAAGTCGGCATTGTGCCTTTTGAATTAAATTCGGATGCAATTTCTGTGTTTCATCGTCAATAAGAAGGTCCATGGGATACAGTAAACCTGAATTGAAGCACCGGAATCTAAAACTGGACTCACAGGAGAGGTTCAAATCATAGAAAGGGAGAGTGTCAGTCCTCTTGTACTTAAGTGGGCAATGTGCCTTTTGTATTAAATTCGGATGCAATGTCTGTGTTTCATCGTCAATAAGATGGTCCAAGGGATACAGTAAACCTGAATTGAAGCATCGGAATCTTAAACTGGACTCACTGGAGAGGTTCACATCATAGAAAGTGAGAGTGTCAGTCCTCTTTTACTTCAGTCGGCATTGCGCCTTTTGTATTAATTTCGGATGCAATTTCTGTGTTTCATCGTCAATAAGAAGGACCAAGGGATACAGTAAACCTGAAGTGAAGCATCGGAATCTAAAACTGGACTCACAGGAGAGGTTCAAATTATAGAAAGTGAGAGTGTCAGTCCTCTTGTACTTAAGTCGGCATTGTGCATTTTGTATTAAATTCGGATGCAATTTCTGTGTGTCATCTTCAATAAAAGGTCCAAGGGATACAGTAAACCTGAAGTGAAGCATCGGAATCTAAAACTAGACACACAGGAGAGGTTCAAACCATACAAAGTGAGAGTATCAGTCCTTTTGTACTTAAGTCGCTATTGTGCCATTTATCTTAAATTCGGATGCAATTTCTGTGTTTCATCGTCAATACGAATGTCCAAGGGATATGGTAAACCTGAAGTGAAGAATCGGAATCTAAAACTGGACTCACAGGAGGGTTTCAAATCATAGTAAACGAGAGTGTCAGTCCTCTTGTACTTATGTCGGCATTGTGCCAGTTGTATTTAATTCGGATGCAATTTCTGTGTTTCATCGTAAATAAAAAGGTCCAAGGGATACAGTAAACCTGAAGTGAAGAATCGGACTCTAAAACTTGACTTACAGGAGAGGTTCAAATCATAGAAAGTTAGAGTGTCAGTCCTCTTGTACTTAAGTCGGTATTATTCCTTTTGTATTAAATTCGGATGCAAACTCTGTGTTTCATAGTCAATAAGAAGGGCCGAGGGATACAGTAAACCTGAAGTGAAGCATCGGAATCTAAAACTGGACTCACAGGAGAGGTTCAAATCATAGAAAGTGTGAGTGTCTGTCCTCTTGTACTTTAGTCGGCATTGCGCCTTTTGTATTAAATTCGGATGAAATTCCTATGTTTCATCGTCAATGAGAAGGTGCAAGGTATACAGTAAACCTGAAGTGAAGCATCGGAATCTAAAACTGGACTCACAGAAGAGGTTCTAATCATAGAATGTTAGAGTGTCAGTCCTCTGGTCCTTAAGTCGGCATTGTGCCATTTGTATTAAATTCAGATGTAATTTCTCTGTTTCATCGTCAATAAGAAGGTCCAAGGGAAACAGTAAACCTGAAGTGAAGCATCGGAATCTAAAACTGGACTCACAGGAGAGGTTCAAATCATATAATGTTAGAGTGACACAACTCTAGTACTTAAGTCGTTATTCTGGCTTTTGTATTAAATTCGGATGCAAACTCTGTGTTTCATCGTCAATAAGAAGGGCCGAGGGATACAGTAAACCTGAAGTGAAGCATCGGAATCTAAAACTGGACTCACAGGAGAGGTTCAAATCATAGGAGGTGAGAGTGTCTGTCCTCTTGCACTTAAGCCTGCATTGTGCCTTTTGAATTTAATTCCGATGCAAATTCTGTGTTTCATCGTCAATAAGAAGGTGCTAGGTATACAGTAAACCTGAAGTGAAACATCGGAATCTGAAATTGGACTCACTGGAGAGGTTCAGATCATAGAAAGTGAGAGTGTCAGTCCTCTTTTACTTCAGTCGGCATTGTGGCTTTTGCATTAATTTCGGATGCAATTTCTGTGTTTCATCGTCAATAAGAAGGACCAAGGGATACAGTAATGCTGAAGTGAAGCATCGGAATCTAAAACTGGACTGACAGGAGAGGTTCAAATTATAGAAAGTGAGAGTGTCAGTCCTCTTGTACTTAAGTCGGCATTGTGCCTTTTGTATTAAGTTCGGATGCAATTTCTGTGTTTCATCGTCAATAAGAAGGTCCAAGGGATACAGTAAACCTGAAGTGGAGCATCGGAATCTAAAACTAGACACACAGGAGATGTTCAAATCATAGAAAGTGAGAGTGTCAGTCATTTGTACTTAAGTCGCCATTGTGCCATTTATATTAAATTCGGATGCAATTTCTGTGTTACCTGGACAATAAGAGGATCCAAGGGATACCATAAACCTGAAGTGAAGCATCGGAATCTAAAACTGGACTCACAGGAGAGGTTCAAATCATAGAAAGTTAGAGTGTCACTCCTCTTGTACTTAAGTCGGCATTGTGCTTTTGTATCAAATTCGGATGCAATGTCTGTGTTTCATCGTCAATAAGAAGGTCCAAGGGATACAGTAAACATGAAGTGAAGCATCGTAATGTAAAACTGGACTCACAGGAGAGGTTCAAATCATAGGAAGTTAGAGTGTCAGTCCTCTTTTCTTAAGTCGGCATTGTACCTTTTGTATTAAATTCGGATGCAATTTCGGTGTTTCATCGTCAATAAGAAGGTGCAAGGTATACAGTAAACCTGACGTGAAGCATCGGAATCTAAAACTGGTCTCACAGGAGAGGTTCAAATCATAGAAAGTGAGAGTGTCAGTCCCCTTGTACTTGAGTCGGCATTGTGCCTTTTGTATTGCATTCGGATGCAATTTCTGTCTATCATCGTCAATAAGAAGGTCCAAGGGATACAGTAAACCCGAAGTGGAGCATCGGAATCTAAAACTAGACACACAGGAGATGTTCAAATCATAGAAAGTGAGAGTGTCAGTCATTTGTACTTAAGTCGCCATTGTGCCATTTATATTAAATTCGGATGCAATTTCTGTGTTACCTGGACAATAAGAGGATCCAAGGGATACCATAAACCTGAAGTGAAGCATCGGAATCTAAAACTGGACTCACAGGAGAGGTTCAAATCATAGAAAGTTAGAGTGTCACTCCTCTTGTACTAATGTCATTATTGTGCCTTTTGTATTAAATTCGGATGCAATTTCTGTGTTTCATCGTCAAAAAGAAGGTCCAAGGGATACAGTAAACCTGAAGTGAAGCATCGGAATCTAAAACTGGACTCACAGGAGAGGTTCAAATCATAGAAAATTAGAGTGTCGGTCCTCTTGTACTTAAGTCGGCATTGTGCTTTTTGAATTTAATTCCGATGCAATTTCTGTGTTTCTCGTCAATAAGAAGGTCCAAGGGATACAGTAAACCTGAAGTGAAGCATCGGAATCTAAAACTGGACTCACTGGAGAGGTTCAGATCTTAGAAAGTGAGAGTGTCAGTCCTCTTTTACTTCAGTCGGCATTGTGCCTTTTGTATTAATTTCGGATGCAATTTCTGTGTTTCATCGTCAATAGGAAGGTGCAAGGTATACAGTAAACCTGACGTGAAGCATCGGAATCTAAAACTGGTCTCACAGGAGAGGTTCAAATCATAGAAAGTGAGAGTGTCAGTCCCCTTGTACTTGAGTCGGCATTGTGCCTTTTGTATTGCATTCGGATGCAATTTCTGTCTATCATCGTCAATAAGAAGGTCCAAGGGATACTGTAAACCTGAAGTGAAGCATCGGAATCTAAAACTAGACTCACAGGAGAGTTTCAGATCATAGAAAGTGAGAGTGTCAGTCCTCTTGTACTTATGTCGGCATTGTGCCATTTGTATTATCTTCGGATGCAATTTCTGTGTTTCATCGTCAATAAATAGGTCCAAGGGATACAGTAATCCTGAAGTGAAGAATCGGAATCTAAAACTGGACTTACAGGAGAGGTTCAAATCATGGAAAGTTAGAGTGTCAGTCCTCTTGTACTTAAGTCGGTATTATTCCCTTTATATTAATTTCGGATGCAAACTCTGTGTTTCATCGTCAATACGAATGTCCATGGGATATAGTAAACCTGAAGTGAAGAATCGGACTCTAAAACTGGACTCACAGGAGAGGTTCAAATCATAGAAAGTGAGAGTGTCAGTCCTCTTGTACTTATGTCGGCATTGTGCCATTTGTATTAAATTCGGATGCAATTTCTGTGTTTCATCGTCAATAAGAAGGGCCGAGGGATACAGTAAACCTGAAGTGAAGCATCGGAATCTAAAACTGGACTCACAGGAGAGGTTCAAATCATAGAAAGTCAGAGTGTCTGTCCTCTTGTACTTAAGCCGGCATTGTGCCTTTTGTATTAAATTCGGATGCAATTTCTATGTTTCATCGTCAATAAGAAGGTGCATGGTATACAGTAAACCTGAAGTGAAGCATCGGAATCTAAAACTGGACTCACAGAAGAGGTTCAAATCATAGAATGTGAGAGTGTCAGTCCTCTGGTCCTTAAAACGGCATTGAGCCATTTGTATTAAATTCGGATGTAATTTCTTTGTTTCATCGTCAATAAGATGGTCCAAGGGATACAGTAAACCTGAAGTGAAGCATCGGAATCTAAAACTGGACTCACAGGAGATTTTCAAATCATATAAAGTTAGAGTGTCACTCCTCTTGTACTTAAGTCGTTATTGTGCCTTTTGTATTACATTCGGATGCAATTTCTGTGTTTCATCGTCAATAAGTAGGTCCAAGGGATACAGTAAACCTGAAGTGAAGCATCGGAATCTAAAACTGGACTCACAGGAGAGGTTCAAATCATAGAAAATTAGAGTGTCGGTCCTCTTGTACTTAAGCCGGCATTGTGCTTTTTGAATTTAATTCCGATGCAATTTCTGTGTTTCTCGTCAATAAGAAGGTCCAAGGGATACAGTAAACCTGAATTTAAGCATCGGAATCTTAGACTGGACTCATTGGAGAGGTTCAGATCATAGAAAGTGAGAGTGTCAGTCCTCTTTTACTTCAGTCGGCATTGCGCCTTTTGTATTAATTTCGGATGCAATTTCTGTGTTTCATCGTCAATAAGAAGGACCAAGGGATACAGTAAACCTGAAGTGAAGCAACTGAATCTAAAACTGGACTCACAGGAGAGGTTCAAATTACAGAAAGTGAGAGTGTCAGTCCTCTTGTACTTAAGTCGGCATTGTGCATTTTGTATTAAATTCGGATGCAATTTCTGTGTTTCATCTTCAATAAAAAGGTCCAAGGGATACAGTAAACCTGAAGTGAAGCATCGGAATCTAAAAGTAGACACACAGGAGAGGTTCAAATCATACAAAGTGAGAGTATCAGTCCTTTTGTACTTAAGTCGCTATTGTGCCATTTATCTTAAATTCGGATGCAGTTTCTGTGTTTCATCGTCAATACGAATGTCCAAGGCATATGGTAAACCTGAAGTGAAGAATCGGAATCTAAAACTAAACTCACAGGAGAGGTTCAAATCATAGAAAGTGAGAGTGTCAGTCCTCTTGTACTTATGTCGGCCTTGTGCCATTTGTATTATATTCGGATTCAATTTCTGTGTTTCATCGTCAATAAGAAGGTGCAAGGTATACAGTAAACCTGAAGTGAAGCATCGGAATCTAAAACTAGACTCACAGGAGAGTTTCAAATCATAGTAAACGAGAGTGTCAGTCCTCTTGTACTTATGTCGGCATTGTGCCAGTTGTATTAAATTCGGATGCAATTTCTGTGTTTCATCGTAAATAAAAAGGTCCAAGGGATACAGTAAACCTGAAGTGAAGAATCGGAATCTAAAACTTGACTTACAGGATAGGTTCAAATCATTGAAAGTTAGAGTGTCAGTCCTCTTGTACTTAAGTCGGTATTATTCCTTTTGTATTAAATTCGGATGCAAACTCTGTGTTTCATTGTCAATAAGAAGGGCCGAGGGATACAGTAAACCTGAAGTGAAGCATCGGAATCTAAAACTGGACTCACAGGAGAGGTTCAAATCATAGAAAGTGAGAGTGTCTGTCCTCTTGTACTTAAGTCGGCATTGCGCCTATTGTATTAAATTTGGATGAAATTTCTATGTTTCATCGTCAATAAGAAGGTGCAAGGTATACAGTAAACCTGAGGTGAAGCATCGGAATCTAAAACTGGACTCACAGAAGAGGTTCAAATCATAGAATGTTAGAGTGTCAGTCCTCTGGTCCTTAAGTCGGCATTGTGCCATTTGTATTAAATTCGGATGTAATTTCTCTGTTTCATCGTCAATAAGAAGGTCCAAGGGAAACAGTAAACGTGAAGTGAAGCATCGGAATCTAAAACTGGACTCACAGGAGAGGTTCAAATCATATAATGTTAGAGTGACACAACTCTTGTACTTAAGTCGTTATTGTGTCTATTGTATTAAATTCGGATGCAAACTCTGTGTTTCATCGTCAATAAGAAGGGCCGAGGGATACAGTAAACCTGATGTGAAGCATCGGAATCTAAAACTGGACTCACAGGAGAGGTTCAAATCATAGAAAGTGAGAGTGTCTGTCCTCTTGTACTTAAGTCTGCATTGTGCCTTTTGAATTTAATTCCGATGCAAATTCTGTGTTTCATCGTCAATAAGAAGGTGCTAGGTATACAGTAAACCTGAAGTGAAACATCGGAATCTGAAATTGGACTCACAGGAGAGGTTCAAATCATAGGAAGTTAGAGTGTCAGTCCTCTTTTCTTAAGTCGGCATTTGTGCCTTTTGTATTAAATTCGGATGCAATTTCGGTGTTTCATCGTCAATAAGAAGGTGCAAGGTATACAGTAAACCTGACGTGAAGCATCGGAATCTAAAACTGGTCTCACAGGAAAGGTTCAAATCATAGAAAGTGAGAGTGTCAGTCCCCTTGTACTTGAGTCGGCATTGTGCCTTTTGTATTGCATTCGGATGCAATTTCTGTCTATCATCGTCAATAAGAAGGTCCAAGGGATACAGTAAACCTGAAGTGAAGCATTGGAATCTAAAACTAGACTCACAGGAGAGTTTCAAATCATAGAAAGTGAGAGTGTCAGTCCTCTTGTACTTAAGTCGGCATTGTGCCATTTGTATTATCTTCGGAAGCAATTTCTGTGTTTCATCGTCAATAAATAGGTCCAAGGGATACAGTAAACCTGAAGTGAAGAATCGGAATCTAAAACTGGACTTACAGGAGAGGTTCAAATCATAGAAAGTTAGAGTGTCAGTCCTCTTGTACTTAAGTCGGTATTATTCCCTTTGTATTAATTTCGGATGCAATTTCGGTGTTTCATCGTCAATAAGAAGGTGCAAGGTATACAGTAAACCTGACGTGAAGCATCGGAATCTAAAACTGGACTCACAGGAGAGGTTCAAATCATAGAAAGTGAGAGTGTCAGTCCTCTTGTACTTAAGTCGGCATTGTGCCTTTTGTATTAAATTCGGATGCAATTTCTGTGTTTCATCGTCAATAAGAAGGTGCAAGGTATACAGTAAACCTGAAGTGAAGCATCGGAATCTAAAACTGGACTCGCAGAAGAGGTTCAAATCATAGAATGTGAGAGTGTCAGTCCTCTGGTCCTTAAGTCGGCATTGTGCCATTTGTATTAAATTCGGATGTAATTTCTGTGTTTCATCGTCAATAAGATGGTCCAAGGGATACAGTAAACCTGAAGTGAAGCATCGGAATCTTAAACTGGACTCACAGGAGAGGTTCAAATCATATAAAGTTAGAGTGTCACTCCTCTTGTACTTATGTCGTTATTGTGCCTTTTGTATTAAATTCGGATGCAATTTCTGTGTTTCATCGTCAATAAGAAGGTCCAAGGGATACAGTAAACCTGAAGTGAAGCATCGGAATCTAAAACTGGACTCACAGGAGAGGTTCAAATCATAGAAAATTAGAGTGTCGGTCCTCTTGCACTTAAGTCGGCATTGTGCTTTTTGAATTTAATTCCGATGCAATTTCTGTGTTTCTCGTCAATAAGAAGGTCCAAGGGATACAGTAAACCTGAAGTGAAGCATCGGAATCTAAAACTGGACTCACTGGAGAGGTTCAGATCTTAGAAAGTGAGAGTGTCAGTCCTCTTTTACTTCAGTCGGCATTGTGCCTTTTGTATGAATTTCGGTTGCAGTTTCTGTGTTTCATCGTCAATAAGAAAGACCAAGGGATACAGTTAACCTGAAGTGAAGCATCGGAATCTAAGACTGGACTCACAGGAGAGGTTCAAATTATAGAAAGTGAGAGTGTCAGTCCTCTTGTACTTAAGTCGGCATTGTGCCTTTTGTATTAAATTCGGATGCAATTTCTGTGTTTCATCGTCAATAAGAAGGGCCGAGGGATACAGTAAACCTGAAGTGAAGCATCGGAATCTAAAACTGGACTCACAGGAGAGGTTCAAATCATAGAAAGTCAGAGTGTCTGTCCTCTTGTACTTAAGCCGGCATTGTGCCTTTTGTATTAAATTCGGATGCAATTTCTATGTTTCATCGTCAATAAGAAGGTGCATGGTATACAGTAAACCTGAAGTGAAGCATCGGAATCTAAAACTGGACTCACAGAAGAGGTTCAAAACATAGAATGTGAGAGTGTCAGTCCTCTGGTCCTTAAGTTGGCATTGTGCCATTTGTATTAAATTCGGATGCAATTTCTGTGTTTCATCGTCAATAAGAAGGTGCAAGGTATATAGTAATCCTGAAGTGAAGCATCGGAATCTAAAACTGGTCTCACAGGAGAGGTTCAAATCATAGAAAGTGAGAGTGTCAGTCTCTTGTACTTGAGTCGGCATTGTGCATTTTGTATTGCATTCGGATGCAATTTCTGTCTATCATCGTCAATAAGAAGGTCCAAGCTATACAGTAAACCTGAAGTGAAGCATCGGAATCTAAAACTAGACTCACAGGAGAGTTTCAAATCATAGAAAGGGAGAGTGTAAGTCCTCTTGTACTTATGTCGGCATTGTGCAATTTGTATTAAATTCGGATGCAATTTCTGTGTTTCATCATCAATAAAAAAGTCCATGGGATACAGTAAACCTGAAGTGAAGAATCGGAATCTAAAACTGGACTTACAGGAGAGGTTCAAAACATAGAAAGTGAGAGTGTCAGTCCTCTTGTACTTAAGTCGGTATTATTCCTTTTGTATTAAATTCGGATGCAAACTCCGTGTTTCATCGTCAATAAGAAGGGCCGAGGGATACAGTAAACCTGAAGTGAAGCATCGGAATCTAAAACTGGACTCACAGGAGAGGTTCAAATCATATAAAGTGAGACAGTCTGTCCTCTTGTACTTAAGTCGGCATTGTGCCTTTTGTATTAAATTCGGATGCAATTTCTATGTCTCATCGTCAATAAGAAGGTGCAAGGTATACAGAAAACCTGAAGTGAAGCATCGGAATCTAAAACTGGCCTCACAGAAGAGGTTCAAATCATAGAATGTGAGAAAGTCAGTCCTCTGGTCCTTAAAACGGCATTGAGCCATTTGTATTAAATTCGGATGTAATTTCTGTGTTGCATCGTCAATCAGATGGTCCAAGGGATACAGTAAACCTGAAGTGAAGCATCGGAATCTAAAACTGGACTCACAGGAGATTTTCAAATCATATAAAGTTAGAGTGTCACTCCTCTTGTACTTAAGTCGTTATTGTGCCTTTTGTATTACATTCGGATGCAATTTCTGTGTTTCATCGTCAATAAGTAGGTCCAAGGGATACAGTAAACCTGAAGTGAAGCATCGGAATCTAAAACTGGACTCACAGGAGAGGTTCAAATCATAGAAAATTAGAGTGTCGGTCCTCTTGTACTTAAGTCGGCATTGTGCTTTTTGAATTTAATTCCGATGCAATTTCTGTGTTTCTCGTCAATACGAAGGTCCAAGGGATACAGTAAACCTGAATTGAAGCATCGGAATCTTAAACTGGACTCACTGGAGAGGTTCAGATCATAGAAAGTGAGAGTGTCAGTCCTCTTTTACTTCAGTCGGCATTGCGCCTTTTGTATTAATTTCGGATGCAATTTCTGTGTTTCATCGTCAATAAGAAGGACCAAGGGATACAGTAAACCTGAAGTGAAGCAACGGAATCTAAAACTGGACTCACAGGAGAGGTTCAAATTACAGAAAGTGAGAGTGTCAGTCCTCTTGTACTTAAGTCGGCATTGTGCATTTTGTATTAAATTCGGATGCAATTTCTGTGTTTCATCTTCAATAAAAAGGTCCAAGGGATACAGTAAACCTGAAGTGAAGCATCGGAATCTAAAAGTAGACACACAGGAGAGGTTCAAATCATACAAAGTGAGAGTATCAGTCCTTTTGTACTTAAGTCGCTATTGTGCCATTTATCTTAAATTCGGATGCAATTTCTGTGTTTCATCGTCAATACGAATGTCCAAGGGATATGGTAAACCTGAAGTGAAGAATCGGAATCTAAAACTAAACTCACAGGAGAGGTTCAAATCATAGAAAGTGAGAGTGTCAGTCCTCTTGTACTTATGTCGGCCTTGTGCCATTTGTATTATATTCGGATTCAATTTCTGTGTTTCATCGTCAATAAGAAGGTGCAAGGTATACAGTAAACCTGAAGTGAAGCATCGGAATCTAAAACTAGACTCACAGGAGAGTTTCAAATCATAGTAAACGAGAGTGTCAGTCCTCATGTACTTATGACGGCATTGTGCCAGTTGTATTAAATTCGGATGCAGTTTCTGTGTTTCATCGTAAATAAAAAGGTCCAAGAGATACAGTAAACCTGAAGTGAAGAATCGGAATCTAAAACTTGACTTACAGGATAGGTTCAAATCATTGAAAGTTAGAGTGTCAGTCCTCTTGTACTTAAGTCGGTATTATTCCTTTTGTATTAAATTCGGATGCAAACTCTGTGTTTCATCGTCAATAAGAAGGGCCGAGGTATACAGTAAACCTGAAGTGAAGCATCGGAATCTAAAACTGGACTCACAGGAGAGGTTCAAATCATAGAAAGTGAGAGTGTCTGTCCTCTTGTACTTAAGTCGGCATTGCGCCTATTGTATTAAATTCGGATGAAATTTCTATGTTTCATCGTCAATAAGAAGGTGCAAGGTATACAGTAAACCTGAGGTGAAGCATCGGAATCTAAAACTGGACTCACAGAAGAGGTTCAAATCATAGAATGTTAGAGTGTCAGTCCTCTGGTCCTTAAGTCGGCATTGTGCCATTTGTATTAAATTCGGATGTAATTTCTCTGTTTCACCGTCAATAAGAAGGTCCAAGGGAAACAGTAAACCTGAAGTGAAGCATCGGAATCTAAAACTGGACTCACAGGAGAGGTTCAAATCATATAATGTTAGAGTGACACAACTCTTGTACATAAGTCGTTATTGTGCCTTTTGTATTAAATTCGGATGCAAACTCTGTGTTTCATCGTCAATAAGAAGGGCCGAGGGATACAGTAAACCTGAAGTGAAGCATCGGAATCTAAAACTGGACTCACAGGAGAGGTTCAAATCATAGAAAGTGAGAGTGTCTGTCCTCTTGTACTTAAGTCTGCATTGTGCCTTTTGAATTTAATTCCGATGCAAATTCTGTGTTTCATCGTCAATAAGAAGGTGCTAGGTATACAGTAAACCTGAAGTGAAACATCGGAATCTGAAATTGGACTCACTGGAGAGGTTCAGATCATGGAAAGTGAGAGTGTCAGTCCTCTTTTACTTCAGTCGGCATTGTGGCTTTTGCATTAATTTCGGATGCAATTTCTGTGTTTCATCGTCAATAAGAAGGACCAAGGGATACAGTAAAGCTGAAGTGAAGCATCGGAATCTAAAAGTAGACACACAGGAGAGGTTCAAATCATACAAAGTGAGAGTATCAGTCCTTTTGTACTTAAGTCGCTATTGTGCCATTTATCTTAAATTCTGATGCAATTTCTGTGTTTCATCGTCAATACGAATGTCCAAGGGATATGGTAAACCTGAAGTGAAGAATCGGAATCTAAAACTAAACTCACAGGAGAGGTTCAAATCATAGAAAGTGAGAGTGTCAGTCCTCTTGTACTTATGTCGGCCTTGTGCCATTTGTATTATATTCGGATTCAATTTCTGTGTTTCATCGTCAATAAGAAGGTGCAAGGTATACAGTAAACCTGAAGTGAAGCATCGGAATCTAAAACTAGACTCACAGGAGAGTTTCAAATCATAGTAAACGAGAGTGTCAGTCCTCATGTACTTATGACGGCATTGTGCCAGTTGTATTAAATTCGGATGCAGTTTCTGTGTTTCATCGTAAATAAAAAGGTCCAAGAGATACAGTAAACCTGAAGTGAAGAATCGGAATCTAAAACTTGACTTACAGGATAGGTTCAAATCATTGAAAGTTAGAGTGTCAGTCCTCTTGTACTTAAGTCGGTATTATTCCTTTTGTATTAAATTCGGATGCAAACTCTGTGTTTCATCGTCAATAAGAAGGGCCGAGGTATACAGTAAACCTGAAGTGAAGCATCGGAATCTAAAACTGGACTCACAGGAGAGGTTCAAATCATAGAAAGTGAGAGTGTCTGTCCTCTTGTACTTAAGTCGGCATTGCGCCTATTGTATTAAATTCGGATGAAATTTCTATGTTTCATCGTCAATAAGAAGGTGCAAGGTATACAGTAAACCTGAGGTGAAGCATCGGAATCTACAACTGGACTCACAGAAGAGGTTCAAATCATAGAATGTTAGAGTGTCAGTCCTCTGGTCCTTAAGTCGGCATTGTGCCATTTGTATTAAATTCGGATGTAATTTCTCTGTTTCATCGTCAATAAGAAGGTCCAAGGGAAACAGTAAACCTGAAGTGAAGCATCGGAATCTAAAACTGGACTCACAGGAGAGGTTCAAATCATATAATGTTAGAGTGACACAACTCTTGTACTTAAGTCGTTATTGTGCCTTTTGTATTAAATTCGGATGCAAACTCTGTGTTTCATCGTCAATAAGAAGGGCCGAGGGATACAGTAAACCTGAAGTGAAGCATCGGAATCTAAAACTGGACTCACAGGAGAGGTTCAAATCATAGAAAGTGAGAGTGTCTGTCCTCTTGTACTTAAGTCTGCATTGTGCCTTTTGAATTTAATTCCGATGCAAATTCTGTGTTTCATCGTCAATAAGAAGGTGCTAGGTATACAGTAAACCTGAAGTGAAACATCGGAATCTGAAATTGGACTCACTGGAGAGGTTCAGATCATGGAAAGTGAGAGTGTCAGTCCTCTTTTACTTCAGTCGGCATTGTGGCTTTTGCATTAATTTCGGATGCAATTTCTGTGTTTCATCGTCAATAAGAAGGACCAAGGGATACAGTAAAGCTGAAGTGAAGCATCGGAATCTAAAACTGGACTCACAGGAGAGGTTCAAATTATAGAAAGTGAGAGTGTCAGTCCTCTTGTACTGAAGTCGGCATTGTGCCTTTTGTATTAAATTCGGATGCAATTTCTGTGTTTCATCGTCAATAAGAAGGTCCAAGGGATACAGTAAACCTGAAGTGGAGCATCGGAATCTAAAACTAGACACACAGGAGATGTTCAAATCATAGAAAGTGAGAGTGTCAGTCACTTGTACTTAAATCGCCATTGTGCCATTTATATTAAATTCGGATGCAATTTCTGTGTTACCTGGACAATAAGAGGATCCAAGGGATACCATAAACCTGAAGTGAAGCATCGGAATCTAAAACTGGACTCACAGGAGAGGTTGAAATCATAGAAGGTTAGAGTGTCACTCCTCTTGTACTTAAGTCGGCATTGTGCTTTTGTATCAAATTCGGATGCAATGTCTGTGTTTCATCGTCAATAAGAAGGTCCAAGGGATACAGTAAACATGAAGTGAAGCATCGTAATCTAAAACTGGACTCACAGGAGAGGTTCAAATCATAGGAAGTTAGAGTGTCAGTCCTCTTTCCTTAAGTCGGCATTGTGCCTTTTGTATTAAATTCGGATGCAATTTCGGTGTTTCATCGTCAATAAGAAGGTGCAAGGAATACAGTAAACCTGACGTGAAGCATCGGAATTTAAAACTGGTCTCACAGGAGAGGTTCAAATCATAGAAAGTGAGAGTGTCAGTCCCCTTGTACTTGAGTCGGCATTGTGCCTTTTGTATTGCATTCGGAAGCAATTTCTGTCTATCATCGTCAATAAGAAGGTCCAAGGGATACAGTAAACCTGAAGTGAAGCATCGGAATCTAAAACTGGACTCACAGGAGAGGTTCAAATCATATAAAGTTAGAGTGTCACTCCTCTTGTACTTATGTCGCCATTGTGCCATTTATTTTAAATTCGGTTGCAATTCCTCTGTTTCATCGTCAATACGAATGTCCATGGGATATAGTAAACCTGAAGTGAAGAATCGGAATCTAAAACTGGACTCACAGGAGAGGTTCAAATCATAGAAAGTGAGAGTGTCAGTCCTCTTGTACTTATGTCGGCATTGTGCCATTTGTATTAAATTCGGATGCAATTTCTGTGTTTCATCGTCAATAAGAAGGGCCGAGGGATACAGTAAACCTGAAGTGAAGCATCGGAATCTAAAACTGGACTCACAGGAGAGGTTCAAATCATAGAAAGTCAGAGTGTCTGTCCTCTTGTACTTAAGCCGGCATTGTGCCTTTTGTATTAAATTCGGATGCAATTTCTATGTTTCATCGTCAATAAGAAGGTGCATGGTATACAGTAAACCTGAAGTGAAGCATCGGAATCTAAAACTGGACTCACAGAAGAGTTTCAAAACATAGAATGTGAGAGTGTCAGTCCTCTGGTCCTTAAGTTGGCATTGTGCCATTTGTATTAAATTCGGATGTAATTTCTGTGTTTCATCGTCAATAAGATGGACCAAGGGATACAGTAAACCTGAAGTGAAGCATCGTAATCTAAAACTGGACTCACAGGAGAGGTTCAAATCATAGAAAGTGAGAGTGTCGTCCCCTTGTACTTGAGACGGCATTGTGCCTTTTGTATTACATTCGGGTGCAATTTCTGTCTATCATCGTCAATAAGAAGGTCCAAGGGATACAGTAAACCTGAAGTGAAGCATCAGAATCTAAAACTAGACTCACAGGAGAGTTTCAAATCATACAAAGTCAGAGTGTCAGTCATCTTGTACTTATGTCGGAATTGTGCCATTTGTATTATCTTCGGATGCAATATCTGTGTTTCATCGTCAATAAAAAGGTCCAAGGGATACAGTAACCCTGAAGTGAATAATCGGAATCTAAAACTGGACTTACAGGAGAGGTTCAAATCATAGAAATTTAGAGTGTCAGTCCTCTTGTACTTAAGTCGGCATTATTCCTTTTGTATTAATTTCGGATGCAAACTCTGTGTTTCATCGTCAATAAGAAGGGCCGACGGATACAGAAAACCTGAAGTGAAGCATCGAAATCTAAAACTGGACTCACAGGAGTGGTTTTAATCATAGAAAATGAGAGTGTCCGTCCTCTTGTACTTAAGTCAGCATTGTGCCTTTTGTATTAAATTCGGATGCAATTACTATGTTTCAGCGTCAATAAGAAGGTGCAAGGTATACAATAAACCTGAAGTGAAGCATCGGAATCTAAAACTGGACTCACAGAAGAGGTTCAAATCATAGAATGTGAGAGTGTCAGTCTTCTGGTCCTTAAGTCGACATTGTGCCATTTGTATTAAATTCGGATGTAATTTCTGTGTTTCATCGTCAATAAGATTGTATAAGGGATACAGTAAACCTGAAGTGAAGCATCGGAATCTAAAACTGGACTCACAGGAGAGGTTCAAATAATATAAAGTTAGAGTGTCACTCCTCTTGTACTTAAGTCGTTATTGTGCCTTTTATATTAAATTCGGATGAAATTTCTGTGTTTCTCGTCAATAAGAAGGTGCAAGGTATACAGTAAACCTGAAGTGAAGCATCGGAATCTAAAACTGGACTCACTGGAGAGGTTCAGATCATAGAAAGTGAGATAGTCAGTCCTCTTTTACTTCAGTCGGCATTGTGCCTTTTGTATTAATTTCGGATGAAATTTCTGTGTTTCATCGTCAATAACAAGGACCAAGGGATACAGTAAACCGGAAGTGAAGCATCGGAATCTATAACTGGACTCACAGGAGAGGTTCAAATTATAGAAAGTGAGAGAGTCAGTCCTCTTGTACTTAAGTCAGCATTGTGCCTTTTGTATTAAATTTGGATGCAATTTCTGTGTTTCATCGTCAATAAGAAGGTCCAAGGGATACAGTAAACCTGTAGTGAAGCATCGGAATCTAAAACTAGACACACAGGAGAGGTTCAAATCATACAAAGTGAGAGTATCAGTCCTTTTGTACTTAAGTCGCCATTGTGCCATTTATATTAAATTCGGATGCAATTTCTGTGTTTCATCGTCAATAAGAAGGACCAAGAGATACAGTAAACCTGAAGTGAAGCATCGGAATCTAAAACTAGACTCACAGGAGAGTATCAAGTCATAGAAAGTGAGAGTGTCAGTCCTCTTGTACTTAAGTCGGCATTGTGCCTTTCGTATTAAATTCGGATGCAATTTCTGTGTTTCATCGTCAATAAGAAGGTCCAAGGAATACAGTAAACCCGAAGTGAAGCATCGGAATCTAAAACTAGACACACAGGAGAGGTTCAAATCATACAAAGTGAGAGTATCAGTCCTTTTGTACTTAAGTCGCCATTGTGCCATTTATCTTAAATTCGGATGCAATTTCTGTGTTTCATCGTCAATACGAATGTCCATGGGATATAGTAAACCTGAAGTGAAGAATCGGAATCTAAAACTGGACTCACAGGAGAGGTTCAAATCATAGAAAGTGAGAGTGTCAGTCCTCTTGTACTTATGTCGGCATTCTGCCATTTGTATTAAATTCGGATGCAATTTGTGTGTTTCATCGTCAATACGAAGGTGCAAGGAATACAGTAAACCTGAAGTGAAGCATCGGAATCTAAAACTGGACTCACAGAAGAGGTTCAAAACATAGAATGTGAGAAATTCAGTCCTCTGGTCCTTAAGTTGGCATTGTGCCATTTGTATTAAATTCGGATGTAATTTCTGTGTTTCATCGTCAATAAGAAGGACCAAGGGATACAGTAAACCTGAAGTGAAGCATCGGAATCTAAAACTGGACTCACAGGAGAGGTTCAAATTATAGAAAGTGAGAGTGTCAGTCCTCTTGTACTTAAGTCGGCATTGTGCCTTTTGTATTAAATTCGGATGCAAATTCTGTGTTTCATCGTCAATAAGAAGGTCCATGGGATACAGTAAACCTGAAGTGAAGCATCGGAATCTAAAACTAGACACACAGGAGATGTTCAAATCATAGAAAGTGAGAGTGTCAGTCATTGGTACTTAAGTCGCCATTGTGCCATTTATATTAAATTCGGATGCAATTTCTGTGTTACATCGACACTAAGAAGATCCAAGGGATACAATAAACGTGAAATGAAGCATCGGAATCTAAAACTGGACTCACAGGAGAGGTTCAAATCATAGAAAGTTAGAGTGTCACTCCTCTTGTACTTAAGTCGGTATTGCGCCTTTTGGATTAAATTCGGATGCAATTTGTGTGTTTCATCGTCAATAAGAAGGTCCAAGGGATACAGTAAACCTGAAGTGAAGCATCAGAATCTAAAACTGGACTCACAGGAGAGGTTCAAATCATAGAATGTTAGAGTGTCATTCCGCTTTTACTTAAGACGGCATTGTGCCTTTTGTATCAAATTCGGATGCAATTTCTGTGCTTCATCGCCAATAAGAAGGTCCAAGGGATACAGTTAACCTGAAGTGAAGCATCGTAATCTAAAACTAGACACACAGGAGATGTTCAAATCATAGAAACCGAGAGTGTCAGTCATTTGTACTTAAGTCGCCATTGTGCAATTTATATTAAATTCGGATGCATTTTCTGTGTTACATCGACAATAAGAAGATCCAAGGGATACAATAAACGTGAAATGAAGCATCGGAATCTAAAACTGGACTCACGGGAGAGGTTCAAATCATAGAAAGTTAGAGTGTCACTCCTCTTGTACTTAAGTCGGTATTGCGCCTTTTGGATTAAATTCGGATGCAATTTGTGTGTTTCATCGTCAATAAGAAGGTCCAAGGGATACAGTTAACCTGAAGTGAAGCATCAGAATCTAAAACTGGACTCACAGGAGAGGTTCAAATCATAGAATGTTAGAGTGTCATTCCGCTTTTACTTAAGACGGCATTGTGCCTTTTGTATCAAATTCGGATGCAATTTCTGTGCTTCATCGCCAATAAGAAGGTCCAAGGGATACAGTTAACCTGAAGTGAAGCATCGTAATCTAAAACTAGACACACAGGAGATGTTCAAATCATAGAAACCGATAGTGTCAGTCATTTGTACTTAAGTCGCCATTGTGCCATTTATATTAAATTCGGATGCATTTTCTGTGTTACATCGACAATAAGAAGATCCAAGGGATACAATAAACGTGAAATGAAGCATCGGAATCTAAAACTGGACTCACGGGAGAGGTTCAAATCATAGAAAGTTAGAGTGTCACTCCTCTTGTACTTAAGTCGGTATTGCGCCTTTTGGATTAAATTCGGATGCAATTTGTGTGTTTCATCGTCAATAAGAAGGTCCAAGGGATACAGTAAACCTTAAGTGAAGCATCAGAATCTAAAACTGGACTCACAGGAGAGGTTCAAATCATAGAATGTTAGAGTGTCATTCCGCTTTTACTTAAGACGGCATTGTGCCTTTTGTATCAAATTCGGATGCAATTTCTGTGCTTCATCGCCAATAAGAAGGTCCAAGGGATACAGTTAACCTGAAGTGAAGCATCGTAATCTAAAACTGGACTAACAGGAGAGGTTCAAATCATAGAAAGTGAGAGCGTCAGACCTCTTGTACGTATGTCGGCATTGTGCCATTTGTATTAAATTCGGATGCAATATCTGTGTTTCAGCGTCAATAAGAAGGTGCAAGGTATACAGGAATCCTGAAGTGAAGCATCGGAATCTAAAACTAGTCTCACTGGAGAGGTTCAAATCATAGAAAGTGAGAGTGTCGTCCCCTTGTACTTGAGTCGGCATTGTGCCTTTTGTATTAAATTCGGATGCAATTTCTGTGTTTCATCGTCAATAAGAAGGTCCAAGGAATACAGTAAACCTGAAGTGAAGCATCGGAATCTAAAACTAGACACACAGGAGAGGTTCAAATCATACAAAGTGAGAGTATCAGTCCTTTTGTACTTAAGTCGCCATTGTGCCATTTATCTTAAATTCGGATGCAATTTCTGCGTTTCATCGTCAATACGAATGTCCATGGGATATAGTAAACCTGAAGTGAAGAATCGGAATCTAAAACTGGTCTCACAGGAGAGGTTCAAATCATAGAAAGTGAGAGTGTCGTCCCCTTGTACTTGAGTCGGCATTGTGCCTTTTGTATTAAATTCGGATGCAATTTCTGTGTTTCATCGTCAATAAGAAGGTCCAAGGAATACAGTAAACCTGAAGTGAAGCATCGGAATCTAAAACTAGACACACAGGAGAGGTTCAAATCATACAAAGTGAGAGTATCAGTCCTTTTGTACTTAAGTCGCCATTGTGCCATTTATCTTAAATTCGGATGCAATTTCTGCGATTCATCGTCAATACGAATGTCCATGGGATATAGTAAACCTGAAGTGAAGAATCGGAATCTAAAACTGGACTCACAGGAGAGGTTCAAATCATAGAAAGTGAGAGTGTCAGTCCTCTTGTACTTATGTCGGCATTCTGCCATTTGTATTAAATTCGGATGCAATTTGTGTGTTTCATCGTCAATACGAAGGTGCAAGGAATACAGTAAACCTGAAGTGAAGCATCGGAATCTAAAACTAGACACACAGGAGAGGTTCAAATCATACAAATTGAGAGTATCAGTCCTTTTGTACTTAAGTCGCCATTGTGCCATTTATATTAAATTCGGATGCATTTTCTGTGTTACATCGACAATAAGAAGATCCAAGGGATACAATAAACGTGAAATGAAGCATCGGAATCTAAAACTGGACTCACGGGAGAGGTTCAAATCATAGAAAGTTAGAGTGTCACTCCTCTTGTACTTAAGTCGGTATTGCGCCTTTTGGATTAAATTCGGATGCAATTTGTGTGTTTCATCGTCAATAAGAAGGTCCAAGGGATACAGTAAACCTTAAGTGAAGCATCAGAATCTAAAACTGGACTCACAGGAGAGGTTCAAATCATAGAATGTTAGAGTGTCATTCCGCTTTTACTTAAGACGGCATTGTGCATTTGTATCAAATTCGGATGCAATTTCTGTGCTTCATCGCCAATAAGAAGGTCCAAGGGATACAGTTAACCTGAAGTGAAGCATCGTAATCTAAAACTGGACTTACAGGAGAGGTTCAAATCATAGAAAGTGAGAGCGTCAGACCTCTTGTACGTATGTCGGCATTGTGCCATTTGTATTAAATTCGGATGCAATATCTGTGTTTCAGCGTCAATAAGAAGGTGCAAGGTATACAGGAATCCTGAAGTGAAGCATCGGAATCTAAAACTGGTCTCACAGGAGAGGTTCACATCATAGAAAGTGAGAGCGTCAGTCCTCTTGTACTTATGTCGGCATTCTGCCATTTGTATTAAATTCGGATGCAATTTCTGTGTTTCATCGTCAATAAGAAGGTGCAAGGAATACAGTAAACCTGAAGTGAAGCATCGGAATCTAAAACTGGACTTACAGGAGAGGTTCAAATCATAGAAAGTGAGAGTGTCGTCCCCTTGTACTTGAGTCGGCATTGTGCCTTTTGTATTACATTCGATGCAATTTCTGTCTATCATCGTCAATAAGAAAGTCCAAGGGATACAGTAAACCTGAAGTGAAGCATCGGAATCTAAAACTAGACTCACAGGAGAGTATCAAGTCATAGAAAGTGAGAGTGTCAGTCCTCTTGTACTTAAGTCGGCATTGTGCCTTTTGTATTAAATTCGGATGCAATTTCTGTGTTTCATCGTCAATAAGAAGGTCCAAGGAATACAGTAAACCTGAAGTGAAGCATCGGAATCTAAAACTAGACACACAGGAGAGGTTCAAATCATACAAAGTGAGAGTATCAGTCCTTTTGTACTTAAGTCGCCATTGTGCCATTTATCTTAAATTCGGATGCAATTTCTGTGTTTCATCGTCAATACGAATGTCCATGGGATATAGTAAACCTGAAGTGAAGAATCGGAATCTAAAACTGGACTCACAGGAGAGGTTCAAATCATAGAAAGTGAGAGTGTCAGTCCTCTTGTACTTATGTCGGCATTCTGCCATTTGTATTAAATTCGGATGCAATTTGTGTGTTTCATCGTCAATACGAAGGTGCAAGGAATACAGTAAACCTGAAGTGAAGCATCGGAATCTAAAACTGGACTCACAGAAGAGGTTCAAAACATAGAATGTGAGAAATTCAGTCCTCTGGTCCTTAAGTTGGCATTGTGCCATTTGTATTAAATTCGGATGTAATTTCTGTGTTTCATCGTCAATAAGAAGGACCAAGGGATACAGTAAACCTGAAGTGAAACATCGGAATCTAAAACTGGACTCACAGGAGAGGTTCAAATTATAGAAAGTGAGAGTGTCAGTCCTCTTGTACTTAAGTCGGCATTGTGCCTTTTGTATTAAATTCGGATGCAAATTCTGTGTTTCATCGTCAATAAGAAGGTCCAAGGGATACAGTAAACCTGAAGTGAAGCATCGGAATCTAAAACTAGACACACAGGAGATGTTCAAATCATAGAAAGTGAGAGTGTCAGTCATTGGTACTTAAGTCGCCATTGTGCCATTTATATTAAATTCGGATGCAATTTCTGTGTTACATCGACACTAAGAAGATCCAAGGGTTACAATAAACCTGAAGTGAAGCATCGGAATCTAAAACTGTACTCACAGGAGAGGTTCAAATCATAGGAAGTTAGAGTGACAGTCCTCTTTTACTTTAGTCGGCATTGTGCCTTTTGTAAAAATTCGGATGCAATTTCGGTGTTGCATCGTCAATAAGAAGGTGCAAGGTATACAGTAAACCTGACGTGAAACATCGGAATCTAAAACTGGACTTACAGGAGAGGTTCACATCATAGAAAGTGAGAGCGTCAGTCCTCTTGTACTTATGTCGGCATTGTGCCATTTGTATTAAATTCGGATGCAATTTCTGTGTTTCAGCGTCAATAAGAAGGTGCAAGGTATACAGTAAACCTGACGTGAAGCATCGCAATCTAAAACTGGACTCAAAGGAGAGGTTCAAATCATAGAATGTTAGAGTGTCAGTCCGCTTTTACTTAAGTCGGCATTGTGCCTTTTGTATCAAATTCGGAAGCAATTTCTGTATTTCATCGTCATCAAGAAGGTCCAATGGATACAGTTAACCTGAAGTGAATCATCGTAATGTAAAACTGGACTCACAGGAGAGGTTCAAATCATAGGAAGTTAGAGTGTAAGTCCTCTTTTACTTTAGTCGGCATTGTGCCATTTGTAAAAATTCGGATGCAATTTCGGTGTTCCATCGTCAATAAGAAGGTGCAAGGTATACAGTAAACCTGACGTGAAGCATCGCAATCTAAAACTGGACTTACAGGAGAGGTTCAAATCATAGAAAGTGAGAGCGTCAGTCCTCTTGTACTTATGTCGGCATTGAGCCATTTGTATTAAATTCGGATGCAATTTCTGTGTTTCAGCGTCAATAAGAAGGTGCAAGGTATACAGAAATCCTGAAGTGAAGCATCGGAATCTAAAACTGGTCTCACAGGAGAAGTTCAAATCATAGAAAGTGAGAGTGTCGTCCCCTTGTACTTGAGTCGGCATTGTGCCAATTGTATTATCTTCGTATGCAATTTCTGTGTTTCATCGTCAATAAAAAGGTCCAAGGAATACAGTAAACCTGAAGTGAATAATCGGAATCTAAAACTGGACTTACAGGAGAGGTTCAAATCATAGAAAGTTAGAGTGTCAGTCCTCTTGTACTTAAGTCGGTATTATTCCTTTTGTATTAAATTCGGATGCAAACTCTGTGTTTCATCGTCAATAAGAAGGGCCGACGGATACAGTAAACCTGAAGTGAAGCATCGGAATCGAAAACTGGACTCACAGGAGTGGTTCAAATCATAGAAAATTAGAGTGTCTGTCCTCTTGTACTTAAGTCGGCATTGTGCCTTTTGTATTAAATTCGGATGCAATTACTATGTTTCAGCGTCAATAAGAAGGTGCAAGGTATACAATAAACCTGAAGTGAAGCATCGGAATCTAAAACTGGACTCACAGAAGAGGTTCAAAACATAGAATGTGAGAGTGTCAGTCCTCTGGTCCTTAAGTCGACATTGTGCCATTTGTATTAAATTCGGATGTAATTTCTGTGTTTCATCGTCTATAAGATTGTCCAAGGGATACAGTAAACCTGAAGTGAAGCATCGGAATCTAAAACTGGACTCACAGGAGAGGTTCAAATCATATGAAGTTAGAGTGTCACTCCTCTTGTACTTAAATCGTTATTGTGCCTTTTGTATTAAATTCGGATGCAATTTCTGTGTTTCTCGTCAATAAGAAGGTGCAAGGTATACAGTAAACCTGAAGTGAAGCATCGGAATCTAAAACTGGACTCACTGGAGCGGTTCAGATCATAGAAAGTGAGAGTGTCAGTCCTCTTTTGCTTCAGTCGGCATTGTGCCTTTTGTATTAATTTCAGATGCAATATCTGTGTTTCATCGTCAATAAGAAGGTCCAAGGGATACAGTAAACCTGAAGTGAAGCATCGGAATCTAAAACTAGACACACAGGAGAGGTTCAAATCATACAAAGTGAGAGTATCAGTCCTTTTGTACTTAAGTCGCCATTGTGCCATTTATCTTAAATTCGGATGCAATTTCTGTGTTTCATCGTCAATACGAATGTCCATGGGATATAGTAAACCTGAAGTGAAGAATCGGAATCTAAAACTGGACTCACAGGAGATGTTCAAATTATAGAAAGTGAGAGTGTCAGTCCTCTTGTACTTAAGTCGGCATTGTGCCTTTTGTATTAAATTCGGATGCAATTTCTGTGTTTCATCGTCAATAAGAAGGTCCAAGGGATACAGTAAACCTGAAGTGAAGCATCGGAATCTAAAACTAGACTCACAGGAGAGTTTCAAATCATAGAAAACGAGAGTGTCAGTCCTCTTGTACTTATGTCGGCAATCTGCCATTTGTATTAAATTCGGATGCAATTTCTGTGTTTCATCGTCAATAAAAGGTCCAAGGGATACAGTAAACCTGAAGTGAAGAATCGGAATCTAAAACTGGACTCACAGGAGAGGTTCAAATCATAGAAAGTGAGAGTGTCAGTCCTCTTGTACTTAAGTCGGTATTATTCCTTTTGTATTAAATTCGGATGCAAACTCTGTGTTTCATCGTCAATAAGAAGGGCCGAGGGATACAGTAAACCTGAAGTGAAGCATCGGAATCTAAATCTGGACTCACAGGAGAAGTTCAAATCATAGAAAGTCAGAGTGTCTGTCCTCTTGTACTTAAGCCGGCATTGTGCCTTTTGTATTAAATTCGGATGCAATTTCTGTGTTTCATCGTCAATAAGAAGGTGCAAGGTATACAGTAATCCTGAAGTGAAGCGTCGGAATCTAAAACTGGACTCACAGGAGAGGTTCAAATTATAGAAAGTGAGAGTGTCAGTCCTCTTGTACTTAAGTCGGCATTGTGCCTTTTGTATTAAATTCGGTTGCAATTTCTGTGTTTCATCGTCAATAAGAAGGTCCAAGGGATACAGTAAACCTAAAGTGAAGCATCGGAATCTAAAACTAGACACACAGGAGAGGTTCAAATCATACAAAGTGAGAGTATCAGTCCTTTTGTACTTAAGTCGCCATTGTGCCATTTATCTTAAATTCGGATGCAATTTCTGTGTTTCATCGTCAATACGAATGTCCATGGGATATAGTAAACCTGAAGTGAAGAATCGGAATCTAAAACTGGACTCACAGGAGATGTTCAAATTATAGAAAGTGAGAGTGTCAGTCCTCTTGTACTTAAGTCGGCATTGTGCCTTTTGTATTAAATTCGGATGCAATTTCTGTGTTTCATCGTCAATAAGAAGGTCCAAGGGATACAGTAAACCTGAAGTGAAGCATCGGAATCTAAAACTAGACTTACAGGAGAGTTTCAAATCATAGAAAACGAGAGTGTCAGTCCTCTTGTGCTTATGTCGGCAATCTGCCATTTGTATTAAATTCGGATGCAATTTCTGTGTTTCATCGTCAATAAAAGGTCCAAGGGATACAGTAAACCTGAAGTGAAGAATCGGAATCTAAAACTGGACTCACAGGAGAGGTTCAAATCATAGAAAGTGAGAGTGTCAGTCCTCTTGTACTTAAGTCGGTATTATTCCTCTTGTATTAAATTCGGATGCAAACTCTGTGTTTCATCGTCAATAAGAAGGGCCGAGGGATACAGTAAACCTGAAGTGAAGCATCGGAATCTAAATCTGGACTCACAGGAGAAGTTCAAATCATAGAAAGTCAGAGTGTCTGTCCTCTTGTACTTAAGCCGGCATTGTGCCTTTTGTATTAAATTCGGATGCAATTTCTGTGTTTCATCGTCAATAAGAAGGTCCAAGGGATACAGTAAACCTGAAGTGAATAATCGGAATCTAAAACTGGACTCACAGGAGAGGTTCAAATTATAGAAAGTGAGAGTGTCAGTCCTCTTGTACTTATGTCGGCATTGTGCCTTTTGTATTAAATTCGGATGCAATTTCTGTGTTTCATCGTCAATAAGAAGGTCCAAGGGATACAGTAAACCTGAAGTGAAGCATCGGAATCTAAAACTAGACACACAAGAGATGTTCAAATCATAGGAAGTGAGAGTCTCAGTCATTGGTACTTAAGTCGCCATTGTGCCATTTATATTAAATTCGGATGCAATTTCTGTGTTACATCGACAATAAGAAGATCCAAGGGATACAATAAACCTGAAGTGAAGCATCGGAATCTATAACTGGACTCACAGGAGAGGTTCAAATCATAGAAAGTTAGAGTGTCACTCCTCTTGTACATAAGTCGGTATTGCGCCTTTTTTATTGAATTCGGATGCAATTTCTGTGTTTCATCGTCAATAAGAAGGTCCAAGGGATACAGTAAACCTTAAGTGAAGCATCGGAATCTAAAACTGGACTCACAGGAGAGGTTCAAATCATAGAATGTTAGAGTGTCAGTCCTCTTTTACTTTAGCCGGCATTGTGCCTTTTGTAATAATTCGGATGCAATTTCGGTGTTGCATCGTCAATAACAAGGACCAAGGGATACAGTAAACCTTAAGTGAAGCATCGGAATTTAAAACTGGACTCACAGGAGAGGTTCAAATTATAGAAAGTGAGAGTGTCAGTCCTCTTGTACTTAAGTCAGCATTGTGCCTTTTGTATTAAATTCGGATGCAATTTCTGTGTTTCATCGTCAATAAGAAAATCCAAGGGATACAATAAACCTAAAGTGAAGCATCGGAATCTAAAACTGGACTCACAGGAGAGGTTCTAATCATAGAAAGTTAGAGTGTCACTCCTCTTGTACTTAAGTCGGTATTGTAACTTTTGGATCAAATTCGGATGCAATTTCTGTGTTTCATCGTCATTAAGAAGGTCCAAGGGATACAGTAAACCTTAAGTGAATCATCGGAATCTAAAACTGGACTCACAGGAGAGGTTCAAATCATAGAATGTTAGAGTATCAGTCGTCTTGTACATAAGTCGGCATTGTGCCTTTTGTATTAAATTCGGATGCAATTTCTGTGTTTCATCGTCAATACGAATGTCCAAGGGATATCGTAAACCTGAAGTGAAGCATCGGAATCTAAAACTGGCCTCACGGGAGAGGTTCAAATCATAGAAAGTCAGAGTGTCTGTCCACTTGTACTTAAGCCGGCATTATGCCTTTTGTATTAAATTCGTATGCAATTTCTATGTTTCACCGTCAATAAGAAGGTGCATGGTATACAGTAAACCTGAAGTGAAGCATCGGAATCTAAAACTGGACTCACAGAAGAGGTTCAAAACATAGAATGTGAGAGGGTCAGTCCTCTGGTCCTTAAGTTGGCATTGTGCCATTTGTATTAAATTCGGATGCAATTTCTGTGTTTCATCGTCAATAAAAAGGTCCAAGGGTTACAGTAAACCTGAAGTGAAGAATGGGAACTAAAACTGGACTCACAGGAGATGTTCAAATCATAGAAAGTGAGAGTGTCAGTCCTCTTGTACTTAAGTCGGTATTATTCCTTTTGTATTAAATTCGGATGCAAACTCTGTGTTTCATCGTCAATAAGAAGGGCCGAGGGATACAGTAAACCTGTAGTGAAGCATCGGAATCTAAAACTGGACTTACAGGAGAAGTTCAAATCATAGGAAGTTAGAGTGTCAGTCCTCTTTTACTTTAGTCGGCATTGTGCCTTTTGTAAAAATTCGGATGCAATTTCGGTGTTGCATCGTCAATAAGGAGGTGCAAGGTATACAGTAAACCTGACGTGAAACATCGGAATCTAAAACTGGACTTAAAGGAGAGGTTCAAATCATAGAAAGTGAGAGCGTCAGTCCTTTTGTACTTATGTCGGCATTGTGCCATTTGTATTAAATTCGGATGCAATTACTATGTTTCAGCGTCAATAAGAAGGTGCAAGGTATACAATAAACCTGAAGTGAAGCATCGGAATCTAAAACTGGACTCACAGAAGAGGTTCAAATCATAGAATGTGAGAGTGTCAGTCCTCTGGTCCTAAAGTCGACATTGTGCCATTTGTATTAAATTCGGATGTAATTTCTGTGTTTCATCGTCAATAAGATTGTCCAAGGGATACAGTAAACCTGAAGTGAAGCATCGGAATCTAAAACTGGACTCACAGGAGAGCTTCAAATCATATAAGTTAGACTGTCACTCCTCTTGTACTTAAGCCGGCATTGTGCCTTTTGTATTAAATTCGGATGCAATTTCTGTGTTTCATCGTCAATAAGAAGGTGCAAGGTATACAGTAATCCTGAAGTGAAGCGTCGGAATCTAAAACTGGACTCACAGGAGAGGTTCAAATTATAGAAAGTGAGAGTGTCAGTCCTCTTGTACTTAAGTCGGCATTGTGCCTTTTGTATTAAATTCGGATGCAATTTCTGTGTTTCATCGTCAATAAGAAGGTCCAAGGGATACAGTAAACCTAAAGTGAAGCATCGGAATCTAAAACTAGACACACAGGAGAGGTTCAAATCATACAAAGTGAGAGTATCAGTCCTTTTGTACTTAAGTCGCCATTGTGCCATTTATCTTAAATTCGGATGCAATTTCTGTGTTTCATCGTCAATACGAATGTCCATGGGATATAGTAAACCTGAAGTGAAGAATCGGAATCTAAAACTGGACTCACAGGAGATGTTCAAATTATAGAAAGTGAGAGTGTCAGTCCTCTTGTACTTATGTCGGCATTGTGCCTTTTGTATTAAATTCGGATGCAATTTCTGTGTTTCATCGTCAATAAGAAGGTCCAAGGGATACAGTAAACCTGAAGTGAAGCATCGGAATCTAAAACTAGACTTACAGGAGAGTTTCAAATCATAGAAAACGAGAGTGTCAGTCCTCTTGTGCTTATGTCGGCAATCTGCCATTTGTATTAAATTCGGATGCAATTTCTGTGTTTCATCGTCAATAAAAGGTCCAAGGGATACAGTAAACCTGAAGTGAAGAATCGGAATCTAAAACTGGACTCACAGGAGAGGTTCAAATCATAGAAAGTGAGAGTGTCAGTCCTCTTGTACTTAAGTCGGTATTATTCCTCTTGTATTAAATTCGGATGCAAACTCTGTGTTTCATCGCCAATAAGAAAGGCCGAGGGATACAGTAAACCTGAAGTGAAGCATCGGAATCTAAATCTGGACTCACAGGAGAAGTTCAAATCATAGAAAGTCAGAGTGTCTGTCCTCTTGTACTTAAGCCGGCATTGTGCCTTTTGTATTAAATTCGGATGCAATTTCTGTGTTTCATCGTCAATAAGAAGGTCCAAGGGATACAGTAAACCTGAAGTGAATAATCGGAATCTAAAACTGGACTCACAGGAGAGGTTCAAATTATAGAAAGTGAGAGTGTCAGTCCTCTTGTACTTATGTCGGCATTGTGCCTTTTGTATTAAATTCGGATGCAATTTCTGTGTTTCATCGTCAATAAGAAGGTCCAAGGGATACAGTAAACCTGAAGTGAAGCATCGGAATCTAAAACTAGACACACAGGAGATGTTCAAATCATAGGAAGTGAGAGTCTCAGTCATTGGTACTTAAGTCGCCATTGTGCCATTTATATTAAATTCGGATGCAATTTCTGTGTTACATCGACAATAAGAAGATCCAAGGGATACAATAAACCTGAAGTGAAGCATCGGAATCTAAAACTGGACTCACAGGAGAGGTTCAAATCATAGAAAGTTAGAGTGTCACTCCTCTTGTACATAAGTCGGTATTGCGCCTTTTGGATTGAATTCGGATGCAATTTCTGTGTTTCATCGTCAATAAGAAGGTCCAAGGGATACAGTAAACCTTAAGTGAAGCATCGGAATCTAAAACTGGACTCACAGGAGAGGTTCAAATCATAGAATGTTAGAGTGTCAGTCCTCTTTTACTTTAGTCGGCATTGTGCCTTTTGTAATAATTCGGATGCAATTTCGGTGTTGCATCGTCAATAACAAGGACCAAGGGATACAGTAAACCTTAAGTGAAGCATCGGAATTTAAAACTGGACTCACAGGAGAGGTTCAAATTATAGAAAGTGAGAGTGTCAGTCCTCTTGTACTTAAGTCAGCATTGTGCCTTTTGTATTAAATTCGGATGCAATTTCTGTGTTTCATCGTCAATAAGAAAATCCAAGGGATACAATAAACCTAAAGTGAAGCATCGGAATCTAAAACTGGACTCACAGGAGAGGTTCTAATCATAGAAAGTTAGAGTGTCTGTCCTCTTGTACTTAAGTCGGTATTATTCCTTTTGTATTAAATTCGGATGCAAACTCTGTGTTTCATCGTCAATAAGAAGGGCCGAGGGATACAGTAAACCTGAAGTGAAGCATCGGAATCTAAATCTGGACTCACAGGAGAGGTTCAAATTATAGAAAGTGAGAGTGTCAGTCCTCTTGTACTTAAGCCGGCATTGTGCCTTTTGTATTAAATTCGGATGCAATTTCTGTGTTTCATCGTCAATAAGAAGGTGCAAGGTATACAGTAATCCTGAAGTGAAGCGTCGGAATCTAAAACTGGACTCACAGGAGAGGTTCAAATTATAGAAAGTGAGAGTGTCAGTCCTCTTGTACTTAAGTCGGCATTGTGCCTTTTGTATCAAATTCGGATGCAATTTCTGTGTTTCATCGTCAATAAGAAGGTCCAAGGGATACAGTAAACCTAAAGTGAAGCATCGGAATCTAAAACTAGACACACAGGAGAGGTTCAAATCATACAAAGTGAGAGTATCAGTCCTTTTGTACTTAAGTCGCCATTGTGCCATTTATCTTAAATTCGGATGCAATTTCTGTGTTTCATCGTCAATACGAATGTCCATGGGATATAGTAAACCTGAAGTGAAGAATCGGAATCTAAAACTGGACTCACAGGAGATGTTCAAATTATAGAAAGTGAGAGTGTCAGTCCTCTTGTACTTAAGTCGGCATTGTGCCTTTTGTATTAAATTCGGATGCAATTTCTGTGTTTCATCGTCAATAAGAAGGTCCAAGGGATACAGTAAACCTGAAGTGAAGCATCGGAATCTAAAACTAGACTTACAGGAGAGTTTCAAATCATAGAAAACGAGAGTGTCAGTCCTCTTGTGCTTATGTCGGCAATCTGCCATTTGTATTAAATTCGGATGCAATTTCTGTGTTTCATCGTCAATAAAAGGTCCAAGGGATACAGTAAACCTGAAGTGAAGAATCGGAATCTAAAACTGGACTCACAGGAGAGGTTCAAATCATAGAAAGTGAGAGTGTCAGTCCTCTTGTACTTAAGTCGGTATTATTCCTCTTGTATTAAATTCGGATGCAAACTCTGTGTTTCATCGTCAATAAGAAGGGCCGAGGGATACAGTAAACCTGAAGTGAAGCATCGGAATCTAAATCTGGACTCACAGGAGAAGTTCAAATCATAGAAAGTCAGAGTGTCTGTCCTCTTGTACTTAAGCCGGCATTGTGCCTTTTGTATTAAATTCGGATGCAATTTCTGTGTTTCATCGTCAATAAGAAGGTCCAAGGGATACAGTAAACCTGAAGTGAATAATCGGAATCTAAAACTGGACTCACAGGAGAGGTTCAAATTATAGAAAGTGAGAGTGTCAGTCCTCTTGTACTTATGTCGGCATTGTGCCTTTTGTATTAAATTCGGATGCAATTTCTGTGTTTCATCGTCAATAAGAAGGTCCAAGGGATACAGTAAACCTGAAGTGAAGCATCGGAATCTAAAACTAGACACACAAGAGATGTTCAAATCATAGGAAGTGAGAGTCTCAGTCATTGGTACTTAAGTCGCCATTGTGCCATTTATATTAAATTCGGATGCAATTTCTGTGTTACATCGACAATAAGAAGATCCAAGGGATACAATAAACCTGAAGTGAAGCATCGGAATCTATAACTGGACTCACAGGAGAGGTTCAAATCATAGAAAGTTAGAGTGTCACTCCTCTTGTACATAAGTCGGTATTGCGCCTTTTTTATTGAATTCGGATGCAATTTCTGTGTTTCATCGTCAATAAGAAGGTCCAAGGGATACAGTAAACCTTAAGTGAAGCATCGGAATCTAAAACTGGACCCACAGGAGAGGTTCAAATCATAGAATGTTAGAGTGTCAGTCCTCTTTTACTTTAGTCGGCATTGTGCCTTTTGTAATAATTCGGATGCAATTTCGGTGTTGCATCGTCAATAACAAGGACCAAGGGATACAGTAAACCTTAAGTGAAGCATCGGAATTTAAAACTGGACTCACAGGAGAGGTTCAAATCATAGAAAGTGAGAGTGTCAGTCCTCTTGTACTTAAGTCGGTATTATTCCTCTTGTATTAAATTCGGATGCAAACTCTGTGTTTCATCGCCAATAAGAAAGGCCGAGGGATACAGTAAACCTGAAGTGAAGCATCGGAATCTAAATCTGGACTCACAGGAGAAGTTCAAATCATAGAAAGTCAGAGTGTCTGTCCTCTTGTACTTAAGCCGGCATTGTGCCTTTTGTATTAAATTCGGATGCAATTTCTGTGTTTCATCGTCAATAAGAAGGTCCAAGGGATACAGTAAACCTGAAGTGAATAATCGGAATCTAAAACTGGACTCACAGGAGGGGTTCAAATTATAGAAAGTGAGAGTGTCAGTCCTCTTGTACTTATGTCGGCATTGTGCCTTTTGTATTAAATTCGGATGCAATTTCTGTGTTTCATCGTCAATAAGAAGGTCCAAGGGATACAGTAAACCTGAAGTGAAGCATCGGAATCTAAAACTAGACACACAGGAGATGTTCAAATCATAGGAAGTGAGAGTCTCAGTCATTGGTACTTAAGTCGCCATTGTGCCATTTATATTAAATTCGGATGCAATTTCTGTGTTACATCGACAATAAGAAGATCCAAGGGATACAATAAACCTGAAGTGAAGCATCGGAATCTAAAACTGGACTCACAGGAGAGGTTCAAATCATAGAAAGTTAGAGTGTCACTCCTCTTGTACATAAGTCGGTATTGCGCCTTTTGGATTGAATTCGGATGCAATTTCTGTGTTTCATCGTCAATAAGAAGGTCCAAGGGATACAGTAAACCTTAAGTGAAGCATCGGAATCTAAAACTGGACTCACAGGAGAGGTTCAAATCATAGAATGTTAGAGTGTCAGTCCTCTTTTACTTTAGTCGGCATTGTGCCTTTTGTAATAATTCGGATGCAATTTCGGTGTTGCATCGTCAATAACAAGGACCAAGGGATACAGTAAACCTTAAGTGAAGCATCGGAATTTAAAACTGGACTCACAGGAGAGGTTCAAATTATAGAAAGTGAGAGTGTCAGTCCTCTTGTACTTAAGTCAGCATTGTGCCTTTTGTATTAAATTCGGATGCAATTTCTGTGTTTCATCGTCAATAAGAAAATCCAAGGGATACAATAAACCTAAAGTGAAGCATCGGAATCTAAAACTGGACTCACAGGAGAGGTTCTAATCATAGAAAGTTAGAGTGTCTGTCCTCTTGTACTTAAGTCGGTATTATTCCTTTTGTATTAAATTCGGATGCAAACTCTGTGTTTCATCGTCAATAAGAAGGGCCGAGGGATACAGTAAACCTGAAGTGAAGCATCGGAATCTAAATCTGGACTCACAGGAGAAGTTCAAATCATAGAAAGTCAGAGTGTCTGTCCTCTTGTACTTAAGCCGGCATTGTGCCTTTTGTATTAAATTCGGATGCAATTTCTGTGTTTCATCGTCAATAAGAAGGTGCAAGGTATACAGTAATCCTGAAGTGAAGCGTCGGAATCTAAAACTGGACTCACAGGAGAGGTTCAAATTATAGAAAGTGAGAGTGTCAGTCCTCTTGTACTTAAGTCGGCATTGTGCCTTTTGTATTAAATTCGGATGCAATTTCTGTGTTTCATCGTCAATAAGAAGGTCCAAGGGATACAGTAAACCTAAAGTGAAGCATCGGAATCTAAAACTAGACACACAGGAGAGGTTCAAATCATACAAAGTGAGAGTATCAGTCCTTTTGTACTTAAGTCGCCATTGTGCCATTTATCTTAAATTCGGATGCAATTTCTGTGTTTCATCGTCAATACGAATGTCCATGGGATATAGTAAACCTGAAGTGAAGAATCGGAATCTAAAACTGGACTCACAGGAGATGTTCAAATTATAGAAAGTGAGAGTGTCAGTCCTCTTGTACTTAAGTCGGCATTGTGCCTTTTGTATTAAATTCGGATGCAATTTCTGTGTTTCATCGTCAATAAGAAGGTCCAAGGGATACAGTAAACCTGAAGTGAAGCATCGGAATCTAAAACTAGACTTACAGGAGAGTTTCAAATCATAGAAAACGAGAGTGTCAGTCCTCTTGTGCTTATGTCGGCAATCTGCCATTTGTATTAAATTCGGATGCAATTTCTGTGTTTCATCGTCAATAAAAGGTCCAAGGGATACAGTAAACCTGAAGTGAAGAATCGGAATCTAAAACTGGACTCACAGGAGAGGTTCAAATCATAGAAAGTGAGAGTGTCAGTCCTCTTGTACTTAAGTCGGTATTATTCCTCTTGTATTAAATTCGGATGCAAACTCTGTGTTTCATCGTCAATAAGAAGGGCCGAGGGATACAGTAAACCTGAAGTGAAGCATCGGAATCTAAATCTGGACTCACAGGAGAAGTTCAAATCATAGAAAGTCAGAGTGTCTGTCCTCTTGTACTTAAGCCGGCATTGTGCCTTTTGTATTAAATTCGGATGCAATTTCTGTGTTTCATCGTCAATAAGAAGGTCCAAGGGATACAGTAAACCTGAAGTGAATAATCGGAATCTAAAACTGGACTCACAGGAGAGGTTCAAATTATAGAAAGTGAGAGTGTCAGTCCTCTTGTACTTATGTCGGCATTGTGCCTTTTGTATTAAATTCGGATGCAATTTCTGTGTTTCATCGTCAATAAGAAGGTCCAAGGGATACAGTAAACCTGAAGTGAAGCATCGGAATCTAAAACTAGACACACAAGAGATGTTCAAATCATAGGAAGTGAGAGTCTCAGTCATTGGTACTTAAGTCGCCATTGTGCCATTTATATTAAATTCGGATGCAATTTCTGTGTTACATCGACAATAAGAAGATCCAAGGGATACAATAAACCTGAAGTGAAGCATCGGAATCTATAACTGGACTCACAGGAGAGGTTCAAATCATAGAAAGTTAGAGTGTCACTCCTCTTGTACATAAGTCGGTATTGCGCCTTTTTTATTGAATTCGGATGCAATTTCTGTGTTTCATCGTCAATAAGAAGGTCCAAGGGATACAGTAAACCTTAAGTGAAGCATCGGAATCTAAAACTGGACTCACAGGAGAGGTTCAAATCATAGAATGTTAGAGTGTCAGTCCTCTTTTACTTTAGTCGGCATTGTGCCTTTTGTAATAATTCGGATGCAATTTCGGTGTTGCATCGTCAATAACAAGGACCAAGGGATACAGTAAACCTTAAGTGAAGCATCGGAATTTAAAACTGGACTCACAGGAGAGGTTCAAATTATAGAAAGTGAGAGTGTCAGTCCTCTTGTACTTAAGTCAGCATTGTGCCTTTTGTATTAAATTCGGATGCAATTTCTGTGTTTCATCGTCAATAAGAAAATCCAAGGGATACAATAAACCTAAAGTGAAGCATCGGAATCTAAAACTGGACTCACAGGAGAGGTTCTAATCATAGAAAGTTAGAGTGTCACTCCTCTTGTACTTAAGTCGGTATTGTAACTTTTGGATCAAATTCGGATGCAATTTCTGTGTTTCATCGTCATTAAGAAGGTCCAAGGGATACAGTAAACCTTAAGTGAATCATCGGAATCTAAAACTGGACTCACAGGAGAGGTTCAAATCATAGAATGTTAGAGTATCAGTCGTCTTGTACATTAGTCGGCATTGTGCCTTTTGTATTAAATTCGGATGCAATTCTGTGTTTCATCGTCAATACGAATGTCCAAGGGAAATCGTAAACCTGAAGTGAAGCATCGGAATCTAAAACTGGCCTCACGGGAGAGGTTCAAATCATAGAAAGTCAGAGTGTCTGTCCACTTGTACTTAAGCCGGCATTATGCCTTTTGTATTAAATTCGTATGCAATTTCTATGTTTCACCGTCAATAAGATGGTGCATGGTATACAGTAAACCTGAAGTGAAGCATCGGAATCTAAAACTGGACTCACAGAAGAGGTTCAAAACATAGAATGTGAGAGGGTCAGTCCTCTGGTCCGTAAGTTGGCATTGTGCCATTTGTATTAAATTCGGATGCAATTTCTGTGTTTCATCGTCAATAAAAAGGTCCAAGGGTTACAGTAAACCTGAAGTGAAGAATGGGAACTAAAACTGGACTCACAGGAGATGTTCAAATCATAGAAAGCGAGAGTGTCAGTCCTCTTGTACTTAAGTCGGTATTATTCCTTTTGTATTAAATTCGGATGCAAACTCTGTGTTTCATCGTCAATAAGAAGGGCCGAGGGATACAGTAAACCTGTAGTGAAGCATCGGAATCTAAAACTGGACTTACAGGAGAAGTTCAAATCATAGGAAGTTAGAGTGTCAGTCCTCTTTTACTTTAGTCGGCATTGTGCCTTTTGTAAAAATTCGGATGCAATTTCGGTGTTGCATCGTCAATAAGGAGGTGCAAGGTATACAGTAAACCTGACGTGAAACATCGGAATCTAAAACTGGACTTAAAGGAGAGGTTCAAAACATAGAAAGTGAGAGCGTCAGTCCTTTTGTACTTATGTCGGCATTGTGCCATTTGTATTAAATTCGGATGCAATTACTATGTTTCAGCGTCAATAAGAAGGTGCAAGGTATACAATAAACCTGAAGTGAAGCATCGGAATCTAAAACTGGACTCACAGAAGAGGTTCAAATCATAGAATGTGAGAGTGTCAGTCCTCTGGTCCTAAAGTCGACATTGTGCCATTTGTATTAAATTCGGATGTAATTTCTGTGTTTCATCGTCAATAAGATTGTCCAAGGGATACAGTAAACCTGAAGTGAAGCATCGGAATCTAAAACTGGACTCACAGGAGAGCTTCAAATCATATAAGTTAGACTGTCACTCCTCTTGTACTTAAGCCGGCATTGTGCCTTTTGTATTAAATTCGGATGCAATTTCTGTGTTTCATCGTCAATAAGAAGGTGCAAGGTATACAGTAATCCTGAAGTGAAGCGTCGGAATCTAAAACTGGACTCACAGGAGAGGTTCAAATTATAGAAAGTGAGAGAGTCAGTCCTCTTGTACTTAAGTCGGCATTGTGCCTTTTGTATTAAATTCGGATGCAATTTCTGTGTTTCATCGTCAATAAGAAGGTCCAAGGGATACAGTAAACCTAAAGTGAAGCATCGGAATCTAAAACTAGACACACAGGAGAGGTTCAAATCATACAAAGTGAGAGTATCAGTCCTTTTGTACTTAAGTCGCCATTGTGCCATTTATCTTAAATTCGGATGCAATTTCTGTGTTTCATCGTCAATACGAATGTCCATGGGATATAGTAAACCTGAAGTGAAGAATCGGAATCTAAAACTGGACTCACAGGAGATGTTCAAATTATAGAAAGTGAGAGTGTCAGTCCTCTTGTACTTATGTCGGCATTGTGCCTTTTGTATTAAATTCGGATGCAATTTCTGTGTTTCATCGTCAATAAGAAGGTCCAAGGGATACAGTAAACCTGAAGTGAAGCATCGGAATCTAAAACTAGACTTACAGGAGAGTTTCAAATCATAGAAAACGAGAGTGTCAGTCCTCTTGTGCTTATGTCGGCAATCTGCCATTTGTATTAAATTCGGATGCAATTTCTGTGTTTCATCGTCAATAAAAGGTCCAAGGGATACAGTAAACCTGAAGTGAAGAATCGGAATCTAAAACTGGACTCACAGGAGAGGTTCAAATCATAGAAAGTGAGAGTGTCAGTCCTCTTGTACTTAAGTCGGTATTATTCCTCTTGTATTAAATTCGGATGCAAACTCTGTGTTTCATCGCCAATAAGAAAGGCCGAGGGATACAGTAAACCTGAAGTGAAGCATCGGAATCTAAATCTGGACTCACAGGAGAAGTTCAAATCATAGAAAGTCAGAGTGTCTGTCCTCTTGTACTTAAGCCGGCATTGTGCCTTTTGTATTAAATTCGGATGCAATTTCTGTGTTTCATCGTCAATAAGAAGGTCCAAGGGATACAGTAAACCTGAAGTGAATAATCGGAATCTAAAACTGGACTCACAGGAGAGGTTCAAATTATAGAAAGTGAGAGTGTCAGTCCTCTTGTACTTATGTCGGCATTGTGCCTTTTGTATTAAATTCGGATGCAATTTCTGTGTTTCATCGTCAATAAGAAGGTCCAAGGGATACAGTAAACCTGAAGTGAAGCATCGGAATCTAAAACTAGACACACAGGAGATGTTCAAATCATAGGAAGTGAGAGTCTCAGTCATTGGTACTTAAGTCGCCATTGTGCCATTTATATTAAATTCGGATGCAATTTCTGTGTTACATCGACAATAAGAAGATCCAAGGGATACAATAAACCTGAAGTGAAGCATCGGAATCTAAAACTGGACTCACAGGAGAGGTTCAAATCATAGAAAGTTAGAGTGTCACTCCTCCTGTACATAAGTCGGTATTGCGCCTTTTGGATTGAATTCGGATGCAATTTCTGTGTTTCATCGTCAATAAGAAGGTCCAAGGGATACAGTAAACCTTAAGTGAAGCATCGGAATCTAAAACTGGACTCACAGGAGAGGTTCAAATCATAGAATGTTAGAGTGTCAGTCCTCTTTTACTTTAGTCGGCATTGTGCCTTTTGTTATAATTCGGATGCAATTTCGGTGTTGCATCGTCAATAACAAGGACCAAGGGATACAGTAAACCTTAAGTGAAGCATCGGAATTTAAAACTGGACTCACAGGAGAGGTTCAAATTATAGAAAGTGAGAGTGTCAGTCCTCTTGTACTTAAGTCAGCATTGTGCCTTTTGTATTAAATTCGGATGCAATTTCTGTGTTTCATCGTCTATAAGAAAATCCAAGGGATACAATAAACCTAAAGTGAAGCATCGGAATCTAAAACTGGACTCACAGGAGAGGTTCTAATCATAGAAAGTTAGAGTGTCACTCCTCTTGTACTTATGTCGGTATTGTAACTTTTGGATCAAATTCGGATGCAATTTCTGTGTTTCATCGTCATTAAGAAGGTCCAAGGGATACAGTAAACCTTAAGTGAATCATCGGAATCTAAAACTGGACTCACAGGAGAGGTTCAAATCATAGAATGTTAGAGTATCAGTCGTCTTGTACATAAGTCGGCATTGTGCCTTTTGTATTAAATTCGGATGCAATTTCTGTGTTTCATCGTCAATACGAATGTCCAAGGGATATCGTAAACCTGAAGTGAAGCATCGGAATCTAAAACTGGCCTCACGGGAGAGGTTCAAATCATAGAAAGTCAAAGTGTCTGTCCACTTGTACTTATGCCGGCATTATGCCTTTTGTATTAAATTCGTATGCAATTTCTATGTTTCACCGTCAATAAGAAGGTGCATGGTATACAGTAAACCTGAAGTGAAGCATCGGAATCTAAAACTGGACTCACAGAAGAGGTTCAAAACATAGAATGTGAGAGGGTCAGTCCTCTGGTCCTTAAGTTGGCATTGTGCCATTTGTATTAAATTCGGATGCAATTTCTGTGTTTCATCGTCAATAAAAAGGTCCAAGGGATACAGTAAACCTGAAGTGAAGAATGGGAACTAAAACTGGACTCACAGGAGATGTTCAAATCATAGAAAGTGAGAGTGTCAGTCCTCTTGTACTTAAGTCGGTATTATTCCTTTTGTATTAAATTCGGATGCAAACTCTGTGTTTCATCGTCAATAAGAAGGGCCGAGGGATACAGTAAACCTGTAGTGAAGCATCGGAATCTAAAACTGGACTTACAGGAGAAGTTCAAATCATAGGAAGTTAGAGTGTCAGTCCTCTTTTACTTTAGTCGGCATTGTGCCTTTTGTAAAAATTCGGATGCAATTTCGGTGTTGCATCGTCAATAAGGAGGTGCAAGGTATACAGTAAACCTGACGTGAAACATCGGAATCTAAAACTGGACTTAAAGGAGAGGTTCAAATCATAGAAAGTGAGAGCGTCAGTCCTTTTGTACTTATGTCGGCATTGTGCCATTTGTATTAAATTCGGATGCAATTACTATGTTTCAGCGTCAATAAGAAGGTGCAAGGTATACAATAAACCTGAAGTGAAGCATCGGAATCTAAAACTGGACTCACAGAAGAGGTTCAAATCATAGAATGTGAGAGTGTCAGTCCTCTGGTCCTAAAGTCGACATTGTGCCATTTGTATTAAATTCGGATGTAATTTCTGTGTTTCATCGTCAATAAGATTGTCCAAGGGATACAGTAAACCTGAAGTGAAGCATCGGAATCTAAAACTGGACTCACAGGAGAGCTTCAAATCATATAAGTTAGACTGTCACTCCTCTTGTACTTAAGTCGTTATTATGCCTTTTGTATTAAATTCGGATGCAATTTCTGTGTTTCTCGTTAATAAGAAGGTACAAGGTGTACAGTAAACATGAAGTGAAGCATCGGAATCTAAAACTGGACTCACTGGAGAGGTTCAGATCATAGGAAGTGAGATAGTCAGTCCACTTTTACTTCAGTCGGCATTGTGCCTTTTGTATCAATTTCAGATGCAATTTATGTGTTTCATCGTCAATAACAAGGACCAAGGGATACAGTAAGTCTTAAGTGAAGCATCGGAATTTAAAACTGGAATCACAGGAATGGTTCAAATTATAGAAAGTGAGAGTGTCAGTCCTCTTGTACTTAAGTCAGCATTGTGCCTTTTGTATTAAATTCGGATGCAATTTCTGTGTTTCATCGTCAATAAGAAAATCCAAGGGATACAATAAACCTAAAGTGAAGCATCGGAATCTAAAACTGGACTCACAGGAGAGGTTCTAATCATAGAAAGTAAGAGTGTCACTCCTCTTGTACTTAAGTCGGTATTGTGCCTTTTGTGTTAAATTCGGATGCAATTTCTATGTTTCATCGTCAATAAGAAGGTGCATGGTATACACTAAACCTGAAGTGGAGCATCGGAATCTAAAACTGGAATCACAGAAGAGGTTCAAAACATAGAATGTGAGAGTGTCAGTCCTCTGGTCCTTAAGTTGGCATTGTGCCATTTGTATTAAATTCGGATGCAATTTCTGTGTTTCATCGTCAATAAGAAAGACCAAGGGATACAGTAAACCTGAAGTGAAGCATCGGAATCTAAAACTGGACTCACAGGAGAGGTTCAAATCATATAAGTTAGACTGTCACTCCTCTTGTACTTAAGTCGTTGTTGTGCCTTTTGTATTAAATTCGGATGCAATTTCTGTGTTTCTCGTCAATAAGAAGGTGCAAGGTGTACAGTAAACATGAAGTGAAGCATCGGAATCTAAAACTGGACTCACTGGAGAGGTTCAGATCATAGGATGTGAGATAGTCAGTCCTCTTTTACTTCAGTCGGCATAGTGCCTTTTGTATTAATTTCGGATGCAATTTATGTGTTTCATCGTCAATAACAAGGACCAAGGGATACAGTAAACCTGAAGTGAAGCATCGGAATCTAAAACTAGACACACAGGAGAGGTTCAAATCATACAAAGTGGGAGTATCAGTCCTTTTGTACTTAAGTCGCCATTGTGCCATTTATATTAAATTCGGATGCAATTTCAGTGTTTCATCGTCAAATAGAAAATCCAAGGGATACAATAAACCTAAAGTGAAGCATCGGAATCTAAAACTGGGCTCACAGGAGAGATTCAAATCAAAGAAAGTCAGAGTGTCTGTCCACTTGTACTTAAGCCGGCATTGTGCCTTTTGTATTAAATTCGGATGCAATTTCTATGTTTCATCGTCAATAAGAAGGTGCATGGTATACAGTAAACCTGAAGTGAAGCATCGGAATCTAAAACGACTCACAGAAGAGGTTCAAAACATAGAATGTGAGAGTGTCAGTCCTCTGGTCCTTAAGTTGGCATTGTGCCATTTGTATTAAATTCGGATGCAATTTCTGTGTTTCATCGTCAATAAAAAGGTCCAAGGGATACAGTAAACCTGAAGTGAAGAATCGGAATCTAAAACTGGTCTCACAGGAGTGGTTCAAATCATAGAAAGTGAGAGTGTCAGTCCTCTTGTACTTAAGTCGGTATTATTCCTTTTGTATTAAATTCGGATGCAAACTCTGTGTTTCATCGTCAATAAGAAGGGCCGAGGGATACAGTAAACCTGAAGTGAAGCATCGGAATCTACAACTGGACTCACAGGAGAAGTTCAAATTATAGAAAGTGAGAGTGTCAGTCCTCTTGTACTTAAGTCAGCATTGTGCCTTTTGTATTACATTCGGATGCAATTTCTGTGTTTCATCGTCAATAAGAAGGTCCAAGGGATACAGTAAACCTGAAGTGAAGCATCGGAATCTAAAACTGGACTCACAGGAGAGGTTCAAATCATAGAAAGTTAGAGTGTCACTCCTCTTGTACTTAAGTCGGTATTGCGCCTTTTGGATTAAATTCGGATGCAATTTCTGTGTTTCATCGTCAATAAGAAGGTCCAAGGGATACAGTAAACCTTAAGTGAAGCATGGGAATCTAAAACTGGACTCACAGGAGAGGTTCAAATCATAGAATGTTAAAGTGTCAGTCCGCTTTTACTTAAGTCGGCATTGTGCCTTTTGTATTAAATTCGGATGCAATTTCTGTGTTTCATCGTCAATACGAATGTCCAAGGGATATCGTAAACCTGAAGTGAAGCATCGGAATCTAAAACTGGACTCACAGGAGAGGTTCAAATCATAGAAAGTCAGAGTGTCTGTCCACTTGTACTTAAGCCGGCATTGTGCCTTTTGTATTAAATTCGGATGCAATTTCTATGTTTCATCGTCAATAAGAAGGTGCATGGTATACAGTAAACCTGAAGTGAAGCATCGGAATCTAAAACTGGACTCACAGAAGAGGTTCAAAACATAGAATCTGAGAGTGTCAGTCCTCTGGTCCTTAAGTTGGCATTGTGCCATTTGTATTAAATTCGGATGCAATTTCTGTGTTACATCGACAATAAGAAGATCCAAGGGATACAATAAACCTGAAGTAAAGCATCGGAATCTAAAACTGGACTCACAGGAGAGGTTCAAATCATAGAAAATTACAGTGCCACTCCTCTCGTACTTAAGTCGGTATAGTGCCTTTTGGATTAAATTCGAATGCAATTTCTGTGTTTCATCGTCAATAAGAAGGTCCAAGGGATACAGTAAACCTTAAGTGAAGCATCGGAATCTAAAACTGGACTCACAGGAGAGGTTCAAATCATAGAATGTTAGAGTCTCAGTCCGCTTTTACTTAAGTCGGCATTGTGCCTTTTGTATCAAATTCGGATGCAATTTCTGTGTTTCATCGTCAATAAGAAGGTCCAAGGGATACAGTTAACCTGAAGTGAAGCATCGTAATCTAAAACTGGACTCACAGGAGAGGTTCAAATCATAGGAAGTTAGAGTGTCAGTCCTCTTTTGCTTTAGTCGGCAACGTGCCATTTGTGAAAATTCGGATGCAATTTCGGTGTTCCATCGTCAATAAGAAGGTGCAAGGTATACAGTAAACCTGACGTGAAGCATCGCAATCTAAAACTGGACTTACAGGAGAGGTTCAAATCATAGAAAGTGAGAGCGTCAGTCCTCTTGTACTTATGTCGGCATTGTGCCATTTGTATTAAATTCGGATGCAATTTCTGTGTTTCAGCGCAAATAAGCAGGTGCAAGGTATACAGTAATCCTGAAGTGAAGCATCGGAATCTAAAACTGGTCTCACAGGAGAGGTTCAAATCATAGAAAGTGAGAGAGTCGTCCCCTTGTACTTGATTCGGCATTGTGCCTTTTGTAATACATTCGGATGCAATTTCTGTCTATCATCGTCAATAAGAAGGTCCAAGGGATACAGTAAACCTGAACAGAAGCATCGGAATCTAAAACTAGACTCACAGGAGAGTTTCAAATCATAGAAAGTCGGAGTGTCAGTCCTCTTGTACGTACGTCGGCATTGTGCCATTTGTATTATCTTCGGATGCAATTTCTGTGTTTCATCGTCAATAAAAAGGTCCAAGGGATACAGTAAACCTGAAGTGAATAATCGGAATCTAAAACTGGACTTACAGGAGAGGTTCAAATCATAGAAAGTTAGAGTGTCAGTCCTCTTGTACTTAAGTCGTTATTATTCCTTTTGTATTAAATTCGGATGCAAACTCTGTGTTTCATCGTCAATAAGAAGGGCCGACGGATACAGTAAACCTGAAGTGAAGCATCGGAATCTAAATCTGGACTCACAGGAGTGGTTCAAATCATAGAAAATGAGAGTGTCTGTCCTCTTGTACTTAAGTCGGCATTGTGCCTTTTGTATTAAATTCGGATGCAATTACTATGTTTCAGCGTCAATAAGAAGTTGCAAGGTATACAATAAACCTGAAGTGAAGCATCGGAATCTCAAACTGGACTCACAGAAGAGGTTCAAATCATAGAATGTGAGAGTGTCAGTCCTCTGGTCCTTAAGTCGACATTGTGCCACTTGTATTAAATTCGGATGTAATTTCTGTGTTTCATCGTCAATAAGATTGTCCAAGGGATACAGTAAATCTGAAGTGAAGCATCGGAATCTAAAACTGGACTCACAGGAGAGGTTCAAATCATATAAAGTTAGAGTGACACTCCTCTTGTACTTAAGTCGTTATTGTGCCTTTTGTATTAAATTCAGATGCAATTTCTGTGTATCTCGTCAATAAGAAGGTGCAAGGTATACAGTAAACCTGAAGTGAAGCATCGGAATCTAAAACTGGACTCACGGGAGAGGTCCAAATTATAGAAAGTGAGAGTGTCAGTCCTCTTGTACTTAAGTCGGTATCGTGACTTTTGGATTAAATTCGGATGCAATTTCTGTGTTTCATCGTCATTAAGAAGGTCCAAGGGATACAGTAAAATTTAAGTGAATCATCGGAATCTAAAACTGGACTCACAAGAGAGGTTCAAATCATAGAATGTTAGAGTATCAGTCGTCTTGTACTTAAGTCGGCATTGTGCCTTTTGTATTAAATTAGGATTCAATTTCTGTGTTTCATCGTCAATACGAAAGTCCAAGGGATATCGTAAATCTGAAGTGAAGCATCAGAATCTAAGACTGGACTCACAGGAGAGGTTCAAATCATAGAAAGTGAGAGTGTCAGTCCTCTTGTACTTATGTCGGCATTGTGCCATTTGTATTAAATTCGGATGCAATTTCTGTGTTTCATCGTCAATAAGAAGGTGCAAGGTATACAGTAATCCTGATTTGAAGCATCGGAATCTAAAACTAGACTCACAGGAGAGTTTCAAATCATAGAAAGTGAGAGTGTCAGTCCTCTTGTACTTATGTCGGCATTATGCCATTTGTATTAAATTCGCATGCTATTTCTGTGTTTCATCGTCAAAAAAAGTCCAAGGGATACAGTAAACTTGAAGTCAAGAATCGGAATCTCAAACCGGACTTACAGGAGAGGTTTAAATCAAAGAAAGTTAGAGTGTCAGTCCTCTTGTGCTTAAGTCGGTATTATACCTTTTGTATTAAATTCGGATGCAAACTCTGTGTCTCATCGTCAATAAGAAGGGCCGAGGGATACAGTAAACCTGAAGTGAAGCATCGGAATCTGAAACTGGACTCACAGGAGAGGTTCAAATCATAGAAAGTGAGAGTGTCTGCCCTCTTGTACTTAAGTCGGCATTGTGCCTTTTGTATTAAATTCGGATGTAATTTCTATGTTTCATCGTCAATAAGAAGGTCCAAGGTATACAGTAAACCTGAAGTGAAGCATCGGAATCTAAAACTGGACTCACAGAGGAGGTTCAAATCATAGAATGTGAGAGTGTCAGTCCTCTGGTCCTTAAGTCGGCATTGTGCCATTTGTATTAAATTCGGATGTAATTTCTGTGTTTCATCGTCAATAAGAAGGTCCAAGGGATACAGTAAACCTGAAGTGAAGCATCGGAATCTAAAACTGGACTCACAGGAGAGGTTCAAATCATATAAAGTTAGAGTGACACTCCTCTTGTACTTAAGTCGTTATTGTGCTTTTTGTATTAAATTCGGATGCAATTTATGTGTTTCATCGTCAATAAGAAGGTCCAAGGGATACAGTAAACCTGAAGTGAAGCATCGGAATTTAAAACTGGACTCACAGGAGAGGTTCAAATCACAGAAATTTAGAGTGTCAGTCCTCTTGTACTTAAGTCGGCATTGTGCCTTTTGAATTTAATTCCGATGCAATTTCTGTGTTTCATCGTCAATAAGAAGGTGCAAGGTATACAGTAAACCTGAAGTGAAGCAATGGAATCTGAAACTGGACTCACTGGAGAGGTTCAGATCATAGAAAGTGAGAGTGTCAGTCCTCTTTTACTTCAGTCGGCATTGTGCCTTTTGCATTAATTTCGGATGCAATTTCTGTGTTCCATCGTCAATAAGAAGGACCAAGGGATATAGTATACCTGAAGTGAAGCATCGGAATCTAAAACTGGACTCACAGGAGAGGTTCAAATTATAGAAAGTGAGAGTGTCAGTCCTCTTGTACTTAAGTCGGCACTGTGCCTTTTGTATTAAATTCGGATGCAATTTCTGAGTTTCATCGTCAATAACAAGGTCCAAGGGAAACAGTAAACCCGAAGTGAAGCATCGGAATCTAAAACTAGACACACAGGAGATGTTCAAATCATAGAAAGTTAGAGTGTCACTCCTCTTGTACTTAGGTCGGTATTGTGCCTTTTGGATTAAATTCGGATGCAATTTCTGTGTTTCATCGTCAATAAGAAGGTCCAAGGGATACAGTAATCCTTAAGTGAAGCATCGGAATCTAAAACTGGACTCACAGGAGAGGTTCAAATCATAGAATCTTAGAGTGTCAGTCCGCTTTTACTTAAGTCGGCATTGTGCCTTTTGTATCAAATTCGGATGCAATTTCTGTGTTTCATCGTCAATAAGAAGGTCCAAGGGATACAGTTAACCTGAAGTGAAGCATCGGAATCTAAAACTGGACTCACAGGAGAGGTCCAAATTATAGAAAGTGAGAGTGTCAGTCCTCTTGTACTTATGTCGGCATTGTGCCATTTGTATTAAATTCGGATGCTATTTCTGTGTTTCATCGCCAAAAAAAGGTCCAAGGGATACAGTAAACCTGAAGTCAAGAATCGGAATCTAAAACCGGACTTACAGGAGAGGTTTAAATCAAAGAAAGTTAGAGTGTCAGTCCTCTTGTACTTAAGTCGGTATTATTCCTTTTGTATTAAATTCGGATGCAAACTCTGTGTCTCATCGTCAATAAGAAGGGCCGAGGGATACAGTAAACCTGAAGTGAAGCATCGAAATCTAAAACTGGACTCACAGGAGAGGTTCAAATCATAGAAAGTGACAGTGTCTGTCCTCTTGTACTTAAGTCAGCATTGTGCCGTTTGTATTAAATTCGGATGCAATTTCTATGTTTCATCGTCAATAAGAAGGTCCAAGGTATACAGTAAACCTGAAGAGAAGCATCGGAATCTAAAACTGGACTCACAGAAGAGGTTCAAATCATAGAATGTGAGAGTGTCAGTCCTCTGGTCCTTAAGACGGCCTTGTGCCATTTGTATTAAATTCGGATGTAATTTCTGTGTTTCATCGTCAATAAGAAGGTCCAAGGGATACAGTAAACCTGAAGTGAAGCATCGGAAACTAAAACTGGACTCACAGGAGAGGTTCAAATCATATAAAGTTAGAGTGACACTCCTCTTGTACTTAAGTCGTTATTGTGCCTTTTGTATTAAATTCAGATGCAATTTCTGCGTATCTCGTCAATAAGAAGGTGCAAGGTATACAGTAAACCTGAAGTGAAGCATCGGAATCTAAAACTGGACTCACGGGAGAGGTCCAAATTATAGAAAGTGAGAGTGTCAGTCCTCTTGTACTTAAGTCAGCATTGTGCCTTTTGTATTAAATTCGCATGCAATTTCTGTGTTTCATCGTCAATAAGAAGGTCCAAGGGATTTAGTAAACCTGAAGTGAAGCATCGGAATCTAAAGCTAGACACACAGGAGAGGTTCGAATCATACAAAGTGAGAGTATCAGTCCTTTTGTACTTAAGTCGCCATTGTGCCATTTATAAAAAATTCCGATGCAATTTCTGTGTTTCATCGTCAATAAGAAGATCCAAGGGATACAATAAACCTAAAGTGAAGCATCGGAATCTAAAACTGGACTCAGAGGAGAGGTTCTAATCATAGAAAGTTAGAGTGACACTTCTCTTGTACTTAAGTCGGTATCGTGACTTTTGGATTAAATTCGGATGCAATTTCTGTGTTTCATCGTCATTAAGAAGGTCCAAGGGTTACAGTAAAATTTAAGTGAATCATCGGAATCTAAAACTGGACTCACAGGAGAGGTTCAAATCATAGAATGTTAGAGTATCAGTCGTCTTGTACTTAAGTCGGCATTGTGCCTTTTGTATTAAATTAGGATGCAATTTCTGTGTTTCATCGTCAATACGAATGTCCAAGGGATATCGTAAATCTGAAGTGAAGCATCAGAATCTAAGACTGGACTCACAGGAGAGGTTCAAATCATAGAAAGTGAGAGTGTCAGTCCTCTTGTACTTATGTCGGCATTGTGCCATTTGTATTAAATTCGGATGCAATTTCTGTGTTTCATCGTCAATAAGAAGGTGCAAGGTATACAGTAAACCTGATTTGAAGCATCGGAATCTAAAACTAGACTCACAGGAGAGTTTCAAATCATAGAAAGTGAGAGTGTCAGTCCTCTTGTACTTATGTCGGCATTGTCCCATTTGTATTAAATTCGGATGCTATTTCTGTGTTTCATCGTCAAAAAAAGGTCCAAGGGATACAGTAAACTTGAAGTCAAGAATCGGAATCTCAAACCGGACTTACAGGAGAGGTTTAAATCAAAGAAAGTTAGAGTGTCAGTCCTCTTGTACTTAAGTCGGTATTATTCCTTTTGTATTAAATTCGGATGCAAACTCTGTGTCTCATCGTCAATAAGAAGGGCCGAGGGATACAGTAAACCTGAAGTGAAGCATCGGAATCTGAAACTGGACTCACAGGAGAGGTTCAAATCATAGAAAGTGAGAGTGTCTGCCCTCTTGTACTTAAGTCGGCATTGTGCCTTTTGTATTAAATTCGGATGTAATTTGTATGTTTCATCGTCAATAAGAAGGTCCAAGGGATACAGTAAACCTGAAGTGAAGCATCGGAATCTAAAACTGGACTCACAGGAGAGGTTCAAATCATATAAATTTAGAGTGACACTCCTCTTGTACTTAAGTCGTTATTGTGCTTTTTGTATTAAATTCGGATGCAATTTCTGTGTTTCATCGTCAATAAGAAGGTCCTAGGGATACAGTAAACCTGAAGTGAAGCATCGGAATTTAAAACTGGACTCACAGGAGAGGTTCGAATCACAGAAATTTAGAGTGTCAGTCCTCTTGTACTTAAGTCGGCATTGTGCCTTTTGAATTTAATTCCGATGCAATTTCTGTGTTTCATCGTCAATAAGAAGGTGCAAGGTATACAGTAAACCTGAAGTGAAGCAATGGAATCTGAAACTGGACTCACTGGAGAGGTTCAGATCATAGAAAGAAAGAGTGTCAGTCCTCTTTTACTTCAGTCGGCATTGTGCCTTTTGCATTAATTTCGGATGCAATTTCTGTGTTTCATCGTCAATAAGAAGGACCAAGAGATATAGTATAACTGAAGTGAAGCATCGGAATCTAAAACTGGACTCACAGGAGAGGTTCAAATTATAGAAAGTGAGAGTGTCAGTCCTCTTGTACTTAAGTCGGCATTGTGCCTTTTGTATTAAATTCGGATGCAATTTCTGAGTTTCATCGTCAATAAGAAGGTCCAAGGGAAACAGTAAACCTGAAGTGAAGCATCGGAATCTAAAACTAGACACACAGGAGATGTTCAAATCATACAAAGTGAGAGTGTCAGTCATTTGTACTTAAGTCGCCATTGTGCCATTTATATTAAATTCGGATGCAATTTCTGTGTTACATCGACAATAAGAAGATCCAAGGGATACAATAAACCTGAAGTGAAGCATCGGAATCTAAAACTGGACTCACAGGAGAGGTTCAAATCATAGAAAGTTAGAGTGTCACTCCTCTTGTACTTAGGTCGGTATTGTGCCTTTTGGATTAAATTCGGATGCAATTTCTGTGTTTCATCGTCAATAAGAAGGTCCAAGGGATACAGTTAACCTGAAGTGAAGCATCGGAATCTAAAACTGGACTCACAGGAGAGGTCCAAATTATAGAAAGTGAGAGTGTCAGTCCTCTTGTACTTACGTCGGCATTGTGCCATTTGTATTAAATTCGGATGCTATTTCTGTGTTTCATCGTAAAAAAAGGTCCAAGGGATACAGTAAAGCTGAAGTCAAGAATCGGAATCTAAAACCGGACTTACAGGAGAGGTTTAAATCAAAGAAAGTTAGAGTGTCAGTCCTCTTGTACTTAAGTCGGTATTACTCCTTTTGTATTAAATTCGGATGCAAACTCTGTGTCTCATCGTCAATAAGAAGGGCCGAGGGATACAGTAAACCTGAAGTGAAGCATCGAAATCTAAAACTGGACTCACAGGAGAGGTTGAAATCATAGAAACTGACAGTGTCTGTCCTCTTGTACTTACGTCAGCATTGTGCCGTTTGTATTAAATTCGGATGCAATTTCTATGTTTCATCGTCAATAAGAAGGTCCAAGGTATACAGTAAACCTGAAGTGAAGCATCGGAATCTAAAACTGGACTCACAGAAGAGGTTCAAATCATAGAATGTGAGAGTGTCAGTCCTCTGGTCCTTAAGACGGCCTTGTGCCATTTGTATTAAATTCGGATGTAATTTCTGTGTTTCATCGTCAATAAGGAGGTCCAAGGGATATAGTAAACCTGAAGTGAAGCATCGGAATTTGAAACTGGACTCACAGGAGAGGTTCAAATCACAGAAATTTAGAGTGTCAGTCCTCTTGTACTTAAGTCGGCATTGTGCGTTTTGAATTTAATTCCGAGGCAATTTCTGTGTTTCATCGTCAATAAGAAGGTGCAAGGTATACAGTAAACCTGAAGTGAAGCAATGGAATCTGAAACTGGACTCACTGGAGAGGTTCAGATCATAGAAAGTGAGAGTGACACTCCTCTTGTACTTAAGTCGTTATTGTGCCTTTTGTATTAAATTCAGATGCAATTTCTGTGTTTCATCGTCAATAAGGAGGTCCAAGGGATACAGTAAACCTGAAGTGAAGCATCGGAATTTGAAACTGGACTCACAGGAGAGGTTCAAATCACAGAAATTTAGAGTGTCAGTCCTCTTGTACTTAGGTCGGCATTGTGCCTTCTGAATTTAATTCCGAGGCAATTTCTGTGTTTCATCGTCAATAAGAAGGTGCAAGGTATACAGTAAACCTGAAGTGTAGCAATGGAATCTGAAACTGGACTCACTGGAGAGGTTCAGATCATAGAAAGTGAGAGTGTCAGTCCTCTTGTACTTAAGTCGGCATTGTGCCTTTTGTTTTAAATTCGGATGCAATATCTGTGTTTCATCGTCAATAAGAAGGTCCAAGGGAAACAGTAAACCTGAAGTGAAGCATCGTAATCTAAAACTGGACTCACAGGAGAGGTTCAAATCATACGAAGTTAGAGAGTCAGTACTCTTTTACTTATGTCGGCATTGTGCCATTTGCATTAAATTCGGATGCAATTTCGGTGTTTTATCGTCAATAAGAAGGTGCAAGGTATACAGTAAACCTGACGTGAAGCATCGGAATCTAAAACTATACTTACAGGAGAGGTTCAAATCATAGACAGTGAGAGTGGCAGTCCTCTTGGACTTAAGTCGGCATTGTGCCATTTGTATTAAATTCGGATGCAATTTATGTGTTTCATCGTCAATAAGAAGGTCCAATGGATACAGTAAATCTGAAGTGAAGCCTAGGAATCTAAAACTGGACTCACAGGAGAGGTTCAAATCATAGAAAGTTAGAGTGTCACTCCTCTTGTACTTAGGTCGGTATTGTGCCTTTTGGATTAAATTCGGATGCAATTTCTGTGTTTCATCGTCAATAAGAATGTCCAAGGGATACAGTAAACCTTAAGTAAAGCATCGGAATCTAAAACTGGACTCACAGGAGAGGTTCAAATCATTGAATGTTAAAGTGTCAGTCCGCTTTTACTTAAGTCGGCATTATGCCTTTTGTATCAAATTCGGATGCAATTTCTGTGCTTCATCGTCAATAAGAAGGTCCAAGGGATACAGTAAACCTGAAGTGAAGCATCGGAATCTGAAACTGGACTCACAGGAGAGGTTCAAATCATAGAAAGTGAGAGTGTCAGTCCTTATTTACATAAGTCGGCATTGTTCCTTTTGTATCAAATTTGGATGCAATTTCTGTGTTTCGTCGTCGATAAGAAGGTGCAAGGTATACTGCAAACCTGAAGTGAAGCATCGGAATCTAAAACAGGACTCACAGGAGAGGTTCAAATCATAGGATGTGAGAGTGTCAGTCCTCTTGTACTTATGTCGGCATTGTGCCATTTGTATTAAATTCGGATGCAATTTCTGTGTTTCATCGTCAATAAGAAGGTCCAAGGGATACAGTAAATCTGAAGTGAAGCATAGGAATCTAAAACTGGACTCACAGGAGAGGTTCAAATCATAGAAAGTGAGAGTGTCACTCCTCTTGTACTTAAGTCGGCATAGTGCCATTTGCATTAAATACGGATGCAATTTCTGTGTTTCTTCGTCAATAAGAAGGTGCAAGGTATACTGTAAACCTGAAGTGAAGCATCGGAATCAAAAACTGGACTCATAGGAGATGTTCAAATCATTGAAAGTTAGAGTCTCAGTCCTCTTGTACTTAAGTCGGCATTGTGCCTTTTTAATTTAATTCCGATGCAATTTCTGTGCTTCATCGTCAGTAAAAAGGTCCATGGTATACAGTAAACCTAGAGTGTAACATCGGCATCTAAAACTGGACTCACAGGAGAGGTTAAAATCATAGAAAGTTAAAGTGTCACTCCTTTTGTACTTAAGTCGGAATTGTGGTTTTCGAATTTAATTCCGATGCTATTCCTGTGTTTCATCGTCAATAAGAAGGTCCAAGGTATACAGTAAACCTGAAGTGAAGCATCGGAATCTAAAACTTGACTCACAGGAGAGGTTCAAATCATAGAATGTTAGAGTGTCAGACCGCTTTTACTTAAGTCGGCATTGTGCATTTTGTATCAAATTCGGATGCAATTTCTGTGTTTCATCGTCAATAAGAAGGTCCAAGGGATACAGTAAACCTGACGAGAAGCATCGGAATCTAAAACTGGACTTACATGAGAGGTTCAAATCATAGAAAGTGAGAGCGTCAGTTCTCTTGTACTTATGTCGGCATTGTGCCATTTATATTAAATTCGGATGCAATTTCTGTGTTTCATCGTCAATAAGAATGTAATCCTGAAGTGAAGCATCAGAATCTAAAACTGGTCTCACAGGAGAGGTTCAAATCAAAGAAAGTGAGAGTGTCAGTCCCCTTGTACTTGAGTCGGCATTGTGCTTTTTGTATTACATTCGGATGCAATTTCTGTCTATCATCGTCAATAAGAAGGTCCAAGGGATACAGTAAACCTGAAGTGAAGCATCGGAATTTAAAACTGGACTCACAGGTTAGGTTCAAATCATATAAAGTTAGAGTGACACTTCTATTGTACTTAAGTCGTTATTGTGCGTTTTGTATTAAATTCGGACGCAATTTCTGTGTTTCATCGTCAATAAGAAGGTCCAAGGGATACAGTAAACCTGAAGTGAAGCATCGGAATTTAAAACTGGACTCACAGGAGAGGTTCAAATCACAGAAATTTAGAGTGTCAGTCCTCTTGTACTTAAGTCGGCATTGTGCCTTTTGAATTTAATTCCGATGCAATTTCTGTGTTTCATCGTCAATAAGAAGGTGCAAGGTATACAGTAAACCTGAAGTGAAGCAATGGAATCTGAAACTGGACTCACTGGAGAGGTTCAGATCATAGAAAGTGAGAGTGTCAGTCCTCTTTTACTTCAGTCGGCATTGTGCCTTTTGCATTAATTTCGGATGCAATTTCTGTGTTTCATCGTCAATAAGAAGGTCCAAGGGATATAGTATACCTGAAGTGAAGCATCGGAATCTAAAACTGGACTCACAGGAGAGGTCCAAATTATAGAAAGTGAGACTGTCAGTCCTCTTGTACTTAAGTCGGCATTGTGCCTTTTGTATTAAATTCGGATGCAATTTCTGAGTTTCATCGTCAATAAGAAGGTGCAAGGGAAACAGTAAACCTGAAGTGAAGCATCGGAATCTAAAACTAGACACACAATAGATGTTCAAATCATACAAAGTGAGAGTGTCAGTCATTTGTACTTAAGTCGCCATTGTGCCATTTATATTAAATTCGGATGCAATTTCTGTGTTGCATCGACAATAAGAAGATCCAAGGGATACAATAAACCTGAAGTGAAGCATCGGAATCTAAAACTGGACTCACAGGAGAGGTTCAAATCATAGAAAGTTAGAGTGTCACTCCTCTTGTACTTAGGTCGGTATTGTGCCTTTTGGATTAAATTCGGATTCAATTTCTGTGTTTCATCGTCAATAAGAAGGTCCAAGGGATACAGTAAACCTTAAGTGAAGCATCGGAATCTAAAACTGGACTCACAGGAGAGGTTCAAATCATAGAATCTTAGAGTGTCAGTCCGCTTTTACTTAAGTCGGCATTGTGCCTTTTGTATCAAATTCGGATGCTATTTCTGTGTTTCATCGTCAATAAGAAGGTCCAAGGGATACAGTTAACCTGAAGTGAAGCATCGGAATCTAAAACTGGACTCACAGGAGAGGTCCAAATTATAGAAAGTGAGAGTGTCAGTCCTCTTGTACTTATGTCGGCATTGTGCCATTTGTATTAAATTCGGATGCAATTTCTGTGTTTCATCGTCAATAAGAAGGTGCAAGGTATACAGTAAACCTGATTTGAAGCATCGGAATCTAAAACTAGACTCACAGGAGAGTTTTAAATCATAGAAAGTGAGAGTGTCAGTCCTCTTGTACTTATGTCGGCATTGTGCCATTTGTATTAAATTCGGATGCTATTTCTGTGTTTCATCGTCAAAGAAAGGTCCAAGGGATACAGTAAACCAGAAGTCAAGAATCGGAATCTAAAACCGGACTTACAGGAGAGGTTTAAATCAAAGAAAGTTAGAGTGTCAGTCCTCTAGTACTAAAGTCGGTATTATCCCTTTTGTATTAAATTCGGATGCAAACTCTGTGTCTCATCGTCAATAAGAAGGGCCGAGGGATACAGTAAACCTGAAGTGAAGCATCGAAATCTAAAACTGGACTCACAGGAGAGGTTCAAATCATAGAAAGTGAGAGTGTCTGTCCTCTTGTGCTTAAGTCAGCATTGTGCCGTTTGTATTAAATTCGGATGCAATTTCTATGTTTCATCGTCAATAAGAAGGTCCAAGGTATACAGTAAACCTGAAGTGAAGCATCGGAATCTAAAACTGGACTCACAGAAGAGGTTCAAATCATAGAATGTGAGAGTGTCAGTCCTCTGGTCCTTAAGACGGCCTTGTGCCATTTGTATTAAATTCGGATGTAACTTCTGTGTTTCATCGTCAATAAGAAGGTCCAAGGGATACAGTAAACCTGAAGTGAAGCAACGGAATCTAAAACTGGACTCACAGGAGAGGTTCAAATCATAGAAAGTTAGAGTGACACTCCTCTTGTACTTAAGTCGTTATTGTGCCTTTTGTATTAAATTTGGATGCAATTTCTGTGTTTCATCGTCAATAAGGAGGTCCAAGGGATACAGTAAACCTGAAGTGAAGCATCGGAATTTGAAACTGGACTCACAGGAGAGGTTCAAATCACAGAAATTTAGAGTGTCAGTCCTCTTGTACCTAAGTCGGCATTGTGCCTTTTGAATTTAATTCCGATGCAATTTAGGTGTGTTTCATCGTCAATAAGAAGGTGCAAGGTATTCAGTAAACCTGAAGTGAAGCAATGGAATCTTAAACTGGACTCACTGGAGAGGTTCAGATCATAGAAAGTGAGAGTGTCAATCCTCTTTTACTTCAGTCGGCATTGTGCCTTTTGCATTAATTTCGGATGCAATTTCTGTGTTTCATCGGCAATAAGAAGGACCAAGGGATATAGTAAACCTGAAGTGAAGCATCGGAATCTAAAACTGGACTCACAGGAGAGGTTCAAATTATAGAAAGTGAGAGTGTCAGTCCTCTTGTACTTAAGTCGGCATTGTGCCTTTTGTATTAAATTCGGATGCAATATCTGTGTTTCATCGTCAATAAGAAGGTCCAAGGGAAACAGTAAACCTGAAGTGAAGTATCGGAATCTAAAACTAGACACACAGGAGATGTTCAAATCATACAAAGTGAGAGTGTCAGTCATTTGTACTTAAGTCGCCATTGTGCCATTTATATTAAATTCGGATGCAATTTCTGTGTTACATCGACAATAAGAAGATCCAAGGGATAAAATAAACCTGAAGTGAAGCATCGGAATCTAAAACTGGACTCACAGGAGAGGTTAAAATCACAGAAATTTAGAGTGTCAGTCCTCTTGTACTTAAGTCGGCATTGTGCCTTTTGAATTTAATTCCGATGCAATTTCTGTGTTTCATCGTCAATAAGAAGGTGCAAGGTATACAGTAAACCTGAAGTGAAGCAATGGAATCTGAAACTGGACTCACTGGAGAGGTTCAGATCATAGAAAGTGAGAGTGTCAGTCCTCTTTTACTTCATTCGGCATTGTGCCTTTTGCATTAATTTCGGATGCAATTTCTGTGTTTCATCGTCAATAAGAAGGACCAAGGGATATAGTAAACCTAAAGTGAGTCATCGGAATCTAAAACTGGACTCACAGGAGAGGTTCAAATCATTGAATGTTAAAGTGCCAGTCCGCTTTTACTTAAGTCGGCATTGTGCCTTTTGTATCAAATTCGGATGCAATTTCTGTGTTTCATCGTCAATAAGAAGGTCCAAGGGAAACAGTTAACCTGAAGTGAAGCATCGTAATCTAAAACTGGACTCACAGGAGAGGTTCAAATCATACGAAGTTAGAGAGTCAGTCCTCTTTTACTTATGTCGCCATTGTGCCATTTGCATTAAATTCGGATGCAATTTCGGTGTTTTATCGTCAATAAGAAGGTGCAAGGTATACAGTAATCCTGACGTGAAGCATCGGAATCTAAAACTATACTTACAGGAGAGGTTCAAATCATAGAAAGTGAGAGCGTCAGTCCTCTTGTACTTATGTCGGCATTGTGCCATTTGCATTAAATTCGGATGCAATTTCTGTGATTCATCGTCAATACGAAGGTCCATGGGATACAGTAAACCTGAAGTGAAGCATCGGAATCTAAAACTGGACTCACAGGAGAGGTTCAAATCATAGAAAGTGAGAGTGTCAGTCCTTATTTACTTAAGTCGGCATTACTCCTTTTGTATCAAATTTGGATGCAATTTCTAAGTTTCATCGTCAATAAGCAGGTGCAAGGTATACTGTAAACCTGAATTGAAGCATCGGAATGTAAAACAGGACTCACAGGAGAGGTTCAAATCATATGAAGTGAGAGTGGCAGTCCTCTTGGACTTAAGTCGGCATTGTGCCATTTGTATTAAATTCGGATGCAATTTCTGTGTATCATCGTCAATAAGAAGGTCCGAGGGATACAGTAAATCTGAAGTGAAGCATAGGAATCTAAAACTGGACTCACAGGAGAGGTTCAAATCATAGAAAGTTAGAGTGTCACTCCTCTTGTACTTAGGTCGGTATTGTGCCTTTTGGATTAAATTCGGATGCAATTTCTGTGTTTCATCGTCAATAAGAAGGTCCAAGGGATAGAGTAAACCTTAAGAAAAGCATCGGAATCTAAAACTGGACTCACAGGAGAGGTTCAAATCATTGAATGTTAAAGTGTCAGTCCGCTTTTACTTAAGTCGGCATTATGCCTTTTGTATCAAATTCGGATGCAATTTCTGTGTTTCATCGTCAATAAGAAGGTCCAAGGGATACAGTAAACCTGAAGTGAAGCATCGGAATCTGAAACTGGACTCACAGGAGAGGTTCAAATCATAGAAAGTGAGAGTGTCAGTCCTTATTTACATAAGTCGGCATTGTTCGTTTTGTATCAAATTTGGATGCAATTTCTGTGTTTCGTCGTCGATAAGAAGGTGCAAGGTATACTGCAAATCTGAAGTGAAGCATCGGAATCTAAAACAGGACTCACAGGAGAGGTTCAAATCATAGGATGTGAGAGTGTCAGTCCTCTTGTACTTAAGTCGGCATTGTGCCATTTGTATTAAATTCGGATGCAATTTCAGTGTTTCATCGTCAATAAGAAGGTCCAAGGGATACAGTAAATCTGAAGTGAAGCATAGGAATCTAAAACTGGACTCACAGGAGAGGTTCATATCATAGAAAGTGAGAGTGTCACTCCTCTTGTACTTACGTCTGCATAGTGCCATTGCATTAAATACGGATGCAATTTCTGTGTTTCATCGTCAATAAGAAGGTGCAAGGTATACTGTAAACCTGAGGTGAAGCATCGGAATCAAAAACTGGACTCATAGGAGATGTTCAAATCATTGAAAGTTAGAGTCTCAGTCCTCTTGTACTTAAGTCGGCATTGTGCCTTTTTAATTTAATTCCGATGCAATTTCTGTGCTTCATCGTCAGTAAAAAGGTCCATGGTATACAGTTAACCTGAAGTGTAACATCGGCATCTAAAACTGGACTCACAGGAGAGGTTAAAATCATAGAAAGTTAGAGTGTCACTCCTCTTGTACTTAAGTCGGAATTGTGGTTTTCGAATTTAATTCCGATGCTATTCCTGTGTTTCATCGTCAATAAGAAGGTCCAAGGTATACAGTAAACCTGAAGTGAAGCATCGGAATCTAAAACTGGACTCACAGGAGAGGTTCAAATCATAGAATGTTAGAGTGTCAGACCGCTTTTACTTAAGTCGGCATTGTGCATTTTGTATCAAATTCGGATGCAATTTCTGTGTTTCATCGTCAATAAGAAGGTCCAAGGGATACAGTAAACCTGACGAGAAGCATCGGAATCTAAAAGTGGACTTACATGAGAGGTTCAAATCATAGAAAGTGAGAGCGTCAATTCTCTTGTACTTATGTCGGCATTGTGCCATTTATATTAAATTCGGATGCAATTTCTGTGTTTCATCGTCAATAAGAACGTGCAAGGTATACAGTAATCCTGAAGTGAAGCATCGGAATCTAAAACTGGTCTCACAGGAGAGGTTCAAATCATAGAAAGTGAGAGTGTCAGTCCCCTTCTACTTGAGTCGGCATTGTGCTTTTTGTATTACATTCGGATGCAATTTCTGTCTATCATCATCATTAAGAAGGTCCAAGGGATACAGTAAACCTGAAGTGAAGCATCGGAGTTTAAAACTGGACTCACAGGAGAGGTTCAAATCACAGAAATTTAGAGTGTCAGTCCTCTTGTACTTAAGTCGGCATTGTGCCTTTTGAATTTAATTCCGATGCAATTTCTGTGTTTCATCGTCAATAAGAAGGTGCAAGGTATACAGTAAACCTGAAGTGAAGCAATGGAATCTGAAACTGGACTCACTGGAGAGGTTCAGATCATAGAAAGTGAGAGTGTCAGTCCTCTTTTACTTCAGTCGGCTTTGTGCCTTTTGCATTAATTTCGGATGCAATTTCGGTGTTTCATCGTCAATAGGAAGGACCAAGGGATATAGTAAACCTGAAGTGAAGCATGGGAATCTAAAACTGGACTCATAGGAGAGGTTCAAATCATACAAAGTGAGGTTGTCAGTCATTTGTACTTGAGTCGCCATTGTGCCATTTATTTTAAATTTGGATGCAGTTTCTGTGTTTCATCGTCAATAAGAAGGTCCAAGGGATACAGTAAACCTTAAGTGAAGCATCGGAATCTAAAACTGGACTCACAGGAGAGGTTCAAATCATAGAATGTTAGAGTGTCAGGCCGCTTTTACTTAAGTCGGCATTGTGCCTTTTGTATCAAATTCGGATGCAATTTCTGTGTTTCATCGTCAATAAGAAGGTCCAAGGGATACAGTTAACCTGAAGTGAAGCATCGTAATCTAAAACTGGACTCACAGGAGAGGTTCAAATCATAGGAAGTTAGAGTGTCAGTCCTCTTTTACTTTAGTCGGCATTGTGCCATTTGTGAAAATTCGGATGCAATTTCGGTGTTCCATCGTCAATAAGAAGGTGCAAGGTATACAGTAAACCTGACGTGAAGCATCGCAATCTAAAACTGGACTTACAGGAGAGGTTCAAATCATAGAAAGTGAGAGCGTCAGTCCTCTTGTACTTATGCCAGCATTGTGCCATTTGTATTAAATTCGGATGCAATTTCTGTGTTTCTCGTCAATAAGAAGGTGCAAGGTATACAGTAAACCTGAAGTGAAGCATCGGAATCTAAAACTGGACTCACAGGGGAGGTCCAAATTATAGAAAGGGAGAGTGTCAGTCCTCTTGTACTTAAGTCAGCATTGTGCCTTTTGTATTAAACTCGCATGCAATTTCTGTGTTTCATCGTCAATAAGAAGGTCCAAGGGATACAGTAAACCTGAAGTGAAGCATCGGAATCTAAAGCTAGACACACAGGAGAGGTTCGAATCATACAAAGTGAGAGTATCAGTCCTTTTGTACTTAAGTCGCCATTGTGCCATTTATATTAAATTCGGATGCAATTTCTGTGTTTCATCGTCAATAAGAAGATCCAAGAGATACAATAAACCTAAAGTGAAGCATCGGAATCTAAAACTGGACTCACTGGAGAGGTTCAGATCATAGAAAGTGAGAGTGTCAGTCCTCTTTTACTTCAGTCGGCATTGTGCCTTTTGCATTAATTTCGGATGCAATTTCGGTGTTTCATCGTCAATAAGAAGGACCAAGGGATATAGTAAACCTGAAGTGAAGCATCGGAATCTAAAACTGGACTCATAGGAGAGGTTCAAATTATAGAAAGTGAGAGTGTCAGTCCTCTTGTACTTAAGTCGGCATTGTGCCTTTTGTATTAAATTCGGATGCAATTTCTGTGTTTCATCGTCAATAAGAAGGTCCAAGGGAAACAGTAAACCTGAAGTTGTGATGTTACAAAATAGAAGGGATGTTGCTATTCAATGGAAAGTTGGAAATTAAGATTTAGCTTACTGTTTTATCAATCACAATTGGCGTAAGAATCATGGATTGACCATTGTCATAAAATATTGCATATTGAGATGTGATTAGTTTTTACTTGCGGTTTCGCGTGGCTTGAGGCAGTCACAACTAGCGTGCTATTGATTAAGAAGTTGCGTTATCGTCTTTCTAATTACTTCATGATCGTAGATACGATCATACCCGGTTGTGAAGTTATTGTTACGACAAAAAAAATTCCTAAGGGACCAGAAAGTTCTTAAGGGCGCAAAAACAACTGTAACATCACACAAAAGAGAAATTCAATATTAAAGCTGATGCAAGAAGACGATAAAACAGTTTTCTTTTTATCAATGTAACACGCACATTGGACTGCTGATCTTGGCGTCTGTAATATTAGCAAAATGCATAATTAAAATGGAAATAATACTGAGGGGATAATAGAAATGAGCACTGCTAAATGATTCAGTATTCCCAGAACAAATATTTATTATAACTAAAACATATATCGTACCTTAAGCTTAATACTACAATGACGGTAGATTTTTATGTCCATATCATGTCCATTGAGCGCTCTTTTATATAGCCATTGTCTTCTTTGAGTCGCTCGTGCGTCGTCACGGTAAGTTATAACAGTTCTTTACACTTCACTCAACTCAGACATACACGTTTTTATACATTTAGTAAAAATAATTAGATCAGACCGCCACAAATCTGCGTCCGTCTTACTCGAGAAAAACAGTACAAGTCCTTTTAGCGCTCCAGGCTTCATTTGTTCTCCCTCGAACAAAATAGTGAAGGATCTATATCTATCCGTATTTTTCTGTTTTTATTGCCGCCCAAAGACGACGAATTACATTATCTAGAAAATTCCACCGTCGCCATGCGACGCCTTATTATATATTGATCATTATTTACAAACAAGTATTTGCCTTCTGGCTGAAAGTATTAACTACTCGTATTTGCTGTTTTAATGAAGTCAAAAATAGCGAATATCTCATTGCCTCCCATGAGGAGAGAGGGAATGCCGAAGGATTACCTCGATCCTCATGTCCTCATGAGATATTCGTGATTTTTTTGTGTGACATTTACATAATGTTACTGGCGTACTATGTACTTAAATTGAAATTACATTTATAAACATATATCAGATATTTATCATTTTTCAAAATAAAGTTTTTCATTCTTTGTTCATCAGTCACTTCATTCCATAATACCAAGACTAACATTTATGTGCATATTTAAGTTTGGTCCATATTTGCTTATAACAATAAGTGAACGTTCATTTCGCACTTCAGGGGATAGAATTCAGGAATTACTTTCTCTTGAGCTTAACAACTAATACATGAGTACAGTGAGTGCTTATTTTCACTAAACTAGAGTGGACAATGTTCGAGCATCTGTTGACTCCTTGTGGTTCAATTACAGTTTAATAACGTAGCACTACACTTCGTGATGCTTTCACTTTCTGTGTTAGCTGTCTACGGCGTTCATCATGCAGTACATCTGTCCTTTCCACTGTGGTGCCAGGAATTCAAGTGGCTTCCCGGGTTTTTATTTACAATATGACACAGAAGAAGTGGAAAATTATTAGTATGACTTACAAGCTACTGGATACATTTATTAAGGATCGGGACTGGTCTGGAGTTTAGGGTCTTCCTATAGTGCACATTCATTTTCTTTGTCCATCAAGAGACAGGATTATAATTCATTTTAGCAGTGTTCAGGAGTGCCGGTATTAATGGCTTTAAGGCCTGAGTAATCTAACAATCTGCTTCTCACTCATCTTAACTTCAACTCAAGAAAATTGCTTAATTTACATATGAAAATGTAGTCACACAAGTGTACAAATGTCTTTCCTCCAGTATGTACGATGGAAGTCATGGCGGTTAGCAGTTTAAAGTTTGGATTGTTTCGTCACCCACACGTCAGCCACTCACAGCAGCTGCACAGTGTTGCGTGAGCTCCAACACTCAGTATCCGTTCGCGCTCAGGCTGTAACAGAGCTGGTGGTCGTCGAGTGCTCCTTTTTTTTGTGAACTTCGTATCACACGAGTGCATCGATACAAACACCTCGCGCGCGTTTTCCATCGGAGGAGCCAGACACTGAAGCTGCCTCCATACTTCTCTGTCAACTGCCTCCCATGAGGCTCACAGGTAAGTGACGACGAATGTTTTAGCTGTCGCTGCACTTAGAACAACACTGAACTTTGCGTTGCATCTGTTGTCGTAGCCTTGACTTCTTTTTTACACTTGCAGTACAACACTACCACTAGTATACAGTGAACAGTTATTTTTATTATGCACGTCGCACTTTAGTGTGCATCTTCACACAGCATTCGTGCTTAGTTCCTTCGCCGATGGAGTTCATTTACAAAACAATCAATTTTGCACGTTTCCTCCACTGGTATAGAAAGACTTATATTCTACTATTTACAAAATATCACTTACGAGCTAATATTTACAATTAATGGTCACTCCTTTTGTTAAGTCCAGTGAACAACTGCTTTATGAATGGACTCTTTATATCTCAAGATTTGCTTTCACTAGTGAACCTAAAAATATTCTTTCAAACTTTCTTTTAAGTGCTCATCTCCTCATTATGAAAACTACAGGTTTCGCAACACTCGTTGCATTTATTCTTTAGTGCACCCAAGATCATTTTCTACTGCCACGCAGCATATCTACTACTTAACGAGTATGCATTTAACGCTGAATCTTTTTTTTTTTTGCTTGCCAAATTTGTTTTTATATTTGAGGGCAGACTGGATAACAATAGGTCTCCCTCTTCGCTACATGTACTCAGCAATCGTTCTCTGTTAAAAAAAAATAGGGTAACGCGTGTCTACTATTTTTTTTTTTTTGCATGAATGGAATTACCGACAGTTCACTGGGTTTACGCAACCGGTCCATAACAAACATTACCAAAGCTAGCGAAGTTCATCACGCTACGTGTCTCATTTCTCATAATCACTGCTTTGCTTCGAAGCACACGTGCCTTTTACAAGTCGACCCTTGGTCTGGGTTAATGAACCAGGATCAAAAGGAACGGGCAGAAGGAAAATGGATTTCATAAGAGGAGTGTCTTAGGAGACATTTTTGCAATAAAATCTGCATGTAAATAAAATTATCTTAATAAACATAGGCACATATATAAACTTCAACCTCCTTCCTTACAGCATGCTTTGCTACTTCTACGTCTTACTCAGGTTATAGTCAATATTAAGTTTAAATATCACTGCATTGCTTGTTCTTTAGATTAGCCTTCAATTAGGGTATTGAATGGTCGCTAGATTACACTACAAATCTTCTGCAGATCTTTACTTGGACTTATTTATGATACAGGGGGCTTGCTGTGTGGTTATTTAGTAACTTGATTCTACTGAAATCAATTCGTCAGCTAACATTCCTCATATACTCTTTACATTGGGCTCAGATCACAGGGAAATAGTTTACTTTCATAGCAATTAATGGCCTCGTGGAGTACTTACGCTACATTATTGATGCTTCATGGTTTGCCTCCATTTGTACTGTATTTCACCTTACTTAGTTTACTACAGCTTTTTGTCTCCTTGCGTGAACACATGCGGGTTACCACTTGTTTTTTCCATTTAACAGCACGCTTTAACTGAACTTTAAGCTATTTCTTCTACTCCTGTCCACTGTCTGGACTGTTTGACCATGTACCTTTTTTTTTAAGCAGGTAATTTGGGCTTTTACTACAGAACTTCAAGTACTTACATTACTAAAAATAAATCTATAAATATTCTTGTACTTTGAGAGAAGTGCTTATTTACGCATCCTTCTCCATTTCTCACCTTTACATATTTATATAGCTCCGGGCAATCGCCTCGCAAGCATTTTTTTTTTTTTTTTTTTTTATACTAACTTAAAATTAAATTGAAATTCTTGGTGCAACCCCAGTTTCCTGCTTCAGCTTGTTGAAGAAATATCGGTTCATGTCCATCACTATAAACAATTTTTTCATACATAGCATTTAATACTTAAAGTTTACATGTAATAGCCGTTACCATGTAGTCAGTGCGCTGTTCAACACAATACTTATCATTAACAGTTCACACAAGGAAATTTCCAGTAAGCAAGAATTCATTTCCACGACAGTATTTAACCACTACCATTATAAAATTTCTTTAAGTCTTGATGGTGAAATAAGCCTTTTACTCTCCCCGTAGCCGGGTCAGTTAACAAATAACTCCCTATGTGCGGTTTCCTTAAAATAAGGTAAGGACCTTGGTACATATGTTGCCACTTGCGATTTTTCTTACATATTAATGATGGCTTGAAATGAGTCTTAAGTAATACCTTTTCACCTACATGGTAATTTACAACTTTGTTTACTTTTTTATCATAGCCTTTCTTCCTTAATTGAGCATTGGTGGTAATGGAACTTAAAGCTTCTCGAATTTTGACATCTAGATCTACCTCAGGGCTAGGTATCTTGGGAAGAGGATCAACCCACTCATTCTGTTCCTTCTTTTGAGATATCAACTCGTGTGGAGTAAAACCTGTGGAAGTGTGTGGCAAATTATTAACTATCTCCTCAAAAGGTGTCACAAAATCAACCCAACGAGTTTGCTTGTCTGGAATGTACGTCCGAACAAATCTGTTAAACTCCTTGAAGATCCGCTCAGTCAAATTCGACTGAGGCCTAAAACGTGATATTAAGATCTGCTTGACATTGTGATGGGCCAAAAACTCACGCCATTTGCGGCAAGTAAAGTTGGATGCATTATCTGAAAGTATAGATTCGGGGACTCCGAATCGAGGGAAATAGTCATTTTCAAGACACCGTATAATAGGCGGAGCACAAGATGTCTTCATAACATACATTCGAACGTATTTAGTGAAGTTGTCGAGAACAGCAACGAGGTATTTGACACCTCCCCTACCCATCGGTAGAGGGCCAGCCAGGTCAATGCTAATGAGCTGATTAGGTCTTTCTGCGATGATCGGATTCAATGTAATTAAAGTAGGAATATTCAGAGCTTTCGCCTTTTGGCAGATGACACAGAATTTTAGCAACTTGTGTATCCGACGATGTAGGTTGGGCACATAACAGTAAGTAGCAATCTTCTTTTTACACTTCTCTGGACCATAGTGGCCCCAAGAAATGTGGGTATACCACAAAAGATGTTCGACAAAACTGCTAGGTATACAAACAAGCCAGTTGTCTGATGACACAGAGGTACGATGAAATAATACCTGATTATGAATCTTGAAGAATTTGGACAACTTATGGTTTGGATTTTCTTGAAGAAGTCTGATTACTTTTCCCCACTTAGGATCTGTGGTCTGTAGTGTCTGGATTTGCTTGCACAGTTCCAAGAAATATTTTCTATGAATGGGATCCTGCATAAGAAGAACTTTGTAATTCGACATCTGTTCTACCAACTCACTTGTCTCAGGCAGACCTTCTGGTGAACGAGAAAGTGCGTCTGCAATAATGTTATCCTTGCCCTTTATATACACAATATCAAAATCGTATTCTTGCAGAAATAAACACCACCTGGTCAGACGCGGATGTTGTAATTTACAGGTCAAAAGATACGAAAGTGCTTGATGGTCCGTAAACACTTTTATCTTTCTGCCAAAAATGTAATAATTAAACCTCTTGAAGGACCAAATAACTGCAAGTGCCTCCAGCTCAGTAACTGAATAGGACTTTTCACATTCTGTTAAGACCCTACTCGCAAAACTAATCACTCTGATCTGCTCTGTTTCGTCTACTAATTCAATCTGAAACAAACAAGATCCAATTCCAACAAACGAAGCGTCTGAGGTGATACAAAATTCTTTGTCCATTTGTGGATGACAGAGAATGTTATTGTTTACAAGACCATCTTTAATTGCCTGAAAAGCTTTCTGACACTCTGGTGTCCAAATCCAATGCGTACTTTTCTTCAGAAGATTGTGCAAAGCGGGATTGTTCATTACTTGACCAGACAGAAATCGTCGAAAGAAAGACGAAAGACCGAGAAATCCTCTTAGTTGCCTCTTAGTTACCGGCGTAGGGAAATTCTTAATCGCAGACAACTTTTCCGGGTCGGGTTTAATCCCTTCAGGTGTAATCACATGACCTAAAAACTTTACCTCACGTTTTCCAAATTTTGACTTTTTCAGATTCGCTGTAACACCATGTTCTTGAAATCTCTGAAACACCTTTCGTAGAATAGCTAAATGATCTTCCCAGTTCTTAGTGGCTATCAACACGTCATCTACATAAACAGTTACCTCATCCAGAAGTTCAGGTCCTAACACAAAATCGAGAGCAGAAATAAATATTCCCGAGCTTACATTTAAACCAAAAGGCATGACCTTAAACTGATATGAGCGGCCGGCAAATATAAAAGCAGTATATTTTCTGGATTCCTTGGCCAATTTCACCTGCCAATAGCTACTTCTTAAATCGAGTGTACTCAAAAATCTAATGCCATGAAATTTTTGCAAGTGCTCCTCAAGTGCTTCAGGCCGAGTCCTTATCGGTACAATTATTTTGTTTATTGATCTGGCGTCCAGTACTAGTCTGACACTACCGTCCTGTTTAAGTACGGACAACAAGGGACTTGAGTACGGCGAATTCGATAACTCGATAACATCCCAACACAGCATTTTCCTAATCTCATGCTTTACAGCTTCTCGTCGGGCGTAGGGTACTGAATAGCTTGCTTTGCAGAACGTTGAGTGGGGAAGCACTTCCATTTTATACTCGAACCCTTTTATTACTCCTGGTTTCTTTGAAAAGATTTTCTTGTAACTTACTAATAAATGGAACAACTCATATTTCTGCTCCCCCCTGAGTTCAGTCGATTCCTTGGCTTTAGCATCGATCTCGTCTGTGTCAGGAAGTAAGTCTTCATACTCATTGTCATTTATGTCATCCCATTTACTCAGGTCATTTGTCTGATCAAAGCACGGTTTGGCGGTCCTCTGTCGTCTCCAAACCTGATGCAATGTCAACACTGCCTTCACTTTACTCCTTAACAAGTTAACAACAACTTGTTGTTGATTTACGATAAAGGTACACATTCCAGATTCAATATCTATCACTGCTTTTGTTTGTCGAAGAAACTCCATCCCCAAGAGACATGGAACTGACAAGTTCTTTACTATTAGAAAGTGGCAAAAAACCAAAACAGATCCTATCTGCAGTTGAAGCTGCGTCTGTAAACTAACTCTCTGTTTCAATGGACCAATCGCTCCCGATATGGAGCAGCCCTGAATCGGCAATGATAAAACTTTTGAAACAGAAGACACCTGTCTGAAGAGACATGATGACATCACATTGATGTTTGCTCCTGTATCAACAATGGCTGTGACAGGAATGTTGGCAATAGAAATCTTAATCGAAGCCTGGACCTGTTCATCATAAATGTCATTAATGTCTTGAGCTTCTAGGTCAGGTGCAAGGTCATCTCGTAAGTCGGTCTCATGGTCGTACCGTATCGCATTAACATACTCAGAATCAGAGTATTCGTTTGTACCCCCACTGGAACCGGCAGCGACCTCTAGGAGGCTGAAAGGTGCTGCCTCTAATTTTCCGCAGGATGTTTAACCTGTTTGTCATTCATGGCCTTAAGTGTTTGTTCCGTTTCATATTGGTGCTGGTTATGTGGTACAAATGCCGGTGTAAAGGGGTAAAATCCACTGGGTGCATTCACTTGTGAATAGAATACTTGAGAAGGCTGATGTCGCCTGATCTTTTGGTTGCCGGCAAAACCATTTCCTTGTGAAGGAAAGTTCGCATTTGGTTCCATTTGAAAATTGTTCCGCGGTCCTCTATCCTGTGAATAGTTGTTCTTATGTTGTGCTGGGTGGCCTCCGCCTTGCCCATGCCACTTGCTATATTTCGACCTATAACTTTGATTGTACACTGGCCCATTTGAAAAATTACCACTAGTTTGTGGTGCAGAATTAAAGGGTGGGTTTCCGTACTGATGTTGTACCTGGTGGTTGTAAATTGGGTGGTATCTCTGCTGATTACTGTAATTGGTTTTCTGCTTCCGTTTAAAGTAATTGCCGTTTGCGTTTTCATAACGGCTGGCAGGTTGGTAACAGCGGTCGCAGTAGCTCGCTCTCTCCTTGGGCGCATTGTTGTCCGCGTGCGATGCATTCTGCTGGCTGCCAGGGAAGAATTTGCCGCTGCCAACCTTGGAGCGCACATCCTCGCTAATTAAATCTAAGGAATCCAGCACAGAAAGGAATACATCCGTGTCTTCTTCGGACACATTTACTAATTTCTCTCTAATAGACACAGGGAGTTTGCTTTTGAGAATCATAATTACGTCCTTGGAAGAAATCGGAGAATCCCAGAATTTAATTTTTGCTAGATACTTCTCAAAGTATCGCCGGAGACTTCCATGCTTCTCATTGAAAATTTCCGCACCATACACCTCCTTCCTTAATCTTTGCTGTACCCCATTACTCCAAAATTTTGCCAAGAACATTTTCTCAAACTCTTCATAATTCCTACACGTGTCTACCATTTCCGTTCCCCATAATGCTGCATCACCAGAAATAAAGCCAGTGACGAACTGAATACGCTGTCTGTCTGTCCAGCTCCTGGGAAATATGCCGGAAAAATTCTTTAGGAACACGATGGGGTGTATTTCTCGCTTCTGCGGATGAAAAACAGGAAAAGTGCGATGCTTAATCACACTTTCCTCTTGCATTAAACTCACAATTGTGGGCGGATCATTTAGTTTCCCTACTCGGGACTCAACAGGACTGTTGTTTTGCATGTAATCAGGCGGTGAACAATAAGGAGTTGACTGACATTCGTCACCGTCTAAATAGTTGTTCCCTATAGTTTGCGTATGCGTGTGCGGATTTTCTACCCAGTTTCTCAGCATTCTGACTTCGTCCACTACTTGCTGCTTCCACTCGGGAAGATCCCCTGTAAGTGTCCTCCGAATCTGTCCCAATTCAGAAACCACTGTGTCTCCAGACTTACCAGGAGCAGCTAAGATTTCGTAAGTTACATCCTTGACAGTTTCCCTAAGCTCCTCCCTGACCTTCTTTTCGATAAAAATATCTTTACCCTTTATCCATTCACTGTAGTGTTCCGACAATGCCTCCGCGTGTGCTTTCACGGTGCTCTTAACCTGTTCTTCAATATTGATTGAGTCTATCTGCCTCGACAGATCCTCCACTACACCTTCAATGTCAGATACTGCATTTCTAACTGAGTTTATTTCTTTGGTAGCTGCCTGAATTTTTGTGTTTAATGTTCCAGATACTTCAGCTATTTCACTTTTCACCTGTTTCTGCATTTTCTGAATTTGATCACTGATCTTAGTTTGCACCTCACCCAAATGGGTATTTAATTCAGCCGTAATTTCTTTATGCAGATCTGTTTTGATTGTGCCTAGCTGTGTTTTTAATGATTCGCTTACAGCATCTAATCGGGCGTTAACAGTCTCATTTTGTGTTTTTATAGTCTCATTTTGTGTTTTTACTGATTCGCTTACAGCATCTAATCGGGCGTTAACAGTCTCATTTTGTGTTTTTACTGATTCGCTTACAGCATCTAATCGGGCGTTAACAGTCTCATTTTGTGTTTTTATAGTCTCATTTACTGCGTCAAACTGTTGTTTCAGCATTTCCATTAACGCACCGAGGTCATTTGTAGCTGCAGCGGGAAGAATTTGGACTTTAGGGTCACTTTCCCCTGTTACAGACATGGTTAGTTCAGTTTCCACACGGGAACCTACCGTTCGTGATCGTAAAGGGTATGGAATACTATTAAGGTCTTCACTCCCGTCTCCTGTTGTCACCTGTCTCTGTTTACTATCTGCCATTTTCGTTAGTAAATCACGTGCTACGTAAGGCTTTCGTCGTTTGTCAGTGACGTGGTGAGTCCGCTAAGAGCACCACTCTCGCGTGAGCAACAAATGAAATTCTATCTGGCAAGAAGACAAGATGGAACCTAACCGTTTCAGACAAATGAATGAAGATGCTCTTCACTGCAAATTGCGCACACTATCCACCATGTTGAAAATGTAATACAGCTATACTAACAATGGGGAGAAATAATTTCTATTATCAGACTACGAATAATTTTACTTTGAAAGATGAAATAAAGCAGATTTTCTATAGCGGGAAGGAGATAGAAAGGATGTGGATCGACTTGGAAAAGCAACGTTGCTACTGAAGCACTACACTGCGTATGCAAAATTCTGACTTACTTTTTGATGGCTTGAATATCGCTATGTTGTCTCAGCAAATTCACGTCTCTTTTCTTTTCTTTTCTCTCGGTAATTAAACTGCATTATTGACCGTTATTCTCACAGAGAGACGATGTGTACATGAAACGACAGAACATTTATTAACACAAGCACATAGAAAATTTTCCAAGAATTTGAACTAATTTTTGGTCAAGTCCCTGTTCGGGCGCCAAGTGTGATGTTACAAAATAGAAGGGATGTTGCTATTCAATGGAAAGTTGGAAATTAAGATTTAGCTTACTGTTTTATCAATCACAATTGGCGTAAGAATCATGGATTGACCATTGTCATAAAATATTGCATATTGAGATGTGATTAGTTTTTACTTGCGGTTTCGCGTGGCTTGAGGCAGTCACAACTAGCGTGCTATTGATTAAGAAGTTGCGTTATCGTCTTTCTAATTACTTCATGATCGTAGATACGATCATACCCGGTTGTGAAGTTATTGTTACGACAAAAAAAATTCCTAAGGGACCAGAAAGTTCTTAAGGGCGCAAAAACAACTGTAACATCACACAAAAGAGAAATTCAATATTAAAGCTGATGCAAGAAGACGATAAAACAGTTTTCTTTTTATCAATGTAACACGCACATTGGACTGCTGATCTTGGCGTCTGTAATATTAGCAAAATGCATAATTAAAATGAAAATAATACTGAGGGGATAATAGAAATGAGCACTGCTAAATGATTCAGTATTCCCAGAACAAATATTTATTATAACTAAAACATATATCGTACCTTAAGCTTAATACTACAATGACGGTAGATTTTTATGTCCATATCATGTCCATTGAGCGCTCTTTTATATAGCCATTGTCTTCTTTGAGTCGCTCGTGCGTCGTCACGGTAAGTTATAACAGTTCTTTACACTTCACTCAACTCAGACATACACGTTTTTATACATTTAGTAAAAATAATTAGATCAGACCGCCACAAATCTGCGTCCGTCTTACTCGAGAAAAACAGTACAAGTCCTTTTAGCGCTCCAGGCTTCATTTGTTCTCCCTCGAACAAAATAGTGAAGGATCTATATCTATCCGTATTTTTCTGTTTTTATTGCCGCCCAAAGATGACGAATTACATTATCTAGAAAATTCCACCGTCGCCATGCGACGCCTTATTATATATTAATCATTATTTACAAACAAGTATTTGCCTTCTGGCTGAAAGTATTAACTACTCGTATTTGCTGTTTTAATGAAGTCAAAAATAGCGAATATCTCAAAGTGAAGCATCGGAATCTAAAACTAGACACACAGGAGATGTTCAAATCATACAAAGTGAGGTTGTCAGTCATTTGTACTTAAGTCGCCATTGTGCCATTTATTTTAAATTTGGATGCAGTTTCTGTGTTTCATCGTCAATGAGAAGGTCCAAGGGATACAGTAAACCTTAAGTGAAGCATCGGAATCTAAAACTGGACTCACAGGAGAGGTTCAAATCATAGAATGTTAGAGTGTCAGGCCGCTTTTACTTAAGTCGGCATTGTGCCTTTTGTATCAAATTCGGATGCAATTTCTGTGTTTCATCGTCAATAAGAAGGTCCAAGGGATACAGTTAACCTGAAGTGAAGCATCGTAATATAAAACTGGACTCACAGGAGAGGTTCAAATCATAGGAAGTTAGAGTGTCAGTCGTCTTTTACTTTAGTCGGCATTGTGCCATTTGTGAAAATTCGGATGCAATTTCGGTGTTCCATCGTCAATAAGAAGGTGCAAGGTATACAGTAAACCTGACGTGAAGCATCGCAATCTAAAACTGGACTTACAGGAGAGGTTCAAATCATAGAAAGTGAGAGCGTCAGTCCTCTTGTACTTATGTCAGCATTGTGCCATTTGTATTAAATTCGGATGCAATATCTGTGTTTCTCGTCAATAAAAAGGTGCAAGGTATACAGTAAACCTGAAGTGAAGCATCGGAATCTAAAACTGGACTCACAGGGGAGGTCCAAATTATAGAAAGTGAGAGTGTCAGTCCTCTTGTACTTAAGTCAGCATTGTGCCTTTTGTATTAAACTCGCATGCAATTTCTGTGTTTCATCGTCAATAAGAAGGTCCAAGGGATACAGTTACCTGAAGTGAAGCATCGGAATCTAAAGCTAGACACACAGGAGAGGTTCGAATCATACAAAGTGAGAGTATCAGTCCTTTTGTACTTAAGTCGCCATTGTGCCATTTATATTAAATTCGGATGCAATTTCTGTGTTTCATCGTCAATAAGAAGATCCAAGAGATACAATAAACCTAAAGTGAAGCATCGGAATCTAAAACTGGACTCACAGGAGAGGTTCTAATCATAGAAAGTTAGAGTGTCACTTCTCTTGTACTTAAGTCGGTATTGTGACTTTTGGATTAAATTCGGATGCAATTTCTGTGTTTCATCGTCATTAAGAAGGTCCAAGGGATACAGTTAACCTTAAGTGAATCATCGGAATCTAGAACTGGACTCTTCAGGAGAGGCTCAAATCATAGAAAGTTAGAGTATCAGTCGTCTTGTACTTCAGTCGGCATTGTGCCTTTTGTATTAAATTCGGATGCAATTTCTATGTTTCATCGTCAATAAGAAGGTCCAAGGTATACAGTAAACCTGAAGTGAAGCATCGGAATCTAAAACTGGACTCACAGAAGAGGTTCAAATCATAGAATGTGAGAGTGTCAGTCCTCTTGTACTTAAGTCGGCATTGTGCCTTTTGAATTTAATTCCGATGCAATTTCTGTGTTTCATCGTCAATAAGAAGGTGCAAGGTATACAGTAAACCTGAAGTGAAGCAATGGAATCTGAAACTGGACTCACTGGAGAGGTTCAGATCATAGACAGTGAGAGTGTCAGTCCTCTTTTACTTCAGTCGGCATTGTCCTTCTTGTATTACATTCGGATGCAATTTCTGTCTATCATCGTCAACAAGAAGGTCCAAGGGAAACGGTAAACCTGAAGTGAAGCATCGGAATATAAAACTAGACTCACAGGAGAGTTTCAAATCATAGAAAGTGAGAGTGTCAGTCCTCTTGTACTTATGTCGGCATTGTGCCATTTGTATTTAATTCGGATGCAATTTCTGTGTCTCATCGTCAATAAAAGGTCCAAGGGATACAGTAAACCTGAAGTGAAGAATCGGAATCTAAAACTGGACTTACAGGAGTGGTTCAAATCATAGAAAGTTAGAGTGTCAGTCCTCTTGTACTTAAGTCGGTATTATTCCTTTTGTATTAAATTCGGATGCAATTTCTGTGTTTCATCGTCAATAAGAAGGTGCAAGGTATACTGTAAACCTGAAGTGAAGCATCGGAATCAAAAACTGGACTCATAGGAGACGTTCAAATCATTGAAAGTTAGAGTGTCAGTCCTCCTGTACCTAAGTCGGCATTGTGCCTTTTGTATTAAATTCGAATGCAATTTCGGTGTTCGATCGTCAATAAGAAGGACCAAGGGATATAGTAAACCTGAAGTGAAACATCGGAATCTAAAACTGGACTCACAGGAGAGGTTCAAATTATAGAAAGTGAGAGTGTCAGTCCTCTTGTACTTAAGTCGGCATTGTGCCTTTTGTATTAAATTCGGATGCAATTTCTGTGTTTCATCGTCAATAAGAAGGTCCAAGGGAAACTGTAAACCTGAAGTGAAGCATCGGAATCTAAAACTAGACACACAGGAGATGTTCAAATCATACAAAGTGAGAGTGTCAGTCATTTGTACTTAAGTCGCCATTGTGCCATTTATATTAAATTCGGATACAATTTCTGTGTTACATCGACAATAAGAAGATCCAAGGGATACAATAAACCTGAAGTGAAGCATCGGAATCTAAAACTGGACTCACAGGAGAGGTTCAAATCATAGAAAGTTAGAGTGTCACTCCTCTTGTACTTAGGTCGGTATTGTGCCTTTTGGATTAAATTCGGGTGCAATTTCTGTGTATCATCGTCAATAAGAAGGTCCAAGGGATACAGTAAACCTTAAGTAAAGCATCGGAATCTAAAACTGGACTCACAGCAGAGGTTCAAATCATTGAATGTTAAAGTGCCAGTCCGCTTTTACTTAAGTCGGCATTGTGCCTTTTGTATCAAATTCGGATGCAATTTCTGTGTTTCATCGTCAATAAGAAGGTCCAAGAAATACAGTAAACCTGAAGTGAAGCATCGTAATCTAAAACTGGACTCACAATAGCGGTTCAAATCATACAAAGTTAGAGAGTCAGTCCTCTTTTACTTAAGTCGGCATTGTGCCTTTTGTATTAATTTCGAATGCAATTTCGGTGTTTTATCGTCAATAAGAAGGTGCAAGGTATACAGTAAACCTGAAGTGAAGCATCGGAATCTAAAACTGGACTTACAGGAGAGGTTCAAATCATAGAAAGTGAGTGCGTCAGTCCTCTTGTACTTATGTCGCCATTGTGCAATTTGCATTAAATTCGGATGCAATATCTGTGTTTCATCGTCATTACGAAGGTCAGAGGGATACAGTAAATCTGAAGTGAAGCATCGGAATCTAAAACTGGACTCACAGGAGAGGTTCAAATCATAGAAAGTAAGAGTGTCAGTCCTTATTTACTTAAGTCGGCATTGTTCCTTTTGTATCAAATTTGGATGCAATTTCTGTGTTTCATCGTCAATAAGCAGGTGCAAGGTATACTGTAAACCTGAATTGAAGCATCGGAATCTAAAAATGGTCTCACAGGAGGGGTTCAAATCATAGAAAGTTAGAGTGTCACTCCTCTTGTACTTAGGTCGGTATTGTGCCTTTTGGATTACATTCGGATGCAATTTCTGTGTTTCATCGTCAATAAGAAGGTCCAAGGGATACAGTAAACCTTAAGTAAAGCATCGGAATCTAAAACTGGACTCACAGGAGAGGTTCTAATCATTGAATGTTAAAGTGTCAGTCCGCTTTTACTTAAGTCGGCATTGTGCCTTTTGTATCAAATTCGGATGCAATTTCTGTGTTTCATCGTCAATAAGAAGGTCCAAGGGATACAGTAAACCTAAAGTGAAGCATCGTAATCTAAAACTGGACTCACAGGAGAGGTGCAAATCATACGAAGTTAGAGAGTCAGTCCTCTTTAACTTAAGTCGGCATTGTGCCTTTTGTATTAAATTCGAATGCAATTTCGGTGTTTTATCGTCAATAAGAAGGTGCAAGGTATACAGTAATCCTGACGTGAAGCATCGGAATCTAAAACTGGAGTACAGGAGAGGTTCAAATCATAGAAAGTGAGAGCGTCAGTCCTAATGTACTTATATCGGCATTGTGCCATTTGCATTAAATTCGGATGCAATTTCTGTGTTTCATCGTCATTACGAAGGTCAGAGGGATACAGTAAATCTGAAGTGATGGATCGGAATCTAAAACTGGACTCACAGGAGAGGTTTAAATCATAGAAAGTGAGAGTGTCAGTCCTTATTTACTTAAGTCGGCATTGTTCCTTTTGTATCAAATTTGGATGCAATTTCTGTGTTTCACCGTCAATAAGAAGGTACAAGGTATACTGTAAACCTGAAGTGAAGCATCGGAATCTAAAACAGGACTCACAGGAGAGGTTAAAATCATAGGAAGTGAGAGTGTCAGTCCGCTTTTACTTAAGTCGGCATTGTGCCTTTTGTATCAAATTCGGATGCAATTTCTGTGTTTCATCGTCAATAAGAAGGTCCGAGGGATACAGTAAACCTGACGAGAAGCATCGGAATCTAAAACTGGACTTACATGAGAGGTTCAAATCATAGAAAGTGAGAGCGTCAGTCCTCTTGTACTTATGTCGGCCTTGTGCCATTTATATTAAATTCGGATGCAATTTCTGTGTTTCATCGTCAATAAGAAGGTGCAAGGTACACAGTAATCCTGAAGTGAAGCATCGGAATCTAAAACTGGTCTCACAGGAGAGGTTCAAATCATAGAAAGTGAGAGTGTCAGTCCCCTTGTACTTGAGTCGGCATTGTGCTTTTTGTATTACATTCGGATGCAATTTCTGTCTATCATCGTCAATAAGAAGGTCCAAGGTATACAGTAAACCTGAAGTGAAGCATCGGAATCTAAAACTGGACTCACAGGAGAGGTTCAAATCATATAAAGTTAGAGTGTCACTACTCTTGTACTTAAGTCGTTATTGTGCCTTTTGTATTAAATTCGGATGCAATTTCTGTGTTTCATCGTCAATAAGAAGGTCCAAGGGATACAGTAAACCTAAAGTGAAGCATCGGAATCTAAAACTGGACTCACAGGAGAGGTTCAAATCATAGAAAGTTAGAGTGTCGGTCCTCTTGTACTTAAGTCGGCATTGTGCCTTTTGAATATAATTCCGATGCAATTTCTGTGTTTCTCGTCAATAAGAAGGTGCAAGGTATACAGTAAACCTGAAGGGAAGCATCGGAATCTAAAACTGGACTCACTGGAGAGGTTCAGATCATAGAAAGTGAGAGTGTCAGTCCTCTTTTACTCAGTCAGCATTGTGCCTTTTGTATTAATTTCGGATGCAATTTCTGTGTTTCATCGTCAATAAGAAGGTCCAAGGGATACAGTAAACCTGAAGTGAAGCATCGGAATCTAAAACTAGACACACAGGAAAGGTTCAAATCATACAAAGTGAGAGTATCAGTCCTTTTGTACTTAAGTCGCCATTGTGCCATTTATATAAAATTTGGATGCAATGTCTGTGTTTCATCGTCAATATGAAGATCCAAGGGATACAGTAAACCTTAAGTGAATCATCGGAATCTAAAACTGGACTCTTCAGGAGAGGTTCAAATCATAGAATGTTAGAGTGTCACTCCTCTTGTACTTAGGTCGGTATTGTGCCTTTTGGATTAAATTCGGATGCAATTTCTGTGTATCATCGTCAATAAGAAGGTCCAAGGGATACAGTAAACCTTAAGTAAAGCATCGGAATCTAAAACTGGACTCACAGCAGAGGTTCAAATCATTGAATGTTAAAGTGCCAGTCCGCTTTTACTTAAGTCGGCATTGTGCCTTTTGTATCAAATTCGGATGCAATTTCTGTGTTTCATCGTCAATAAGAAGGTCCAAGAAATACAGTAAACCTGAAGTGAAGCATCGTAATCTAAAACTGGACTCACAATAGAGGTTCAAATCATACAAAGTTAGAGAGTCAGTCCTCTTTTACTTAAGTCGGCATTGTGCCTTTTGTATTAATTTCGAATGCAATTTCGGTGTTTTATCGTCAATAAGAAGGTGCAAGGTATACAGTAAACCTGAAGTGAAGCATCGGAATCTAAAACTGGACTTACAGGAGAGGTTCAAATCATAGAAAGTGAGTGCGTCAGTCCTCTTGTACTTATGTCGCCATTGTGCAATTTGCATTAAATTCGGATGCAATATCTGTGTTTCATCGTCATTACGAAGGTCAGAGGGATACAGTAAATCTGAAGTGAAGCATCGGAATCTAAAACTGGACTCACAGGAGAGGTTCAAATCATAGAAAGTAAGAGTGTCAGTCCTTATTTACTTAAGTCGGCATTGTTCCTTTTGTATCAAATTTGGATGCAATTTCTGTGTTTCATCGTCAATAAGCAGGTGCAAGGTATACTGTAACCCTGAATTGAAGCATCGGAATCTAAGAATGGTCTCACAGGAGTGGTTCAAATCATAGAAAGTTAGAGTGTCACTCCTCTTGTACTTAGGTCGGTATTGTGCCTTTTGGATTACATTCGGATGCAATTTCTGTGTTTCATCGTCAATAAGAAGGTCCAAGGGATACAGTAAACCTTAAGTAAAGCATCGGAATCTAAAACTGGACTCACAGGAGAGGTTCTAATCATTGAATGTTAAAGTGTCAGTCCGCTTTTACTTAAGTCGGCATTGTGCCTTTTGTATCAAATTCGGATGCAGTTTCTGTGTTTCATCGTCAATAAGAAGGTCCAAGGGATACAGTAAACCTGAAGTGAAGCATCGTAATCTAAAACTGGACTCACAGGAGAGGTGCAAATCATACGAAGTTAGAGAGTCAGTCCTCTTTTACTTAAGTCGGCATTGTGCCTTTTGTATTAAATTCGAATGCAATTTCGGTGTTTTATCGTCAATAAGAAAGTGCAAGGTATACAGTAATCCTGACGTGAAGCATCGGAATCTAAAACTGGAGTACAGGAGAGGTTCAAATCATAGAAAGTGAGAGCGTCAGTCCTAATGTACTTATGTCGGCATTGTGCCATTTGCATTAAATTCGGATGCAATTTCTGTGTTTCATCGTCATTACGAAGGTCAGAGGGATACAGTAAATCTGAAGTGATGGATCGGAATCTAAAACTGGACTCACAGGAGAGGTTTAAATCATAGAAAGTGAGAGTGTCAGTCCTTATTTACTTAAGTCGGCATTGTTCCTTTTGTATCAAATTTGGATGCAATTTCTGTGTTTCATCGTCAATAAGAAGGTGCAAGGTATACTGTAAACCTGAAGTGAAGCATCGGAATCTAAAACATGACTCACAGGAGAGGTTAAAATCATAGGAAGTGAGAGTGTCAGTCCGCTTTTTACTTAAGTCGGCATTGTGCCTTTTGTATCAAATTCGGATGCAATTTCTGTGTTTCATCGTCAATAAGAAGGTCCGAGGGATACAGTAAACCTGACGAGAAGCATCGGAATCTAAAACTGGACTTACATGAGAGGTTCAAATCATAGAAAGTGATAGCGTCAGTCCTCTTGTACTTATGTCGGCCTTGTGCCATTTATATTAAATTCGGATGCAATTTCTGTGTTTCTTCGTCAATAAGAAGGTGCAAGGTATACAGTAATCCTGAAGTGAAGCATCGGAATCTAAAACTGGTCTCACAGGAGAGGTTCAAATCATAGAAAGTGAGAGTGTCAGTCCCCTTGTACTTGAGTCGGCATTGTGCTTTTTGTATTACATTCGGATGCAATTTCTGTCTATCATCGTCAATAAGAAGGTCCAAGGGAAACAGTAAACCTGAAGTGAAGCATCGGAATCTAAAACTAGACTCACAGGAGAGTTTCAAATCATAGAATGTGAGAGTGTCAGTCCTCTTGTTCTTATGTCGGCATTCAGCCATTTGTATTAAATTCGGATGCAATTTCTGTGTCTCATCGTCAATAAAAGGTCCAAGGGATACAGTAAACCTGAAGTGAAGAATCGGAATCTAAAACTGGACTTACAGGAGAGGTTCAAATCATAGAAAGTTAGAGTCTCAGTCCTCTTGTACTTAAGTCGGCATTGTGCCTTTTTAATTTAATTGTGATGCAATTTCTGTGCTTCATCGTCAATCAGAAGGTCCATGGTATACAGTAATCCTAAAGTGTAAAATCGGCATCTAAAACTGGACTCACAGGAGAGGTTCAAATCATAGAAAGTTAGAGTGTCGGTCCTCTTGTACTTAAGTCGGCATTGTGCCTTTTGAATATAATTCCGATGCAATTTCTGTGTTTCTCGTCAATAAGAAGGTGCAAGGTATACAGTAAACCTGAAGGGAAGCATCGGAATCTAAAACTGGACTCACTGGAGAGGTTCAGATCATAGAAAGTGAGAGTGTCAGTCCTCTTTTACTCAGTCAGCATTGTGCCTTTTGTATTAATTTCGGATGCAATTTCTGTGTTTCATCGTCAATAAGAAGGTCCAAGGGATACAGTAAACCTGAAGTGAAGCATCGGAATCTAAAACTAGACACACAGGAAAGGTTCAAATCATACAAAGTGAGAGAATCAGTCCTTTTGTACTTAAGTCGCCATTGTGCCATTTATATAAAATTTGGATGCAATGTCTGTGTTTCATCGTCAATATGAAGATCCAAGGGATACAATAAACCTGAAGTGAATCATCGGAATCAAAAACTGGACTCACAGGAGAGGTTCTAATCATAGAAAGTTAGAGCGTCACTCCTCTAGTACTTAAGTCGGTCTTGTGCCTTTTGGATTAAATTCGGATGCAATTTCTGTGTTTCATCGTCAATAAGAAGGTCCAAGGGATACAGTAAACCTTAAGTGAATCATCGGAATCTAAAACTGGACTCTTCAGGAGAGGTTCAAATCATAGAATGTTAGAGTGTCACTCCTCTTGTACTTAGGTCGGTATTGTGCCTTTTGGATTAAATTCGGATGCAATTTCTGTGTATCATCGTCAATAAGAAGGTCCAAGGGATACAGTAAACCTTAAGTAAAGCATCGGAATCTAAAACTGGACTCACAGCAGAGGTTCAAATCATTGAATGTTAAAGTGCCAGTCCGCTTTTACTTAAGTCGGCATTGTGCCTTTTGTATCAAATTCGGATGCAATTTCTGTGTTTCATCGTCAATAAGAAGGTCCAAGAAATACAGTAAACCTGAAGTGAAGCATCGTAATCTAAAACTGGACTCACAATAGAGGTTCAAATCATACAAAGTTAGAGAGTCAGTCCTCTTTTACTTAAGTCGGCATTGTCCCTTTTGTATTAATTTCGAATGCAATTTCGGTGTTTTATCGTCAATAAGAAGGTGCAAGGTATACAGTAAACCTGAAGTGAAGCATCGGAATCTAAAACTGGACTTACAGGAGAGGTTCAAATCATAGAAAGTGAGTGCGTCAGTCCTCTTGTACTTATGTCGCCATTGTGCAATTTGCATTAAATTCGGATGCAATATCTGTGTTTCATCGTCATTACGAAGGTCAGAGGGATACAGTAAATCTGAAGTGAAGCATCGGAATCTAAAACTGGACTCACAGGAGAGGTTCAAATCATAGAAAGTAAGAGTGTCAGTCCTTATTTACTTAAGTCGGCATTGTTCCTTTTGTATCAAATTTGGATGCAATTTCTGTGTTTCATCGTCAATAAGCAGGTGCAAGGTATACTGTAAACCTGAATTGAAGCATCGGAATCTAAAAATGGTCTCACAGGAGTGGTTCAAATCATAGAAAGTTAGAGTGTCACTCCTCTTGTACTTAGGTCGGTATTGTGCCTTTTGGATTACATTCGGATGCAATTTCTGTGTTTCATCGTCAATAAGAAGGTCCAAGGGATACAGTAAACCTTAAGTAAAGCATCGGAATCTAAAACTGGACTCACAGGAGAGGTTCTAATCATTGAATGTTAAAGTGTCAGTCCGCTTTTACTTAAGTCGGCATTGTGCCTTTTGTATCAAATTCGGATGCAGTTTCTGTGTTTCATCGTCAATAAGAAGGTCCAAGGGATACAGTAAACCTGAAGTGAAGCATCGTAATCTAAAACTGGACTCACAGGAGAGGTGCAAATCATACGAAGTTAGAGAGTCAGTCCTCTTTTACTTAAGTCGGCATTGTGCCTTTTGTATTAAATTCGAATGCAATTTCGGTGTTTTATCGTCAATAAGAAAGTGCAAGGTATACAGTAATCCTGACGTGAAGCATCGGAATCTAAAACTGGAGTACAGGAGAGGTTCAAATCATAGAAAGTGAGAGCGTCAGTCCTAATGTACTTATGTCGGCATTGTGCCATTTGCATTAAATTCGGATGCAATTTCTGTGTTTCATCGTCATTACGAAGGTCAGAGGGATACAGTAAATCTGAAGTGATGGATCGGAATCTAAAACTGGACTCACAGGAGAGGTTTAAATCATAGAAAGTGAGAGTGTCAGTCCTTATTTACTTAAGTCGGCATTGTTCCTTTTGTATCAAATTTGGATGCAATTTCTGTGTTTCATCGTCAATAAGAAGGTGCAAGGTATACTGTAAACCTGAAGTGAAGCATCGGAATCTAAAACAGGACTCACAGGAGAGGTTAAAATCATAGGAAGTGAGAGTGTCAGTCCGCTTTTACTTAAGTCGGCATTGTGCCTTTTGTATCAAATTCGGATGCAATTTCTGTGTTTCATCGTCAATAAGAAGGTCCGAGGGATACAGTAAACCTGACGAGAAGCATCGGAATCTAAAACTGGACTTACATGAGAGGTTCAAATCATAGAAAGTGATAGCGTCAGTCCTCTTGTACTTATGTCGGCCTTGTGCCATTTATATTAAATTCGGATGCAATTTCTGTGTTTCATCGTCAATAAGAAGGTGCAAGGTATACAGTAATCCTGAAGTGAAGCATCGGAATCTAAAACTGGTCTCACAGGAGAGGTTCAAATCATAGAAAGTGAGAGTGTCAGTCCCCTTGTACTTGAGTCGGCGTTGTGCTTTTTGTATTACATTCGGATGCAATTTCTGTCTATCATCGTCAATAAGAAGGTCCAAGGGAAACAGTAAACCTGAAGTGAAGCATCGGAATCTAAAACTAGACTCACAGGAGAGTTTCAAATCATAGAATGTGAGAGTGTCAGTCCTCTTGTTCTTATGTCGGCATTCAGCCATTTGTATTAAATTCGGATGCAATTTCTGTGTCTCATCGTCAATAAAAGGTCCAAGGGATACAGTAAACCTGAAGTGAAGAATCGGAATCTAAAACTGGACTTACAGGAGAGGTTCAAATCATAGAAAGTTAGAGTCTCAGTCCTCTTGTACTTAAGTCGGCATTGTGCCTTTTTAATTTAATTGTGATGCAATTTCTGTGCTTCATCGTCAATCAGAAGGTCCATGGTATACAGTAAACCTAAAGTGTAAAATCGGCATCTAAAACTGGACTCACAGGAGAGGTTAAAATCGTAGAAAGTTAGAGTGTCACTCCTCTTGTAATTAAGTCGGAATTGTGGTTTTCGAACTTAATTCCGATGCTATTCCTGTGTTTCATCGTCAATAAGAAGGTCCAAGGTATACAGTAAACCTGAAGTGAAGCATCGGAATCTAAAACTGGACTCACAGGAGAGGTTCAAATCATATAAAGTTAGAGTGTCACTACTCTTGTACTTAAGTCGTTATTGTGCCTTTTGTATTAAATTCGGATGCAATTTCTGTGTTTCATCGTCAATAAGAAGGTCCAAGGGATACAGTAAACCTAAAGTGAAGCATCGGAATCTAAAACTGGACTCACAGGAGAGGTTCAAATCATAGAAAATTAGAGTGTCGGTCCTCTTGTACTTAAGTCGGCATTGTGCCTTTTGAATATAATTCCGATGCAATGTCTGTGTTTCTCGTCAATAAGAAGGTGCAAGGTATACAGTAAACCTGAAGTGAAGCATCGGAATCTAAAACTGGACTTACAGGAGAGGTTCAAATCATAGAAAGTGAGTGCGTCAGTCCTCTTGTACTTATGTCGCCATTGTGCAATTTGCATTAAATTCGGATGCAATATCTGTGTTTCATCGTCATTACGAAGGTCAGAGGGATACAGTAAATCTGAAGTGAAGCATCGGAATCTAAAACTGGACTTACAGGAGAGGTTCAAATCATAGAAAGTAAGAGTGTCAGTCCTTATTTACTTAAGTCGGCATTGTTCCTTTTGTATCAAATTTGGATGCAATTTCTGTGTTTCATCGTCAATAAGCAGGTGCAAGGTATACTGTAAACCTGAATTGAAGCATCGGAATCTAAAAATGGTCTCACAGGAGTGGTTCAAATCATAGAAAGTTAGAGTGTCACTCCTCTTGTACTTAGGTCGGTATTGTGCCTTTTGGATTACATTCGGATGCAATTTCTGTGTTTCATCGTCAATAAGAAGGTCCAAGGGATACAGTAAACCTTAAGTAAAGCATCGGAATCTAAAACTGGACTCACAGGAGAGGTTCTAATCATTGAATGTTAAAGTGTCAGTCCGCTTTTACTTAAGTCGGCATTGTGCCTTTTGTATCAAATTTGGATGCAATTTCTGTATTTCATCGTCAATAAGAAGGTGCAAGGTATACTGTAAACCTGAAGTGAAGCATCGGAATCTAAAACAGGACTCACAGGAGAGGTTAAAATCATAGGAAGTTAGAGTGTCAGTCCGCTTTTACTTAAGTCGGCATTGTGCCTTTTGTATCAAATTCGGATGCAATTTCTGTGTTTCATCGTCAATAAGAAGGTCCGAGGGATACAGTAAACCTGACGAGAAGCATCGGAATCTAAAACTGGACTTACATGAGAGGTTCAAATCATAGAAAGTGATAGCGTCAGTCCTCTTGTACTTATGTCGGCCTTGTGCCATTTATATTAAATTCGGATGCAATTTCTGTGTTTCATCGTCAATAAGAAGGTGCAAGGTATACAGTAATCCTGAAGTGAAGCATCGGAATCTAAAACTGGTCTCACAGGAGAGGTTCAAATCATAGAAAGTGAGAGTGTCAGTCCCCTTGTACTTGAGTCGGCATTGTGCTTTTTGTATTACATTCGGATGCAATTTCTGTCTATCATCGTCAATAAGAAGGTCCAAGGGAAACAGTAAACCTGAAGTGAAGCATCGGAATCTAAAACTAGACTCACAGGAGAGTTTCAAATCATAGAATGTGAGAGTGTCAGTCCTCTTGTTCTTATGTCGGCATTCAGCCATTTGTATTAAATTCGGATGCAATTTCTGTGTTTCATCGTCATTAAGAAGGTCCAAGGTATACAGTAAACCTGAAGTGAAGCATCGGAATCTAAAACTGGACTCACAGGAGAGGTTCAAATCATATAAAGTTAGAGTGTCACTACTCTTGTACTTAAGTCGTTATTGTGCCTTTTGTATTAAATTCGGATGCAATTTCTGTGTTTCATCGTCAATAAGAAGGTCCAAGGGATACAGTAAACCTAAAGTGAAGCATCGGAATCTAAAACTGGACTCACATTAGAGGTTCAAATCATAGAAAATTAGAGTGTCGGTCCTCTTGTACTTAAGTCGGCATTGTGCCTTTTGAATATAATTCCGATGCAATGTCTGTGTTTCTCGTCAATAAGAAGGTGCAAGGTATACAGTAAACCTGAAGTGAAGCATCGGAATCTAAAACTGGACTTACAGGAGAGGTTCAAATCGTAGAAAGTGAGTGCGTCAGTCCTCTTGTACTTATGTCGCCATTGTGCAATTTGCATTAAATTCGGATGCAATATCTGTGTTTCATCGTCATTACGAAGGTCAGAGGGATACAGTAAATCTGAAGTGAAGCATCGGAATCTAAAACTGGACTCACAGGAGAGGTTCAAATCATAGAAAGTAAGAGTGTCAGTCCTTATTTACTTAAGTCGGCATTGTTCCTTTTGTATCAAATTTGGATGCAATTTCTGTGTTTCATCGTCAATAAGCAGGTGCAAGGTATACTGTAAACCTGAATTGAAGCATCGGAATCTAAAAATGGTCTCACAGGAGTGGTTCAAATCATAGAAAGTTAGAGTGTCACTCCTCTTGTACTTAGGTCGGTATTGTGCCTTTTGGATTACATTCGGATGCAATTTCTGTGTTTCATCGTCAATAAGAAGGTCCAAGGGATACAGTAAACCTTAAGTAAAGCATCGGAATCTAAAACTGGACTCACAGGAGAGGTTCTAATCATTGAATGTTAAAGTGTCAGTCCGCTTTTACTTAAGTCGGCATTGTGCCTTTTGTATCAAATTCGGATGCAGTTTCTGTGTTTCATCGTCAATAAGAAGGTCCAAGGGATACAGTAAACCTGAAGTGAAGCATCGTAATCTAAAACTGGACTCACAGGAGAGGTGCAAATCATACGAAGTTAGAGAGTCAGTCCTCTTTTACTTAAGTCGGCATTGTGCCTTTTGTATTAAATTCGAATGCAATTTCGGTGTTTTATCGTCAATAAGAAAGTGCAAGGTATACAGTAATCCTGACGTGAAGCATCGGAATCTAAAACTGGAGTACAGGAGAGGTTCAAATCATAGAAAGTGAGAGCGTCAGTCCTAATGTACTTATGTCGGCATTGTGCCATTTGCATTAAATTCGGATGCAATTTCTGTGTTTCATCGTCATTACGAAGGTCAGAGGGATACAGTAAATCTGAAGTGATGGATCGGAATCTAAAACTGGACTCACAGGAGAGGTTTAAATCATAGAAAGTGAGAGTGTCAGTCCTTATTTACTTAAGTCGGCATTGTTCCTTTTGTATCAAATTTGGATGCAATTTCTGTGTTTCATCGTCAATAAGAAGGTGCAAGGTATACTGTAAACCTGAAGTGAAGCATCGGAATCTAAAACAGGACTCACAGGAGAGGTTAAAATCATAGGAAGTGAGAGTGTCAGTCCGCTTTTACTTAAGTCGGCATTGTGCCTTTTGTATCAAATTCGGATGCAATTTCTGTGTTTCATCGTCAATAAGAAGGTCCGAGGGATACAGTAAACCTGACGAGAAGCATCGGAATCTAAAACTGGACTTACATGAGAGGTTCAAATCATAGAAAGTGATAGCGTCAGTCCTCTTGTACTTATGTTGGCCTTGTGCCATTTATATTAAATTCGGATGCAATTTCTGTGTTTCATCGTCAATAAGAAGGTGCAAGGTATACAGTAATCCTGAAGTGAAGCATCGGAATCTAAAACTGGTCTCACAGGAGAGGTTCAAATCATAGAAAGTGAGAGTGTCAGTCCCCTTGTACTTGAGTCGGCATTGTGCTTTTTGTATTACATTCGGATGCAATTTCTGTCTATCATCGTCAATAAGAAGGTCCAAGGGAAACAGTAAACCTGAAGTGAAGCATCGGAATCTAAAACTAGACTCACAGGAGAGTTTCAAATCATAGAATGTGAGAGTGTCAGTCCTCTTGTTCTTATGTCGGCATTCAGCCATTTGTATTAAATTCGGATGCAATTTCTGTGTCTCATCGTCAATAAAAGGTCCAAGGGATACAGTAAACCTGAAGTGAAGAATCGGAATCTAAAACTGGACTTACAGGAGAGGTTCAAATCATAGAAAGTTAGAGTCTCAGTCCTCTTGTACTTAAGTCGGCATTGTGCCTTTTTAATTTAATTGTGATGCAATTTCTGTGCTTCATCGTCAATCAGAAGGTCCATGGTATACAGTAAACCTAAAGTGTAAAATCGGCATCTAAAACTGGACTCACAGGAGAGGTTAAAATCGTAGAAAGTTAGAGTGTCACTACTCTTGTAATTAAGTCGGAATTGTGGTTTTCGAACTTAATTCCGATGCTATTCCTGTGTTTCATCGTCAATAAGAAGGTCCAAGGTATACAGTAAACCTGAAGTGAAGCATCGGAATCTAAAACTGGACTCACAGGAGAGGTTCAAATCATATAAAGTTAGAGTGTCACTACTCTTGTACTTAAGTCGTTATTGTGCCTTTTGTATTAAATTCGGATGCAATTTCTGTGTTTCATCGTCAATAAGAAGGTCCAAGGGATACAGTAAACCTAAAGTGAAGCATCGGAATCTAAAACTGGACTCACAGGAGAGGTTCAAATCATAGAAAATTAGAGTGTCGGTCCTCTTGTACTTAAGTCGGCATTGTGCCTTTTGAATATAATTCCGATGCAATGTCTGTGTTTCTCGTCAATAAGAAGGTGCAAGGTATACAATAAACCTGAAGTGAAGCATCGGAATCTAAAACTGGACTCACTGGAGAGGTTCAGATCATAGAAAGTGAGAGTGTCAGTCCTCTTTTACTTAGTCAGCATTGTGCCTTTTGTATTAATTTCGGATGCAATTTCTGTGTTTCATCGTCAATAAGAAGGTCCAAGGGATACAGTAAACCTGAAGTGAAGCATCGGAATCTAAAACTAGACACACAGGAAAGGTTCAAATCATACAAAGTGAGAGTATCAGTCCTTTTGTACTTAAGTCGCCATTGTGCCATTTATATAAAATTTGGATGCAATGTCTGTGTTTCATCGTCAATATGAAGATCCAAGGGATACAATAAACCTGAAGTGAACCATCGGAATCAAAAACTGGACTCACAGCAGAGGTTCTAATCATAGAAAGTTAGAGCGTCACTCCTCTAGTACTTAAGTCGGTATTGTGCCTTTTGGATTAAATTCGGATGCAATTTCTGTGTTTCATCGTCAATAAGAAGGTCCAAGGGATACAGTAAACCTTAAGTGAATCATCGGAATCTAAAACTGGACTCACAGGAGAGGTTCAAATCATAGAATGTTAGAGTATCAGCCGTCTTGTACTTAAGTCGGCATTGTCCCTTTTGTATTAGATTCGGATGCAATTTCTGTGTTTCATCGTCAATACGAATGTCCAAAGGATATCGTAAGCCTGAAGTGAAGCATCGGAATCTAAAACTGGACTCACAGGAGAGGTTCAAATCATATAAAGTTAGAGTGTCACTCCTCTTGTACTTAAGTCGTTATTGTGCCTTTTGTATTAAATTCGGATGCAATTTCTGTGTTTCATCGTCAATAAGAAGGTCCAAGTGATACAGTAAACCTGCAGTGAAGCATCGGAATCTAAAACTGGACTCACAGGAGAGGTTCAAATCATAGAAAACTAGAGTGTCGGTCCTCTTTTACTTAAGTCGGCATTGTGCCTTTTGTATTAATTTCGGATGCAATTTCTGTGTTTCATCGTCAATAACAAGGACCAAGGGATACAGTAAACCTGAAATGAAGCATCGGAATCTAAAACTAGACACACAGGAGAGGTTCAAATCATACAAAGTGAGAGTATCAGTCCCTTTGTACTTAAGTCGGCATTGTGCCTTTTGTATTAAATTCGGATGCTATTTCTATGTTTCATCGTCAATAACAAGGTGCAAGTTATACAGTAAACCTGAAGTGAAGCATCGGAATCTAAAACTGGACTCACAGGAGAGGTCCATATCACAGAAAGTTAAAGTGTCAGTCCTCTTGTACTTTAGTCGGCATTGTGCCTTTTGAATTTAACTCCGATGCAATAGCTGTGTTTCATCGTCAATACGAATGTCCAAAGGATATCGTAAACCTGAAGTGAAGCATCGGAATCTAAAACTGGACTCACACGAGAGGTTCAAATCATAGAAAGTGAGAGTGTCTGTCCTCTTGTACTTAAGTCGGCATTGTGCCTTTTGTATTAAATTCGGATGCTATTTCTATGTTTCATCGTCAATAAGAAGGTGCAAGGTATACAGTAAACCTGAAGTGAACCATCGGAATCTAAAACTGGACTCAGAGGAGAGGTTCTAATCATAGAAAGTTAGAGTGTCACTCCTCTAGTACTTATGTCGGTATAGTGCCTTTTGAATTAAATTCGGATGCAATTTCCGTGTTTCATCGTCAATACGAATGTCCAAAGGATATCGTAAACCTGAAGTGAAGCATCGGAATCTAAAACTGGACTCACAGGAGAGGTTCAAATCATAGAAAGTGAGAGTGTCTGTCCTCTTGTACTTAAGTCGGCATTGTGCCTTTTGTATTAAATTCGAATGCTATTTCTATGTTTCATCGTCAATAAGAAGGTGCAAGGTATACAGTAAACCTGAAGTGAAGCATCAGAATCTAAAACTGGACTCACAGAAGAGGTTCAAATCATAGAATGTGAGTGTCAGTCCTCTGGTCCTTAAGTCAGCATTGTGCCATTTGTATTAAATTCGGATGTAATTTCTGTGTTTCATCGTCAATAAGAAGGTCCAAGGGATACAGTAAACCTGAAGTGAAGCATCGGAATCTAAAACTGGACTCACAGGAGAGGTTCAAATCACAGAAAGTTAGTGTGTCAGTCCTCTTGTACTTTAGTCGGCATTGTGCCTTTTGAATTTAACTCCGATGCAATTTCTGTGTTTCATCGTCAATAAGAAGGTCCAAGGGATACAGTAAACCTGAAGTGAAGCATCGGAATCTAAAACTAGACACACAGGAGATGTTCAAATCATACAAAGTGGGAGTGTCAGTCATTTGCACTTAAGTCGCCACTGTGCCATTCATATTAAATTCTGATGCAATTTCTGTGTTACATCGACAATAAGAAGATCCAAGGGATACAATAAACCTGAAGTGAAGCATCGGAATTTAAAACTGGACTCACAGGAGAGGTTCAAATCATAGAAAGTTAGAGTGTCACTCCTCTTGTACTTAGGTCGGTATTGTGCCTTTTGGATTACATTCGGATGCAATTTCTGTGTTTCATCGTCAATAAGAAGGTCCAAGGGATACAGTAAACCTTAAGTAAAGCATCGGAATCTAAAACTGAACTCACAGGAGAGGTTCTAATCATTGAATGTTAAAGTGTCAGTCCGCTTTTACTTAAGTCGGCATTGTGCCTTTTGTATCAAATTCGGATGCAGTTTCTGTGTTTCATCGTCAATAAGAAGGTCCAAGGGATACAGTAAACCTGAAGTGAAGCATCGTAATCTAAAACTGGACTCACAGGAGAGGTGCAAATCATACGAAGTTAGAGAGTCAGTCCTCTTTTACTTAAGTCGGCATTGTGCCTTTTGTATTAAATTCGAATGCAATTTCGGTGTTTTATCGTCAATAAGAAAGTGCAAGGTATACAGTAATCCTGACGTGAAGCATCGGAATCTAAAACTGGAGTACAGGAGAGGTTCAAATCATAGAAAGTGAGAGCGTCAGTCCTAATGTACTTATGTCGGCATTGTGCCATTTGCATTAAATTCGGATGCAATTTCTGTGTTTCATCGTCATTACGAAGGTCAGAGGGATACAGTAAATCTGAAGTGATGGATCGGAATCTAAAACTGGACTCACAGGAGAGGTTTAAATCATAGAAAGTGAGAGTGTCAGTCCTTATTTACTTAAGTCGGCATTGTTCCTTTTGTATCAAATTTGGATGCAATTTCTGTGTTTCATCGTCAATAAGAAGGTGCAAGGTATACTGTAAACCTGAAGTGAAGCATCGGAATCTAAAACAGGACTCACAGGAGAGGTTAAAATCATAGGAAGTGAGAGTGTCAGTCCGCTTTTACTTAAGTCGGCATTGTGCCTTTTGTATCAAATTCGGATGCAATTTCTGTGTTTCATCGTCAATAAGAAGGTCCGAGGGATACAGTAAACCTGACGAGAAGCATCGGAATCTAAAACTGGACTTACATGAGAGGTTCAAATCATAGAAAGTGATAGCGTCAGTCCTCTTGTACTTATGTCGGCCTTGTGCCATTTATATTAAATTCGGATGCAATTTCTGTCTATCATCGTCAATAAGAAGGTCCAAGGGAAACAGTAAACCTGAAGTGAAGCATCGGAATCTAAAACTAGACTCACAGGAGAGTTTCAAATCATAGAATGTGAGAGTGTCAGTCCTCTTGTTCTTATGTCGGCATTCAGCCATTTGTATTAAATTCGGATGCAATTTCTGTGTCTCATCGTCAATAAAAGGTCCAAGGGATACAGTAAACCTGAAGTGAAGAATCGGAATCTAAAACTGGACTTACAGGAGAGGTTCAAATCATAGAAAGTTAGAGTCTCAGTCCTCTTGTACTTAAGTCGGCATTGTGCCTTTTTAATTTAATTGTGATGCAATTTCTGTGCTTCATCGTCAATCAGAAGGTCCATGGTATACAGTAAACCTAAAGTGTAAAATCGGCATCTAAAACTGGACTCACAGGAGAGGTTAAAATCGTAGAAAGTTAGAGTGTCACTCCTCTTGTAATTAAGTCGGAATTGTGGTTTTCGAACTTAATTCCGATGCTATTCCTGTGTTTCATCGTCAATAAGAAGGTCCAAGGTATACAGTAAACCTGAAGTGAAGCATCGGAATCTAAAACTGGACTCACAGGAGAGGTTCAAATCATATAAAGTTAGAGTGTCACTACTCTTGTACTTAAGTCGTTATTGTGCCTTTTGTATTAAATTCGGATGCAATTTCTGTGTTTCATCGTCAATAAGAAGGTCCAAGGGATACAGTAAACCTAAAGTGAAGCATCGGAATCTAAAACTGGACTCACAGGAGAGGTTCAAATCATAGAAAATTAGAGTGTCGGTCCTCTTGTACTTAAGTCGGCATTGTGCCTTTTGAATATAATTCCGATGCAATGTCTGTGTTTCTCGTCAATAAGAAGGTGCAAGGTATACAGTAAACCTGAAGTGAAGCATCGGAATCTAAAACTGGACTCACTGGAGAGGTTCAGATCATAGAAAGTGAGAGTGTCAGTCCTCTTTTACTTAGTCAGCATTGTGCCTTTTGTATTAATTTCGGATGCAATTTCTGTGTTTCATCGTCAATAAGAAGGTCCAAGGGATACAGTAAACCTGAAGTGAAGCATCGGAATCTAAAACTAGACACACAGGAAAGGTTCAAATCATACAAAGTGAGAGTATCAGTCCTTTTGTACTTAAGTCGCCATTGTGCCATTTATATAAAATTTGGATGCAATGTCTGTATTTCATCGTCAATATGAAGATCCAAGGGATACAATAAACCTGAAGTGAACCATCGGAATCAAAAACTGGACTCACAGCAGAGGTTCTAATCATAGAAAGTTAGAGCGTCACTCCTCTAGTACTTAAGTCGGTATTGTGCCTTTTGGATTAAATTCGGATGCAATTTCTGTGTTTCATCGTCAATAAGAAGGTCCAAGGGATACAGTAAACCTTAAGTGAATCATCGGAATCTAAAACTGGACTCACAGGAGAGGTTCAAATCATAGAATGTTAGAGTATCAGCCGTCTTGTACTTAAGTCGGCATTGTCCCTTTTGTATTAGATTCGGATGCAATTTCTGTGTTTCATCGTCAATACGAATGTCCAAAGGATATCGTAAGCCTGAAGTGAAGCATCGGAATCTAAAACTGGACTCACAGGAGAGGTTCAAATCATATAAAGTTAGAGTGTCACTCCTCTTGTACTTAAGTCGTTATTGTGCCTTTTGTATTAAATTCGGATGCAATTTCTGTGTTTCATCGTCAATAAGAAGGTCCAAGTGATACAGTAAACCTGCAGTGAAGCATCGGAATCTAAAACTGGACTCACAGGAGAGGTTCAAATCATAGAAAACTAGAGTGTCGGTCCTCTTTTACTTAAGTCGGCATTGTGCCTTTTGTATTAATTTCGGATGCAATTTCTGTGTTTCATCGTCAATAACAAGGACCAAGGGATACAGTAAACCTGAAATGAAGCATCGGAATCTAAAACTAGACACACAGGAGAGGTTCAAATCATACAAAGTGAGAGTATCAGTCCCTTTGTACTTAAGTCGGCATTGTGCCTTTTGTATTAAATTCGGATGCTATTTCTATGTTTCATCGTCAATAACAAGGTGCAAGTTATACAGTAAACCTGAAGTGAAGCATCGGAATCTAAAACTGGACTCACAGGAGAGGTCCATATCACAGAAAGTTAAAGTGTCAGTCCTCTTGTACTTTAGTCGGCATTGTGCCTTTTGAATTTAACTCCGATGCAATAGCTGTGTTTCATCGTCAATACGAATGTCCAAAGGATATCGTAAACCTGAAGTGAAGCATCGGAATCTAAAACTGGACTCACAGGAGAGGTTCAAATCATAGAAAGTGAGAGTGTCTGTCGTCTTGTACTTAAGTCGGCATTGTGCCTTTTGTATTAAATTCGGATGCTATTTCTATGTTTCATCGTCAATAAGAAGGTGCAAGGTATACAGTAAACCTGAAGTGAACCATCGGAATCTAAAACTGGACTCACAGGAGAGGTTCTAATCATAGAAAGTTAGAGTGTCACTCCTCTAGTACTTATGTCGGTATAGTGCCTTTTGAATTAAATTCGGATGCAATTTCTGTGTTTCATCGTCAATACGAATGTCCAAAGGATATCGTAAACCTGAAGTGAAGCATCGGAATCTAAAACTGGACTCACAGGAGAGGTTCAAATCATAGAAAGTGAGAGTGTCTGTCCTCTTGTACTTAAGTCGGCATTGTGCCTTTTGTATTAAATTCGAATGCTATTTCTATGTTTCATCGTCAATAAGAAGGTGCAAGGTATACAGTAAACCTGAAGTGAAGCATCAGAATCTAAAACTGGACTCACAGAAGAGGTTCAAATCATAGAATGTGAGAGTGTCAGTCCTCTGGTCCTTAAGTCAGCATTGTGCCATTTGTATTAAATTCGGATGTAATTTCTGTGTTTCATCGTCAATAAGAAGGTCCAAGGGATACAGTAAACCTGAAGTGAAGCATCGGAATCTAAAACTGGACTCACAGGAGAGGTTCAAATCACAGAAAGTTAGTGTGTCAGTCCTCTTGTACTTTAGTCGGCATTGTGCCTTTTGAATTTAACTCCGATGCAATTTCTGTGTTTCATCGTCAATAAGAAGGTCCAAGGGATACAGTAAACCTGAAGTGAAGCATCGGAATCTAAAACTAGACACACAGGAGATGTTCAAATCATACAAAGTGGGAGTGTCAGTCATTTCCACTTAAGTCGCCACTGTGCCATTCATATTAAATTCTGATGCAATTTCTGTGTTACATCGACAATAAGAAGATCCAAGGGATACAATAAACCTGAAGTGAAGCATCGGAATTTAAAACTGGACTCACAGGAGAGGTTCAAATCATAGAAAGTTAGAGTGTCACTCCTCTTGTACTTAAGTCGGTATTGTGCCTTTTGGATCGAATTCGGATGCAATTTCTGTGTTTCATCGTCAAGAAGAAGGTCCAAGCGATACAGTAAACCTTAAGTGAAGCATCGGAATCTAAAACTGGACTCACATCAGAGGTTCAAATCATAGTATGTTAGAGTGTCAGTCCGCTTTTACTTAAGTCGGCATTGTGCCTTTTGTATCAAATTCGGATGCTGTTTCTGTGTTTCATCGTTATAGGAAGGTCCAAGGGATACAGAAAACCTGAAGTGAAGCATCGTAATCTAAAACTGGACTCACAGGAAAGGTTCAATTCATAGGAAGTTAGAGTGTCAGTCCTCTTTTACTTAAGTCGGCATTGTGCCTTTTGTATTAAATTCGGATGCAATTTCTGTGTTTCATCGTCAATAGGAAGGTGCAAGGTATACTGTAAAACTGAAGTGAAGCATCGGAATCAAAAACTGGGCTAATAGGAGATGTTCAAATCATTGAAAGTTAGAGTCTCAGTCCTCTTGTACTTAAGTCGGCATTGTGCCTTTTTAATTTAATTCCGATGCAATTTCTGTGCTTCATCGTCAGTAAGAAGGTCTATGGTATACAGTAAACCTGAAGTGTAACATCGGCATCTAAAACTCGACTCACAGGAGAGGTTAAAATCATAGAAAGTTAGAGTGTCACTCCTCTTGTATTTAAGTCGGAATTGTGGTTTTCGAATTTAATTCCGATGCTATTCCTGTGTTTCATCGTCAATAAGAAGGTCCAAGGTATACAGTAAACCTGAAGTGAAGCATCGTAATCTAAAACAGGTCTCACAGGAGAGGTTCAAAACATAGAAACTGAGAGTGTCAGTCCTCTTGTACTAATGTCGGCATTGTGCCATTTGAATTAAATTCGGATGCAATTTCTGTGTTTCATTGTCAATAAAAAGGTCCAAGGGATACAGTAAACCTGAAGTGAAGAATCGGAATCTAAAACTGGACTTACAGGAGAGGTTCAAATCATAGAAAGTTAGAGTGTCAGTCCTCTTGTACTTAAGTCGGTATTATTCCTTTTGTATTAAATTCGGATGCAATTTCTGTGTTTCATCGTCAATAAGAAGGTGCAACGTATACTGTAAACCTGAAGTGAAGCATCGGAATCAAAAACTGGACTCATAGGAGATGTTCAAATCATTGAAAGTTAGAGTGTCAGTCCTCCTGTACTTAAGTCGGCATTGTGCCTTTTGTATTAAATTCGGATGCAATTTCTGTGTTACATCGTCAACAAGAAGGTTCAAGGGATACAGGAAACCTGTAGTGAAGCATCGGTATCTACAACTGGACTCAAAGGAGAGGTTCAAATCATAGAAAGTTAGAGTCTCAGTCCTCTTGTACTTAAGTCGGCATTGTGCCTTTTTAATTTAATTCCGATGCAATTTCTGTGCTTCATCGTCAATAAGAAGGTCCATGGTATACAGTAAACCTGAAGTGTAACATCGGCATCTAAAACTGGACTCACAGGAGAGGTTAAAATCATAGAAAGTTAGAGTGTCACTCCTCTTGTACTTAAGTCGGAATTGTGGTTTTCGAATTTAATTCCGATGCTGCTCCTGTGCTTCATCGTCAATAAGAAGGTCCAAGGTATACAGTAAACCTGAAGTGAAGCATCGGAATCTCAAACTGGACTCACAGGAGAGGTTCAAATCATATAAAGTTAGAGTGTCACTCCCCTTGTACTTAAGTCGTTATTGGGCATTTTGTATTCAATTCGGATGCAAGTTCCGTGTTTCATCGTCAATAAGAAGGTCCAAGGGATACAGTAAACCTGCAGTGAAGCATCGGAATCTAAAACTGGACTCACAGGAGAGGTTCAAATCATAGAAAATTAGAGTGTCGGTCCTCTTGTACTTAAGTCGGCATTGTGCCTTTTGAATTTAATTCCGATGCAATTTCTGTGTTTCTCGTCAATAAGAAGGAGCAAGGTATACAGTAAACCAGAAGTGAAGCATCGGAATCTAAAACTGGACTCCCTGGAGAGGTTCAGATCATAGAAAGTGAGATTGTCAGTCCACTTTTACTCAGTCGGCATTGTGCCTTTTGTATTAATTTCGTATGCAATTTCTGTGTTTCATCGTCAATAACAAGGACCAAGGGATACAGTAAATCTGAAGTGAAGCATCGGAATCTAAAACTGGACTCACAGGAGAGGTTCAAATCACAGAAAGTTAGAGTGTCAGTACTCTTGTACTTAAGTTGGCACTGTGCCTTTTGTATTAAATTCGGATGCAATTTCTGTGTTTCATCGTCAATAAGAAGGTCCAAGGGATACAGTAAACCTGAAGTGAAGCATCGGAATCTAAAACTAGACACACAGGAGAGGTTCAAATCATACAAAGTGAGAGTATCACTCGTTTTGTACTTAATTCGCCATTGTGCCATTTATATTAAATTTGGATGCAATTTCTGTGTTTCATCGTCAATATGAAGATCCAAAGGATACAATACACCTGAAGTGAACCATCGGAATCTAAAACTGGACTCATAGGAGAGGTTCTAATCATAGAAAGTAAGAGTGTCACTCCTCTAGTACTTAAGTCGGTATTGTGCGTTTTGGATTAAATTCGGATGCAATTTCTGTGTTTCATCGTCAATAAGAAGGTCCAAGGGATACAGTAAACCTTAAGCGAATCATCGGAATCTAAAACTGGACTCACAGCAGAGGTTCAAATCATAGAATGTTAGAGTATCAGTCGTCTTGTACTTAAGTCGGCATTGTGCCTTTTGTATTAAATTCAGATGCAATTTCTGTGTTTCATCGTCAATACGAATGTCCAATGGGATATCGTAACCCTGAAGTGAAGCATCGCAATCTAAAACTGGACTCACAGGAGAGGTTCAAATCATAGAAAGTGAGAGTGTCTGTTTTCTTGTACTTAAGTCGGCATTGTGCCTTTTGTATTAAATTCGGATGCAATTTCTATGTTTCATCGTCAATAAGAAGGTGCAAGGTATACAGTAAACCTGATGTGAAGCATCGGAATCTAAAACTGGACTCACAGAAGAGGTTCAAATCATAGAATGTGAGAGTGTCAGTCCTCCGGTCCTTAAGTCGGCATTGTGCCATTTGTATTAAATTCGGATGTAAATTCTGTGTTTCATCGTTAATAAGAAGGTCCAAGGGATACAGTAAACCTGAAGTGAAGCATCGGAATCTAAAACTGGACTCACAGGAGAGGATCAAATCACAGAAAGTTAGAGTGTCAGTCCTCTTGTACTTAAGTCGGCATTGTTCCCCTTTGAATTTAATTCCAATGCAATTTCTGTGTTTCATCGTCAATAAGAAGGAGCAAGGTATACAGTAAACCTGAAGTGAAGCATCGGAATCTGAAACTGGACTCACTGGAGAGGTTTAGATCATAGAAAGTGAGAGTGTCAATCCTCTTTTACTTCAGTCGGCATTGTGCCTTTTGCATTAATTTCGGATTCAATTTCTGTGTTTCATCGTCAATAAGAAGGACCAAGGGACATAGTAAACCTGAAGTGAAGCATCGAAATCTAAAACTGGACTCACAGGAGAGGTTCAAATCATAGAAAGTTAGAGTGTCACTCCTCTTGTCCTTAAGTCGGTATTGTGCCTTTTGGATTAAATTCGGATGCAATTTCTGTGTTTCATCGTCCATACAAAGGTCCAAGGCATACAGTAAACCTTAAGTGAAGCATCGGAATCTAAAACTGGACTCACAGGAGAGGTTCAAATCAAAGAAAGTTAAAGTCTCAGTCCTCTTGTACTTAAGTCGGCATTCTGCCTTTTGAATTTAATTCCGATGCAATTTCTGTGTTTCATCGTCAATACGAAGTTCCAAGGCATAAGAGTAAACCTGACGTTATTCATCGGAATCTAAAACTGGACTCACAGGAGAGGTTCAAATCATAGAATGTTAGAGTGTCAGTCCGCTTTTACTTAAGTCGGCATTGTGCCTTTTGTATCAAATTCGGATGCTATTTCTGTGCTTCATCGTCAATAAGATGGTCCATGGTATACAGCAAACCTGAAGTGTAACATCGGCATCTAAAACTGGACTCACAGGAGAGGTTCAAATCATAGAAAGTTAGAGTGCCAGTCCTCTTGTACTTAAGTCGGCATTGCGCCTTTAGTATTAAATTCGGATGCAATTTCTGCGTTTCATCGTCAATAAGAAGGTCCAAGGGATACAGTAAACCTGAAGTGAAGCATCGGAATCTTAAACTGGACTCACAGGAGAGGTTCAAATCATAGAAAGTGAGAGTGTCGGTCCTCTTGTACTTAAGTCGGCATTGTGCCTTTTGTTTTAAATTCGGATGCAATTTCTGTGTTTCATCGTCAATAAGAAGGTCCAAGGATACAGTAAACCTGAAGTGAAGCGTCGGAATCTTAAACTGGACTCACAGGAGAGGTTCAAATCACAGAAAGTTAGAGTGTCAGTCCTCTTGTACTTAACTCGGCATTGTGGCTTTTGAATTTAATGTCGATGCAATTTCTGTGCTCCATCGTCAATAAGAAAGTCGAAGGTACACAGTAAACCTGAAGTGAAGCATCGGAATCTAAAACTGGACTCACAGGAGAGTTTCAAATCAGAGTAAGTTAAAGGTTCAGTCCTCTTGTACTTAAGTCGGCATTGTGCCTTTTGAATTTAATTCCGATGCAATTTCTGTGTTTCATCGTCAATACGAAGATCCAAGGTGTAAGAGTAAACCTGACGTTATTCATCGGAATCTAAAACTGGACTCACAGGAGAGGTTCAAATCATAGAAAGTTAGAGTGTCAGTCCTCTTGTACTTAGGACGGCATTGTTAGTTTTGTATTAAATTCGGATGCAATTTCTATGTTTCATGGTCAATAAGTAGGTCCAAGGGATACAGTAAACTTGAAGTGAAGCATCGGAATCTAAAACTGGACCCACAGGAGAGGTTCAAATCATAGAAAGTTAGAGTGTCAGTCCTCCTGTACCTAAGTTGGCATTGTGCCTTTTGTATTAAATTCGGATGCAATTTCTGTGTTTCGTCGTCAATAAGAAGGTCCAAGGGATACAGTAGACCGGAAATGAAGCATCGGAATTTAAAAATGGACTGTCAGGAGAGGTTCAAATCATAGAAAGTTAGAGTGTCAGTTCTCTTGTACTTAAGTAGGCATTGTGCCATTTGAACTTGATTCCGATGCAATTTCTGTGTTTCATCGTCAATAAGAAGGTGCAAGGTAAACAGTAAACCTGAAGTGAAGGATCGGAATCTAAAACTTGACCCACAGGAGAGGTTCAAATCATAGAAAGTTAGAGTGTCAGATCTCTTGTACTTAAGTCGGCATTGTGGCTTTTGTATTTAATTCCGATGCAATTTCAGTGTTTCATCGGCAATAAGAAGGTCCAAGGGATACAGTAAACCTGAAGTGAAACATCGGAATCTAAAGCTGGACTCACAGGAGAGGTTCAAATCATAGAAAGTTAGAGTGACAGTCCTCTTGCACTTAAGTCGGCATTGTGCCTTTTGAATTTAATTCCGATGCAATTTCTGTGCTTCATCGTCAAAACGGAGGTCCAAGGTTTACAGTTAACCTGAAGTTAAGCATCGGAATGTAAAACTGGACTCACTGGAGAGGTTCAAATCATAGAAAGTTAGAGTGTCAGTCCTCTTGTACTTAAGTCGGCATTGTGCCTTTTGAATTTAATTCCGATGCAAATTCTGTGTTTCATCGTCAATAAGAAGGTGCAAGGTATACAACTAAACCTGAAGTGAAGCATCGGAATCTAAAACTGGACTCACAGGAGAGGTTCAAATGATAGAATGTGAGAGTCACAGTCCTCTTGTACTTAAGTTGGTATTATGCCCTTTGTATTAAATTCGGATGCAATTTCTGTGTTTCATCGTCCATAAGAAGGTGCCAGGTATACTGTATACCTGAAGTGAAGCATCGGGATCTAAAACTGGACTCACACGACAGGTTCAAATCATAGAAAGTTAGAGTCTCAGTGCTCTTGTGCTTAAGTCGGCATTGTGACTTTTGAATTTAACTCCGATGCAATTTCTGTGCTTCATCGTCAATAAGATGGTCCATGGTATACAGCAAACCTGAAGTGTAACATCGGCATCTAAAACTGGAGTCACAGGAGAGGTTCAAATCTTAGAAAGTGAGAGTGTCAGTCCTCTTGTACTTAAGTAGGCATTGTGCCTTTTGTAATAAATTCGGATATAATTTCTGTGTTTCATCGTCAATAAGAAAGGTCAAATGATACAGTAAACCTGAATTGAAGCATCGGAATGTAATACTGGACTCACAGGAGAGGTTCAAATCATAGAAAGTGAGAGTGTCACTCCTCTTGTACTTAAGACGGCATTGTGGCTTTTGAAATTAATTCCGATGCAATTCCTAAGTTTCATCGTCAATAAGAAGGTCCAAGGTATACAGTAAACCTGAAGTGAAGCATCGGAATCTAAAACTCGATTCACAGGAGAGGTTCAAATCATAGAAAGTTAGAGTGCCAGTCCTCTTGTACTTAAGTCGGGATTGCGCCTTTAGTATTAAATTCGGATGCAATTTCTGCGTTTCATCGTCAATAAGAAGGTCCAAGGGATACAGTAAACCTGAAGTGAAGCATCGGAATCTTAAACTGGACTCACAGGAGAGGTTCAAATCATAGAAAGTGAGAGTGTCGGTCCTCTTGTACTTAAATCGGCATTGTGCCTTTTGAATTTAATTCCGATGCAATATCTGTGTTTCATCGTCAATGCGAAGTTCCAAGGTGTAAGAGTAAACCTGACGTTATTCATCGGAATCTAAAACTGGACTCACAGGAGAGGTTCAAATCATAGAAAGTTAGAGTGTCAGTCCTCTTGTACTTAGGACGGCATTGTTAGTTTTGTATTAAATTCGGATACAATTTCTGTGTTTCATCGTCGATAAGAAGGTCCAAGGGATACAGTAAACCTGAAGTGAAGCATCGGAATCTAAAACTCGATTCACAGGAGAGGTTCAAATCATAGAAAGTTAGAGTGCCAGTCCTCTTTTACTTAAGTCGGCATTGTGCCTTTTGTTTTAAATTAGGATGCAATTTCTGTGTTTCATCGTCAATAAGAAGGTCCAAGGATAAGGTAAATCTGAAGTGAAGCATCGGAAACTTAAACTGGACTCACAGGAGAGGTTCAAATCACAGAAAGTTAGAGTGTCAGTCCTCTTGTACTTAAATCGGCATTGTGCCTTTTGAATTTAATTCCGATGCAATATCTGTGTTTCATCGTCAATGCGAAGTTCCAAGGTGTAAGAGTAAACCTGACGTTATTCATCGGAATCTAAAACTGGACTCACAGGAGAGGTTCAAATCATAGAAAGTTAGAGTGTCAGTCCTCTTGTACTTAGGACGGCATTATTAGTTTTGTATTAAATTCGGATACAATTTCTGTGTTTCATCGTCAATAAGAAGGTCCAAGGGATACAGTAAACCTGAAGTGAAGGATCGGAATCTAAAACTGGACCCACAGGAGAGGTTCAAATCATAGAAAGTTAGAGTGTCAGTCCTCCTGTACTTAAGTCGGCATTGTGCCTTTTGTATTAAATTCGGATGCAATTTCTGTGTTTCGTCGTCAATAAGAAAGTCCAAGGGATACAGTAAACCGGAAGTGAAGCATCGGAATTTAAAACCGGACTGTCAGGAGAGGTTCAAATCATAGAAAGTTAGAGTGTCAGTCCTCTTGTACTTAAGTAGGCATTGTGCCATTTGAATTTAATTCCGATGCAATTTCTGCGCTTCATCGTCAATAAGAAGGTCCATGGTGTACAGTAAACCTGAAGTGTAACATCGGCATCTAAAACTGGACTCACAGGAGAGGTTCAAATAATAGAAAGTTAGTGTGTCACTCCCCTTGTACTTAAGTCGGCATTGTGGCTTTTGAATTTAATTCCGATGCAATTTCTGTGCTTCATCGTCAAATAGAAGGTCCAAGGGATACAATAAACCTGAAGTGAAGCATCGGAATCTAAAACTGGACTCACATTTGAGGTTCAAACCATAGAAAGTTATAGTGTCAGATCTCTTGTACTTAAGTCGGCATTGTGGCTTTTGTATTTAATTCCGATGCAATTTCAGTGTTTCATCGTCAATAAGAAGATCCAAGGGATACAGTACACCTAAAGTGAAGCATCGGAATGTAAAACTGGACTCACTGGAGAGGTTCAAAGCATAGAAAGTTAGAGTGTCGGTCCTCTTGTACTTATGTCGGCATTGTACCTTTTGAATTTAATTCCGATGCAAATTCTGTGATTCATCGTCAATAAGAAGGTGCGAGGTATACAACTAAACCTGAAGTGAACCATCGGAATCTAAAACTGGACTCACAGGAGAGGTTCAAATGATAGAATGTGAGAGTCGCAGTCCACTTGTACTTAAGTCGGTATTAAGCCCTTTGTATTAAATTCGAATGCAATTTCTGTGTTTCATCGTCAATAAGAAGGTGCCAGGTATAAAGTATACCTGAAGTGGAGCATCGGGATGAAAAACTGGACTCACACGAGAGGTTCAAATCATAGAAAGTTAGAGTCACAGTCCTCTTGTGCTTAAGGCGGCATTGTGACTTTTGAATTAAACTCCGATGCAATTTCTGTGCTTCATCGTCAATAAGATGGTCCATGGTATACAGCAAACCTGAAGTGAAGCATCGGAATCTAATACTGGACTCACAGGAGAGGTTCAAATCATAGAAAGTTAAAGTCTCAGTCCTTTTGTACTTAAGTCGGCATTGTGCCTTTTGAATTTAATTCCGATGCAATTTCTGTTCTCCATCGTCAATAAGTAGTTCAATGGTATACAGTAAACATGAAGAGTAACATCGGCATCTGAAACTGGAATTACAGGAGAGGTTCAAATCATAGAACGTTAGAGTGTCAGTCCTCTTGTACTTAAGACGGCATTGTGGCTTTTGAATTTAATTCCGATGCAAGTCCTAAGTTTCATCGTCAATAAGAATGTCCAAGGTATACAGTAAACCTGAAGTGAAGCATCGGAATCTAAAACTCGACTCACAGGTGAGGTTCACATCAGAGAAGATTAGAGTGTCAGTCCTCTTGTACTTAAGTCGGCATTGTGCTTTTAGTATTAAATTCGGAAGCAATTTCTGCATTTCATCGTCAATGAGAAGGTCCAAGGGATACAGAAAACCTGAAGTGAAGCATCGGAATCTTAAACTGGACTCACAGGAGAGGTTCAAATCATAGAAAGTGAGAGTGTCGGTCCTCTTGTACTTAAGTCGGCATTGTGCCTTTTGTATTAAATTCGGATGCAATTTGTGTGTTTCATCGTCAATAAGAAGGTATAAGGATACAGTAAACCTGAAGTGAAGCATCGGAATCTAAAGCTGGACTCACAGGAGAGGTTCAAATCATACAAAGTTAGAGTGTCAGTCCTCTTGTACTTAACTCGGCATTGTTCCTTTAGAATTTAATTCCGATGCAATTTCTGTGTTTCATCGTCAATACGAAGGTCCAAGTGATACAGAAAACCTGAAGTGAAGCATCGGAATCTTAAACTGGACTCACAGGAGAGGTTCAAATCATAGTAAGTTAGAGTGTCGGTCCTCTTGTACTTAAGTCGGCATTGTGCCTTTTGTTTTAAATTCGGATGCAATTTGTGTGTTTCATCGTCAATAAGAAGGTCCAAGGAAACAGTAAACCTGAAGTGAAGCATCGGAATCTAAATCTGAACTCGCAGGAGAGGTTCAAATCATAGAAAGTTAGAGTGTCAGTCCTCTTGTTCTTAAGTCGGCATTGTGACTTTTGTATTAAATTCGGATGCAATATCTGTGTTTCATCATCAATGTGAAGGTCCAAGGGATGCAGTAAACCTGAAGTGAAGCTTCGGAATCTAAAACTGGACTCACAGGAGAGGTTCAAATCATAGAAAGTTAGAGTGTCTGTCCTCTTGTACTTAAGTCGGCATAGTGCCTTTTGTATTAAATTCGGATACAATTTCTCAATTTTTTCGTCAATAAGAAGGTCCAAGGTATACAGTAAACCTGAAGTGAAGCATCGGAATGTAAAACTGGACTCACAGGAGAGGTTCAAGTCATAGAAAATGAGAGTGTCAGTCCTCTTTTACTTAAGTCGGCATTGTGCCTTTTGTATTAAATTCGGATGCAAATTCTGTGTTTCATCGTCAATACGAAGGTGCAAGGTATACAGTAAACCTGGTGTGAAGCATCGGCATCTAAAACTGAACTCACTGGAGAGTTACAAATCATTGAAAGTGAGAGTGTCAGTCCTCTTGTACTTAAGTCGGCATTGTGCCTTTTGTATTAATTTCGGATGCAATTTCTGTGTTTCATCGTCAATAAGAAGGTACAAGGTATACAGTAAACCTGAAGGAAAGCATTGGATTCTAAAACTGGACTCACAGGAGAGGTTCAAATTATAGAGAGTGTCAGTCCTTTTGTACTTAAGTCGACATTGTGACTTTTGTATTAAATTCGGATGCAATTTCTGTGTTTCGTCGTCAATAAGAAGATCCAAGGGATACAGTAAACCGGAAGTGAAACATCGGAATCTAAAACTGGACTCTCAGGAGAGGTTCAAATCATAGAAAGTTAGAGTGTCAGTCCTCTTGTACTTAAGTATGCATTGTGCCATTTGAATTTAATTCCGATGCAATTTCTGTGTTTCATCGTCAATAAGAAGGTGCAAGGTATACAGTAAACCTGAAGTGAAGGATCGGAATCTAAAACTGGACTCACAGGAGAGGTTCAAATCATAGAAAGTTAGAGTCTCAGTCCTCTTGTACTTAAGTCGGCATTGTGCCTTTTAAATTTAATTCCGATGCAATTTCTGTGCTTCATCGTCAATAAGAAGGTCCATGGTATACAGTAAACCTGAAGTGTAACATCGGCATCTAAAACTGAACTAACAGGAGAGGTTCAAATCATAGAAAGTTAGTGTGTCACTCGCCTTGTACTTAAGTCGGCATTGTGGCTTTTGAATTTAATTCCGATGCAATTTCTGTGCTTCATCGTCAAATAGAAGGTCCAAGGGATACAGTAAACCTGAAGTGAAGCATCGGAATCTAAAACTGGACTCACATTTGTGGTTCAAACCATAGGAAGTTATAGTGTCAGACCTCTTGTGCTTAAGTCGGCATTGTGGCTTTTGTATTTAATTCCGATGCAATTTCAGTGTTTCATCGTCAATAAGAAGGTCCAAGGGATACAGTAAACCTGCAGTGAAACATCGGAATCTAAAGCTGGACTCACAGGAGACGTTCAAATCATAGAAAGTTAGAGTGACAGTCCTCTTATACTTAAGTCGGCATTGTGTCTTTTGAATTTAATTCCGATGCAATTTCTGTGCTTCATCGTTAAAACGAAGGTCCAAGGTTTACAGTTAACCTGAAGTTAAGCATCGGAATCTAAGACTGGACTCACAGGAGAGGTTCAAATCATAGAAAGTTAGAAAGTCAGTTCCCTTGTACTTAAGTCGGCAATGTGACTTTTGTATTAAATAGAGATGCAATTTCTGTGTTTCATCATCAATAAGAAGGTCTAAGGGATACAGTAAACCTAAAGTGAAGCATCGGAATGTAAAACTGGACTCACTGGAGAGGTTCAAATCATAGAAACTAGGAGTGTCAGTCCTCTTGTACTTAAGTCGGTATTGTGACTTTTGAATTTAACTCCGATGCAATTTCTGTGCTTCATCATCAATACGATGGTCCATGGTATACAGCAAACCTGAAGTGAAGCATCGGGATCTAAAACTGGACTCAGAGGAGAGGTTCAAATCATAGAAAGTTAAAGTCTCAGTCCTTTTGTACTTAAGTCGGCACTGTGCCTTTTGAATTTAATTCCGATGCAATTTCTGTTCTCCATCGTCAACAAGTAGGTCAATGGTATACAGTAAACATGAAGTGTAACATCGGCATCTAAAACTGGAATTACAGGAGAGGTTCAAATCATAGAAAGTTAGAATGTCAGTACTCTTGTACTTAAGTTGGCACTGCGCCTCTAGTTTTAAATTCGGATGCAATTTCTGCGATTCATCGTCAATAAGAATGTCCAAGGTATACAGTAAACCAGAAGTGAAGCATCGGAATCTAAAACTCGACTCACAGCAGAGGTTCAAATCATAGAAAGTTAGAGTGTCAGTCCTCTTGTACTTAAGTCGGCATTGCGCCTTTAGTATTAAATTCGGATGCAATTTCTGCGTTTCATCGTCAATAAGAAGGTCCAAGGATACAGTAAACCTGAAGTGAAGCATCGGAATCTAAAGCTGGACTCACAGGAGAGGTTCAAATCATACAAAGTTAGAGTGTCAGTCCTCTTGTACTTAACTCGGCATTGTTCCTTTAGAATTTAATTCCGATGCAATTTCTGTGTTTCATCGTCAATACGAGGGTCCAAGGTATACAGTAAACCTGAAGTTAAGCATCGGAACCTAAATCTCAACTCGCAGGAGAGGTTCAAATCATAGAAAGTTAGAGTGTCAGTCCTCTTGTTCTTAAGTCGGCATTGTGACTTTTGTATTAAATTCGGATGCAATATCTGTGTTTCATCATCAATGAGAAGGTCCAAGGGATGCATTAAACCTGAAGTGAAGCTTCGGAATCTTTAAACTGGACTCACAGGAGAGGTTCAAATCATAGAAAGTTAGAGTGTCTATCCTCTTGTACTTAAGTCGGCATAGTGCCTTTTGTATTTAATTCGGATACAATTTCTCAATTTCATCGTCAATAAGAAGGTCCAAGGTATACAGTTAATCTGAAGTGAAGCATCGGAATATAAAACTGGACTCACAGGAGAGGTTCAAATCATAGAAAGTTAGAGTGTCAGTCCTCTTGTACTTAATTCGGCATTGTGCCTTTTGTATAAAATTCGGATATAATTTCTGTGTTTCGTCGTCAATAAGAAGGTGCAAGGTATACAGTAAACCTGAAGTGAAGCATCGGAATCTAAAACTGGACACACAGGAGAGGTTCAAGTCATAGAAAGTGAGAGTGTCAATCCTCTTGTACTTAAGTCGGCATTGTGCCTTTTGTATTAAAATCGGATGCAATTTCTGTGTTTCATCGTCAATAAGAAGGTCCAAGGGATACAGTAAACCTGACGTGAAGCATCGGAATCTAAAACTGGACTGACAGGAGAGGTTCTAATCATAGAAAGTGAGAGTGTCAGTCCTCTTCTACTAAGTCGGCATTGTGCCTTTTGAATTTAATTTCGATGCACTTTGTCTCTTTCATCGTCAGTAAGAAGGTGCAAGGGATACAGTAAACCTGAAGTGAAGACTCGGATTCTAAAACTGGACTCACAGGAGAGGTTCAAATCATAGAAAGTTAGAAAGTCAGTTCCCTTGTACTTAAGTCGGCAATGTGACTTTTGTATTAAATAGAGATGCAATTTCTGTGTTTCATCATCAATAAGAAGGTCTAAGGGATACAGTAAACCTAAAGTGAAGCATCGGAATGTAAAACTGGACTCACTGGAGAGGTTCAAATCATAGAAACTAGGAGTGTCAGTCCTCTTGTACTTAAGTCGGTATTGTGCCTTTTGAATTTAATTCCGATGCAAATTCTGTGTTTCATCGTCAATAAGAAGGTGCAAGGTATATAACTAAACCTGAAGTGAAGTATCGGAACCTAAAACTGGACTCACAGGCGAGGTTCAAATGATAGAATGTGAGAGTCACAGTCATCTTGTACTTAAGTCGGTATTAAGCCCTTTGTATTAAATTCGGATGCAATTTCTGTGTTTCATCGTCAATAAGAAGGTGCCAGGTATACAGTATACCTGAAGTGAAGCATCGGGATCTAAAACTGGACTCACACGAGAGGTTCAAATCATAGAAAGTTAGAGTCTCAGTCCTCTTGTTCTTATGTCGGCATTGTGACTTTTGAATTTAACTCCGATGCAATTTCTGTGCTTCATCATCAATACGATGGTCCATGGTATACAGCAAACCTGAAGTGAAGCATCGGGATCTAAAACTGGACTCAGAGGAGAGGTTCAAATCATAGAAAGTTAAAGTCTCAGTCCTTTTGTACTTAAGTCGGCACTGTGCCTTTTGAATTTAATTCCGATGCAATTTCTGTTCTCCATCGTCAACAAGTAGGTCAATGGTATACAGTAAACATGAAGTGTAACATCGGCATCTAAAACTGGAATTACAGGAGAGGTTCAAATCATAGAAAGTTAGAATGTCAGTACTCTTGTACTTAAGTTGGCACTGCGCCTCTAGTTTTAAATTCGGATGCAATTTCTGCGATTCATCGTCAATAAGAATGTCCAAGGTATACAGTAAACCAGAAGTGAAGCATCGGAATCTAAAACTCGACTCACAGCAGAGGTTCAAATCATAGAAAGTTAGAGTGTCAGTCCTCTTGTACTTAAGTCGGCATTGCGCCTTTAGTATTAAATTCGGATGCAATTTCTGCGTTTCATCGTCAATAAGAAGGTCCAAGGATACAGTAAACCTGAAGTGAAGCATCGGAATCTAAAGCTGGACTCACAGGAGAGGTTCAAATCATACAAAGTTAGAGTGTCAGTCCTCTTGTACTTAACTCGGCATTGTTCCTTTAGAATTTAATTCCGATGCAATTTCTGTGTTTCATCGTCAATACGAGGGTCCAAGGTATACAGTAAACCTGAAGTTAAGCATCGGAACCTAAATCTCAACTCGCAGGAGAGGTTCAAATCATAGAAAGTTAGAGTGTCAGTCCTCTTGTTCTTAAGTCGGCATTGTGACTTTTGTATTAAATTCGGATGCAATATCTGTGTTTCATCATCAATGAGAAGGTCCAAGGGATGCATTAAACCTGAAGTGAAGCTTCGGAATCTTTAAACTGGACTCACAGGAGAGGTTCAAATCATAGAAAGTTAGAGTGTCTATCCTCTTGTACTTAAGTCGGCATAGTGCCTTTTGTATTTAATTCGGATACAATTTCTCAATTTCATCGTCAATAAGAAGGTCCAAGGTATACAGTTAATCTGAAGTGAAGCATCGGAATATAAAACTGGACTCACAGGAGAGGTTCAAATCATAGAAAGTTAGAGTGTCAGTCCTCTTGTACTTAATTCGGCATTGTGCCTTTTGTATAAAATTCGGATATAATTTCTGTGTTTCGTCGTCAATAAGAAGGTGCAAGGTATACAGTAAACCTGAAGTGAAGCATCGGAATCTAAAACTGGACACACAGGAGAGGTTCAAGTCATAGAAAGTGAGAGTGTCAATCCTCTTGTACTTAAGTCGGCATTGTGCCTTTTGTATTAAAATCGGATGCAATTTCTGTGTTTCATCGTCAATAAGAAGGTCCAAGGGATACAGTAAACCTGACGTGAAGCATCGGAATCTAAAACTGGACTGACAGGAGAGGTTCTAATCATAGAAAGTGAGAGTGTCAGTCCTCTTCTACTAAGTCGGCATTGTGCCTTTTGAATTTAATTTCGATGCACTTTGTCTCTTTCATCGTCAGTAAGAAGGTGCAAGGGATACAGTAAACCTGAAGTGAAGACTCGGATTCTAAAACTGGACTCACAGGAGAGGTTCAAATCATAGAAAGTTAAAGTCTCAGTCCTTTTGTACTTAAGTCGGCATTGTGCCTTTTGAATTTATTTCCGATGCAATTTCTGTTCTCCATCGTCAATAAGTAGGTCCATGGTATACAGTAAACATGAAGTGTAACATCGGCATCTAAAACTGGAATTACAGGAGAGGTTCAAATCATAGAAAGTTAGAGTGTCACTCCTCTTGTACTTAAGACGGCATTGTGGCTTTTGAATTTAATTCCGATGCAATTCCTAAGTTTCATCGTCAATAAGAAGGTCCAAGGTATACAGTAAACCTGAAGTGAAGCATCGGAATCTAAAACTCGATTCACAGGAGAGGTTCAAATCATAGAAAATTAGAGTGCCAGTCCTCTAGTACTTAAGTCGGCATTGCGCCTTTAGTATTAAATTCGGATGCAATTTCTGCGTTTCATCGTCAATAAGAAGGTCCAAGGAATACAGTAAACCTGAAGTGAAGAATCGGAATCAAAAACTGGACTCACAGGAGAGGTTCAAATCATAGAAAGTGAGAGTGTCGGTCCTCTTGTACTTAAGTCGGCATTGTGCCTTTTGTTTTAAATTCGGATGCAATTTCTGTGTATCATCGTCAATAAGAAGGTCCAAGGATACAGTAAACCTGAAGTGAAGAATCGGAATCAAAAACTGCACTCACAGGAGAGGTTCAAATCAAAGAAAGTTAAAGTCTCAGTCCTCTTGTACTTAAGTCGGCATTGTGCCTTTTGAATTTAATTCCGATGCAATTTCTGTGTTTCATCGTCAATACGAAGTTCCAAGGTGTAAGAGTAAACCTGACGTTATTCATCGGAATCTAAAACTGGACTCACAGGAGAGGTTCAAATCATAGAAAGTTAGAGTGTCAGTCCTCTTGTACTTAGGACGGCATTGTTAGTTTTGTATTAAATTCGGATGCAATTTCTGTGTTTCATCGTCAATAAGAAGGTCCAAGGGATACAGTAATCCTGAAGTGAAGCATCGGAATCTAAATCTGGACCCACAGGAGAGGTTCAAATCATAGAAAGTTAGAGTCTCAGTCCTCCTGTACTTAAGTCGGCATTGTGCCTTTTGTATTAAATTCGGATGCAATTTCTGTGTTTCGTCGTCAATAAGAAGGTCCAAGGGATACAGTAAAAAGGAGGTGAAGCATCGGAATTTAAAACTGGACTGTCAGGAGAGGTTGAAATCATAGAAAGTTAGAGTGTCAGTCCTCTTGTACTTAAGTAGGCATTGTGCCATTTGAATTTAATTCCGATGCAATTTCTGTGTTTCATCGTCAATAAGAAGGTGCAAGGTATACAGTAAACCTGAAGTGAAGGATCGGAATCTAAAACTGGACTCACAGGAGAGGTTCATATCATAGGAAGTTAGAGTGTCAGTTCTCTTGTACTTAAGTCGGCATTGTGCCTTTTGAATTTAATTCCGATGCAATTTCTGTGCTTCATCGTCAATAAGAAGGTCCATGGTGTACAGTAAACCTGAAGTGTAACATCGGCATCTAAAACTGGACCCACAGGAGAGGTTCAAATCATAGAAAGTTAGTGTGGTACTCCCCCTGTACTTAAGTCGGCATTGTGGCTTTTGAATTTAATTCCGATGCAATTTCTGTGCTTCATCGTCAAAACGAAGGTCCAAGGTTTACAGTTAACCTGAAGTTAAGCATCGGAATCTAAGACTGGACTCACAGGAGAGGTTCAAATCATAGAAAATTAGAAAGTCAGTTCTCTTGTACTTAAGTCGGCATTGTGACTTTTGTATTAAATTGAGATGCAATTTCAGTGTTTTTTCATCAATAAGAAGGTCTAAGGGATACAGTAAACCTAAAGTGAAGCATCGGAATGTAAAGCTGGACTCACTGGAGAGGTTCAAAGCATAGAAAGTTAGAGTGTCAGTCCTCTTGTACTTATGTCGGCATTGTGCCTTTTGAATTTAATTCCGATGCAAATTCTGTGTTTCATCGTCAATAAGAAGGTGCAAGGTATACAACTAAACCTGAAGTGAAGCATCGGAATCTAAAACTGACCTCACAGGAGAGGTTCAAATGATAGAACGTGAGGGTCACAGTCCTCTTGTACTTAAGTCGGTATTAAGCCCTTTGTATTAAATTCGGATGCAATTTCTGTGTTTCATCGTCAATAAGAAGGTGCCAGGTATACAGTATACCTGAAGTGGAGCATCGGGATGTAAAACTGGACCCACAGGAGAGGTTCAAATCATAGAAAGTGAGAGTGTCAGTCCGCTTGTACTTAAGTCGGCATTGTTCCTTTAGAATTTAATTCCGATGCAATTTCTGTGTTTCATCGTCAATACGAAGGTCCAAGGGATACAGAAAACCTGAAGTGAAGCATCGGAACCTTAAACTGGACTCACAGGAGAGGTTCAAATCATAGAAAGTGAGAGTGTCGGTCCTCTTGTACTTAAGTCGGCATTGTGCCTTTTGTTTTAATTTCGGATGCAATATCTGTGTTTCATCGTCAATAAGAAGGTCCAAGGATACAGTAAACCTGAAGTGAAGCATCGGAATCTAAATCTGAACTCGCAGGAGAGGTTCAAATCATAGAAAGTTAGAGTGTCAGTCCTCTTGTTCTTAAGTCGGCATTGGGACTTTTGTATTAAATTCGGATGCAATATCTGTGTTTCATCATCAATGAGAAGGTCCAAGGGATGTAGTAAACCTGAAGTGAAGCTTCGGAATCTAAAACTGGACTCACAGGAGAGGTTCAAATCACAGAAAGTTAGAGTGTCTGTCCTCTTGTACTTAAGTCGGCATAGTGCCTTTTGTATTAAATTCGGATACAATTTCTCAATTTTTTCGTCAATAAGCAGGTCCAAGGTATACAGTTAACCTGAAGTGAAGCATCGGAATATAAAACTGGACTCACAGGAGAGGTTCAAATCATAGAAAGTTAGAGTGTCAGTCCTCTTGTACTTAAGTCGGCATTGTACCTTTTGTATAAAATTCGGATATAATTTCTGTGTTTCGTCGTCAATAAGAAGGTGCGAGGTATACTGTAAACCTGAAGTGAAGCATCGGAATGTAAAACTGGACTCACAGGAGAGGTTCAAGTCATAGAAAGTGAGAGTGTCAGTCCTCTTGTACTTAAGTCGGCATTGTGCCTTTTGTATTAAAATCGAATGCAATTTCTGTGTTTCATCGTCAATAAGAAGGTGCAAGGGATACAGTAAACCTGACGTGAAGCATCGGAATCTAAAACTGGACTGACAGGAGAGGTTCTAATCATAGAAGGTGAGAGTGTCAGTCCTCTTCTACTTAAGTCGGCATTGTGCCTTTTAAATTTAATTCCGATGCAATTTCTGTGCTTCATCGTCAATAAGAAGCTCCATGGTATACAGTATACCTGAAGTGTAACATCGGCATCAAAAACTGGACTCACAGGAGAGGTTCAAATCGTAGTAAGTTAGTGTGTCACTCCCCTTGCACTTAAGTCGGCATTGTGGCCTTCGAATTTAATTCCGATGCAATTTCTGTGCTTCATCGTCAAATAGAAGGTCCAAGGGATACAGTAAACCTGAAGTTAAGCATCGGAATCTAAAACTGGACCCACATTTGAGGTTCAAACCATAGAAAGTTATAGTGTCAGACCTCTTGTACTTAAGTCGGCATTGTGGCTTTTGTATTTAATTCCGATGCAATTTCAGTGTTTCATCGTCAATAAGAAGGTCCAAGGGATACAGTAAACCTGAAGTGAAACATCGGAATCTAAATCTGGACTCACAGGAGACGTTCAAATCATAGAAAGTTAGAGTGACAGTCCTCTTGTACTTAAGTCGGCATTGTGCCATTTGAATTTAATTCCGATGCAATTTCTGTGCTTCATCGTCAAAACGAAGGTCCAAGGTTTACAGTTAACCTGAAGTTAAGCATCGGAATCTAAGACTGGACTCACAGGAGAGGTTCAAATCATAGAAAGTTAGGAAGTCAGTTCTCTTGTACTTAAGTCGGCAATGTGACTTTTGTACTAAATTGAGATGCAATTTCTGTGTTTCATCATCAATAAGAAGGTCTAAGGGATACAGTAAACCTAAAGTGAAGCATCGGAATGTAAAACTGGACTCACTGGAGAGGTTCAAATCATAGAAACTCAGAGTGTCAGTCCTCTTGTACTTAAGTCGGTATTGTGCCTTTTGAATTTAATTCCGATGCAAATTCTGTGTTTCATCGTCAATAAGAAGGTGCAAGGTATACAACTAAACCTGAAGTGAAGCATCGGAATCTAAAACTGGACTCACAGGCGAGGTTCAAATGATAGAATGTGAGAGTCACAGTCCTCTTGTACTTAAGTCGGTATTAAGCCCTTTGTATTAAATTCGGATGCAATTTCTGTGTTTCATCGTCAATAAGATGGTGCCAGGTATACAGTATACCTGAAGTGAAGCATCGGGATCTAAAACTGGACTCACACGAGAGGTTCAAATCATAGAAAGTTAGAGTCTCAGTCCTCTTGTGCTTAAGTCGGCATTGTGACTTTTGAATTTAACTCCGATGCATTTTCTGTGCTTCATCATCAATAAGATGGTCCATGGTATACAGCAAACCTGAAGTGAAGCATCGGAATCTAAGACTGGACTCACAGGAGAGGTTCAAATCATAGAAAGTTAAAGTCTTAGTCCTTTTGTACTTAAGTCGGCATTGTGCCTTTTGAATTCCATTCCGATGCAATTTCTGTTCTCCATCGTCAACAAGTAGGTCAATGGTATACAGTAAACATGAAGTGTAACATCGGCATCTAAAACTGGAATTACAGGAGAGGTTCAAATCATAGAAAGTTAGAGTGTCAGTCCTCTTGTACTTAAGTCGGCATTGCGCCTTTAGTATTAAATTCGGATGCAATTTCTGCGTTTCATCGTCAATAAGAAGGTCCAAGGATACAGTAAACCTGAAGTGAAGCATCGGAATCTAAAACTGGACTCACAGGAGAGGTTCAAGTCATAGAAAGTGAGAGTGTCAGTCCTCTTTTACTTAAGTCGGCATTCTGCCTTTTGAATTCCATTCCGATACCATTTCTGTGTTTCATAGTCAATAAGAAGGTCCAATGTATCCCTTAAACCTGAAGTGAAGAATCGGAATCTAAAACTGGACTCACAGGAGAGGTTCAAATCATAGAAAGTTAGAGTGTCGGTCCTCTTGTACTTACGTCGGCACTGTGCCTTTTGAATTTAATTCCGATGCAATTTCTGTTCTCCATCGTCAATAAGTAGGTCAATGGTATACAGTAAACATGAAGTGTAATATCGGCATCGAAAACTGGAATTACGGGAGAGGTTCAAATCATAGAAAGTTAGAGCGTCAGTCCTCTTGTACTTAAGTCGGCATTGCGCCTTTAGTATTAAATTCGAATGCAATTTCTGCGTTTCATCGTCAATAAGAAGGTCCAAGGGATACAGAAAACCTGAAGTGAAGCATCGGAATCTTAAACTGGACTCACAGGAGGGGTTCAAATCATAGAAAGTGAGAGTGTCGGTCCTCTTGTACTTAAGTCGGCATTGTGCCTTTTGTATTAAATTCGGATGCAATATCTGAGGTTCATCATCAATGAGAAGGTCCAAGGGTTGCATTAAACCTGAAGTGAAGCTTCGGAATCTTTAAACTGGAATCACAGGAGAGGTTCAAATCATAGAAAGTTAGAGTGTCTGTCCTCTTGTACTTAAGTCGGTATAGTGCCTTTTGTATTAAATTCGGATACAATTTCTCAATTTCATCGTCAATAAGAAGGTCCAAGGTATACAGTTAACCTGAAGTGAAGCATCGGAATATAAAACTGGAATCACAGGAGAGGTTCAAATCATAGAAAGTTAGAGTGTCAGTCCTCTTGTACTTAAGTCGGCATTGTGCCTTTTGTATAAAATTCGGATATAATTTCTGTGTTTCGTCGTCAATAAGAAGGTGCAAGGTATACAGTACACCTGAAGTGAAGCATCGGAATCTAAAACTGGACACACAGGAGAGGTTCAAGTCATAGAAAGTGAGAGTGTCAATCCTCTTGTACTTAAGTCGGCATTGTGCCTTTTGTATTAAAATCGGATGCAATTTCTGTGTTTCATCGTCAATAAGAAGGTCCAAGGGATACAGTAAACCTGACGTGAAGCATCGGAATCTAAAACTGGACTGACAGGAGAGGGTCTAATCATAGAAAGTGAGAGTGTCAGTCCTCTTCTACTAAGTCGGCATTGTGCCTTTTGAATTTAATTTCGATGCACTTTCTCTCTTTCATCGTCAGTAAGAAGGTGCAAGGGATACAGAAAACCTGAAGTGAAGACTCGGATTCTAATACTGGACTCACAGGAGAGGTTCAAATCATAGAAAGTTAAAGTCTCAGTCCTTTTGTACTTAAGTCGGCATTGTGCCTTTTGATTTTAATTCCGATGCAATTTCTGTTCTCCATCGTCAATAAGTAGGTCCATGGTATACAGTAAACATGAAGTGTAACATCGGCATCTAAAACTGGAATTACAGGAGAGGTTCAAATCATAGAAAGTTAGAGTGTCACTCCTCTTGTACTTAAGACGGCATTGTGGCTTTTGAATTTAATTCCGATGCAATTCCTAAGTTTCATCGTCAATACGAAGGTCCAAGGTATACAGTAAACCTGAAGTGAAGCATCGGAATCTGAAACTCGATTCACAGGAGAGGTTCAAATCATAGAAAATTAGAGTGCCAGTCGTCTAGTACTTAAGTCCGCATTGCGCCTTTAGTATTGAATTCGGATGCAATTTCTGTGTTTAATCGTCAATAAGAAGGTCCAAGGGATACAGTAAACCTGAAGTGAAGCATCGGAATCTAAAACTGGACCCACAGGAGAGGTTCAAATCATAGAAAGTGAGAGTGTCAGTCCGCTTGTACTTAAGTCGGCATTGTTCCTTTCGAATTTAATTCCGATGCAATTTCTGTGTTTCATCGTCAATACGAAGGTCCAAGGGATACAGAAAACCTGAAGTGAAGCATCGGAACCTTAAACTGGACTCACAGGCGAGGTTCAAATCATAGAAAGTGAGAGTGTCGGTCCTCTTGTACTTAAGTCGGCATTGTGCCTTTTGTTTTAATTTCGGATGCAATTTCTGTGTTTCATCGTCAATAAGAAGGTTCAAGGATACAGTAAACCTGAAGTGAAGCATCGGAATCTAAATCTGAACTCGCAGGAGAGGTTCAAATCATAGAAAGTAGAGTGACAGTCCTCTTGTTCTTAAGTCGGCATTGTGACTTTTATATTAAATTCGGATGCAATATCTGTGTTTCATCATCAATGAGAAGGTCCAAGGGATGCAGTAAACCTGAAGTGAAGCTTCGGAATCTAAAACTGGACTCACAGGAGAGGTTCAAATCATAGAAAGTTAGAGTGTCTGTCCTCTTGTACTTAAGTCGGCATAGTGCCTTTTGAATTAAATTCGGATACAATTTCTCAATTTTTTCGTCAATAAGAAGGTCCAAGGTATACAGTTAACCTGAAGTGAAGCATCGGAATATAAAACTGGACTCACAGGAGAGGTTTAAATCATAGAAAGTGAGAGTGTCAGTCGTCTTTTACTTAAGTCGGCATTGTGCCTTTTGTATTAAATTCGGATCAATTTCTGTGTTTCATCGTCAATAAGAAGGTGCAAGGTATACAGTAAACCTGGAGTGAAGCATCGGAATCTAAAACTGAACTCACAGGAGAGTTACAAATCATTGAAAGTGAGAGTGTCAGTCCTCTTGTACTTAAGTCGGCATTGTGCCTTTTGTATTAATTTCGGATGCAATTTCTGTGTTTCATCGTCAATAAGAAGGTACAAGGTATACAGTAAACCTGAAGTAAAGCATCGGATTCTAAAACTGGACTCACAGGAGAGGTTCAAATTATAGAAAGTGAGAGTGTCAGTCCTTTTGTACTTAAGTCGACATTGTGACTTTTGTATTAAATTCGGATGCAATTTCTGTGTTTCATCGTCACTAAGAAGTTCCAAGGGGTACAGTAAACCTGAAGTGAAGCATCGGAATCTAAAACTGGACTCACAGGAGAGGTTCAAATCATAGAAAGTGAGATTGTCAGTCCGCTTGTACTTAAGTCGTCATTGTGCCTTTTGTATTAAATTCGGATGCAATTTCTGTGTTTCATCGTCAATAAGAAGGTGCAAGGTATACAGTAAACCTGAAGTGAAGGATCGGAATCTAAAACTGGACTCACAGGAGAGGTTCAAATCATAGAAAGTTAGAGTCTCAGTCCTCTTGTAATTAAGTCGGCATTGTGCCTTTTAAATTTAATTCCGATGCAATTTCTGTGCTTCATCGTCAATAAGAAGGTCCATGGTATACAGTAAACCTGAAGTGTAACATCGGCATCTAAAACTGGACTCACAGGAGAGGTTCAAATCATAGAAAGTTAGTGTGTCACTCCCCTTGTACTTAAGTCGGCATTGTGGCGTTTGAATTTAATTCCGATGCAATTTCTGTGCTTCATCGTCAAATACAAGGTCCAAGGGATACAGTAAACCTGAAGTGAAGCATCGGAATCTAAAACTGGACCCACATTTGAGGTTCAAACCATAGAAAGTTATAGTGTCAGACCTCTTGTACTTAAGTCGGGATTGTGGCTTTTGTATTTAATTCCGATGCAATTTCAGTGTTTCATCGTCAATAAGAAGGTCCAAGGGATACAGTAAACCTGAAGTGAAACATCGCAATCTAAAGCTGGACTCACAGGAGACGTTCAAATCATAGAAAGTTAGAGTGACAGTCCTCTTGTACTTAAGTCGGCATTGTGCCTTTAGTATTAAATTCGAATGCAATTTCTGCGTTTCATCGTCAATAAGAAGGTCCAAGTATACAGTAATCCTGAAGTGAAGCATCGGAATCTAAAACTGGACTCACAGGAGAGGTTCAAGTCATAGAAAGTGAGAGTGTCAGTCCTCTTTTACTTAAGTCGGCATTCTGCCTTTTGAATTCCATTCCGATACCATTTCTGTGTTTCATCGTCAATAAGAAGGTCCAATGTATCCCTTAAACCTGAAGTGAAGAATCGGAATCTAAAACTGGATTCACAGGAGAGGTTCAAATCATAGAAAGTTAGAGTGTCAGTCCTCTTGTACTTACGTCGGCACTGTGCCTTTTGAATTTAATTCCGATGCCATTTCTGTTCTCCATCGTCAATAAGTAGGTCAATGGTATACAGTAAACATGAAGTGTAACATCGGCATCTAAAACTGGAATTACAGGAGAGGTTCAAATCATAGAAAGTTAGAGTGTCACTCCTCTTGTACTTAAGACGGCATTGTGGCTTTTGAATTTAATTCCGATGCAATTCCTAAGTTTCATCGTCAATAAGAATGTCCAAGGTGTACAGTAAACCTGAAGTGAAGCATCGGAATCTAAAACTCGACTCACAGGAGAGGTTCAAATCATAGAAAGTTAGAGTGTCAGTCCTCTTGTACTTAAGTCGGCATTGCGCCCTTAGTATTAAATTCGAATGCAATTTCTGCGATTCATCGTCAATAAGAAGGTCCAATGTATCCCTTAAACGTGAAGTGAAGCATCGGAATCTAAAACTCGACTCACAGGAGAGGTTCAAATCATAGAAAGTGAGAGTGTCGGTCCTCTTGTACTTAAGTCGGCATTGTGCCTTTTGTTTTAATTTCGGATGCAATTTCTGTGTTTCATCGTCAATAAGAAGGTCCAAGGATACAGTGAACCTGAAGTGAAGCATCGGAATCTAAAGCTGGACTCACAGGAGAGGTTCAAATCATACTAAGTTACAGTGTCAGTCCTCTTGTACTTAACTCGGCATTGTTCCTTTAGAATTTAATTCCGATGCAATTTTTGTGTTTCATCGTCAATACGAGGGTCCAAGGTATACAGTAAACCTGAAGTTAAGCTTCGGAATCTAAATCTGAACTCGCAGGAGTGGTTAGAATCATAGAAAGTTAGAGTGTCAGTCCTCTTGTTCTTAAGTCGGCATTGTGACTTTTGTATTAAATTCGGATGCAATATCTGTGTTTCATCATCAATGAGAAGGTCCAAGGGATGCAGTGAACCTGAAGTGAAGCGTCGGACAGTAAAACTGGAGTCACAGGAGAGGAGCAAATCATAGAAAGTGAGAGTGACAGTCCTCTTGTACTTATTTCGGCATTGTGCCTTTTGTATAAAATTCGGATATAATTTCTGAGTTTCGTCGTCAATAAGAAGGTGCAAGGTATACAGTAAACCTGAAGTGAAGCATCGGAATCTAAAACTGGACACACAGGAGAGGTTAAAGTCATAGAAAGTGAGAGTGTCAGTCCTCTTGTACTTAAGTCGGCATTGTGCCTTTTGTATTAAATTCGGATGCAATTTCTGTGTTTCATCGTCAATAAGAAGGTGCAAGGTATACTGTAAACCTGGAGTGAAGCATCGGAATCTAAAACTGAACTCACAGGAGAGTTACAAATCATTGAAAGTGAGAGTGTCAGTCCTCTTGTACTTAAGTCGGCATTGTGCCATTTGTATAAAATTCGGATATATTTTCTGTGTTTCGTTGTCAATAAGAAGGTGCAAGGTATACAGTAAACCTGAAGTGAAGCATCGGAATCTAAAACTGGACTCACAGGAGAGGTTCAAGTCATAGAAAGTGAGAGTGTCAGTCCTCTTGTACTTAAGTCGGCATTGTGCCTTTTGTATTAAAATCGGATGCAATTTCTGTGTTTCATCGTCAATAAAAAGGTCCAAGGGATGCAGTATACCTGACGTGAAGCATCGGAATCTAAAACTGGGCTCACAGGAGAGGTTCAAATCATAGAAAGTGAGAGTGTCAGTCCTTTTGTACTTAAGTCGGCATTGTACCTTTTGTATTAAATTCGGATGCAATCTCTGTGTTTCATCGTCAATAAGAAGGTCCAAGGGATACAGTAAACCTGAAGTGAAGCTTCGGAATCTAAAACTGGACTCACAGGAGAGGTTCAAATCATAGAAAGTTAGAGTGTCAGTCCTCTCGTACTTAAGTCGGCATAATGCCTTTTGAATTTAATTCCGATGCAATTTCTGTGTTTCATCGTCAATAAAAAGGTCCAAGGGATACAGTAAACCTGACGTGAAGCATCGGAATCTAAAACTGGGCCCACAGGAGAGGTTCAAATCATAGAAAGTGAGAGTGTCAGTCCTTTTGTACTTAAGTCGGCATTGTACCTTTTGTATTAAATTCGGATGCAATTTCTGTGTTTCATCGTCAATAAGAAGGCGCAAGGTATACAGTAAAACTGAAGTGAAGCATTGGAAACGAAAACTGGACTCAGAGGAGAGGTTCAAATCATAGAAATTTAGAGTGTCGGTCCTCTTGTACTTAAGTCGGCATTGTGCCTTTTGTTTTATATTCGGATGCAATTTCTGAGTTTCATCGTCAATAAGAAGGTCCAAGGATACAGTAAACCTGAAGTGAAGCATCGGAATCTAAAACTGAACTCACAGGAGAGTTACAAATCATTGAAAGTGAGAGTGTCAGTCATCTTGTACTTAAGTCGACATTGTGACTTTTATATTAAATTCGGATGCTATTTCTATGTTTCATCGTCACTAAGAAGGTCCAAGGGATACAGTAAACCTGAAGTGAAGCATCGGAATCTAAAACTGGACTCACAGGAGAGGTTCAAATCATACAGAGTGAGAGTGTCAGTCCGTTTGTACTTAAGTCGGCATTGTGCCTTTTGTATTAAATTCGGATGCAATTTCTGTGTTTCATCGTCAATAAGAAGGTCCAAGGGATACGGTAAACCTGAAGTGAAGCATGGGAATCTAAAACAGGACTCACGGGAGAGGTTCAAATCATAGAAAGTGAGAGTGTCAGTCCGCTTTTACTTAAGTTGGCATTGCGCCTTTTGTATTAAATTCGGATTTAATTTCTGTGTTTCATCGTCAATAAGAAGGTCCAAGGGATACAGTAAACCTGAAGTGAAGCTTCGGAATCTAAAACTGGACTCACAGGAGAGGTTCAAATCATAGAAAGTTAGAGCGTCTGTCCTCTTGTACTTAAGTCGGCATAGTGCCTTTTGTATTAAATTCGGATACAATTTCTCTATTTCATCGTCAATAAGAAGGTCCAAGGTATACAGTTAACCTGAAGTGAAGCATCGGAATATAAAATTGGACTCACAGGAGAGGTTCAAATCATAGAAAGTTAGAGTGTCAGTCCTCTTGTACTTAAGTCGGTATTGTGCCATTTGTATAAAATTCGGATATAATTTCTGTGTTTCGTCGTCAATAAGAAGGTGCAAGGTATACAGTAAACCTGAAGTGAAGCATCGGAATCTAAAACTGGACTCACAGGAGTGGTTCAAGTCATAGAAAGTGAGAGTGTCAGTCCTCTTGTACTTAAGTCGGCATTGTGCCTTTTGTATCAAAATCGGATGTAATTTCTATGTTTCATCGTCAATAAGAAGGTCCAAGGCATACAGTAAATCTGACGTGAAGCATCGGAATCTAAAACTGGGCTCACAGGAGAGGTTCAAATCATAGAAAGTGAGAGTGTCAGTCCTTTTGTACTTATGTCGGCATTGTACCTTTTGTATTAAATTCGGATGCAATCTCTGTGTTTCATCGTCAACAAGAAGAGCCAAGGGATACAGTAAACCTGAAGTGAAGCTTCGGAATCTAAAACTGGACTCACAGGAGAGGTTCAAATCATAGAAAGTTAGAGTGTCAGTCCTCTCGTACTTAAGTCGGCATTCTGCTTTTTGAATTCAATTCCGATACCACTTCTGTGTTTCATCGTCAATAAGAAGGTCCAATGTATCCCTTAAATCTGAAGTGAAGAATCGGAATCTAAAACTGGACTCACAGGAGAGGTTCAAATCATAGAAAGTTAGAGTGTCAGTCCTCTTGTACTTAAGTCGGCATTGTGCCTTTTGTATTAAATTTGGAATGCAATTTCTGTGTTTGATCGTCAATAAGTAGGTGCAAGGTATACAGTAATCCTGAAGTGAAGCATCGGAATCTAAAACTGGTCTCACATTAGAGGTTCAACTCATAGAAAGTGAGAGTGTCAGTCCTCTTCTACATAAGTCTGCATTGTGCCTTTTGTATTAAATTCGGATGCAATATCTGTGTTTCATCGCCAATAAGAAGGTTCAAGGGATACAGTAGGCCTGAAGTGAAGCATCGGAATCTAAAACTGGACTCACAGGAGAGGTTCAAATCATGGAAAGGGAGAGTGTCAGTCCACTTGTACTTAAGTCGACAATGTGCCTTTGGTATTAAATTCGGACGCAATTTCCGTGTTTCATCGTCAATAAGAAGGTGCTAGGTATACTGTAAACCTGAAGTGAAGCATCGGAATCTAAAACTATACTCACAGGAGCGGTTCAAATCATAGAAAGTGAGAGTGTCAGTCCTCTTGTACTGAAGTCGGCATTGTGCCATTTGCATAAAATTCGGATATAATTTCTGTGTTCCGTCGTCAATAAGAAGGTGCAAGGTATACAGTAAACCTGAAGTAAAGCATCGGAATGTAAAACTGCTCTCACAGGAGAGGTTCAAATCATAGAAAGTGAGAGTGTCAGTCCTCTTGTACTTAAGTCGGCATTGTGCCTTTTGTATTAAAATCGGATGCAATTTCTGTGTTTCATCGTCAATAAGAAGGTCCAAGGGATACAGTAAACCTGACGTGAAGCATCGGAATCTAAAACTGGGCTCACAGGAGAGGTTCAAATCATAGAAAGTGAGAGTGTCAGTCCTTTTGTACTTATGTCGGCATTGTACCTTTTGTATTAAATTCGGATGCAATCTCTGTGTTTCATCGTCAATAAGAAGGTCCAAGGGATACTGTAAACCTGAAGTGAAGCTTCGGAATCTAAAACTGGACTCACAGGAGAGGTTCAAATCATAGAAAGTTAGAGTGTCAGTCCTCTCGTACTTAAGTCGGCATTCTGCCTTTTGAATTCAATTCCGATACCATTTCTGTGTTTCATCGTCAATAAGAAGGTCCAATGTATCCCTTAAACCTGAAGTGAAGAATCGGAATCTAAAACTGGACTCACAGGAGAGGTTCAAATCATAGAAAGTTAGAGTGTCAGTCCTCTTGTACTTAAGTCGGCATTGTGCCTTTTGTATTAAATTTGGAATGCAATTTCTGTGTTTGATCGTCAATAAGTAGGTGCAAGGTATACAGTAATCCTGAAGTGAAGCATCGGAATCTAAAACTGGTCTCACATCAGAGGTTCAACTCATAGAAAGTGAGAGTGTCAGTCCTCTTCTACATAAGTCTGCATTGTGTCTTTTGTATTAAATTCGGATGCAATATCTGTGTTTCATCGCCAATAAGAAGGTTCAAGGGATACAGTAGGCCTGAAGTGAAGCATCGGAATCTAAAACTGGACTCACAGGAGAGGTTCAAATCATAGATAGGGAGAGTGTCAGTCCACTTGTACTTAAGTCGGCAATGTGCCTTTGGTATTAAATTCGGACGCAATTTCCGTGATTCATCGTCAATAAGAAGGTGCTAGGTATACTGTAAACCTGAAGTGAAGCATCGGAATCTAAAACTATACTCACAGGAGCGGTTCAAATCATAGAAAGTGAGAGTGTCAGTCCTCTTGTACTTAAGTCGGCATTGTGCCTTTTGTATTAAATTCGGATGCAATATCTGTGTTTCATCGTCAATAGGAAGGTTTAAAGGATTCAGTAACCCTGAAGTGAAGCATCGGAATCTAAATCTGGACTCACAGGAGAGGTTCAAATCATAGTAAGTTAGAGTGTCAGACCTCTTGTACTGAAGTCGGCATTATGCCTTTTGAATTTAATTCCGATGCAATTTCTGTGTTTCATCGTCAATAAGAAGGTGCGAGGTATACAGTAAACCGGAAGTGTAACATCGGCATCTAAAAATGGACTCACAGTAGAGGTCAAATCATAGAAAGTTAGAGTGTCAATCTTCTTGTACTTAAGTCGGCTTTGTGCATTTTGTATTAAATTCGGATGCAATTTCTGTGTTTCATCGTCAATAAGAAGGCGCAAGGTATACAGTAAAACTGAAGTGAAGCATTGGAAACGAAAACTGGACTCACAGGAGAGGTTCAAATCATAGAAAGTTAGAGTGACAGTCCTCTTGTACTTAAGTCGGCATTGCGCCTTTAGTATTAAATTCGGATGCAATTTCTGCGTTTCATCGTCAATAAGAAGGTCCAAGGGATACAGAAAACCTGAAGTGAGGCATCGGGATCTTAAACTGGACTCACAGGAGAGGTTCAAATCATAGAAAGTGAGAGTGTCGGTCCTCTTGTACTTAAGTCGGCATTGTGCCTTTTGTTTTATATTCGGATGCAATTTCTGTGTTTCATCGTCAATAAGAAGGTCCAAGGATACAGTAAACCTGAAGTGAAGCATCGGAATCTAAAGCTGGACTCACAGGAGAGGTTCAAATCATACAAAGTTAGAGTGTCAGTCCTCTTGTACTTAACTCGGCATTGTTCCTTTAGAATTTAATTCCGATGCAATTTCTGTGTTTCATCGTCAATACGAAGGCCTAAGGTATACAGTAAACCTGAAGTTAAGCATCGCAATCTAAATCTGAACTCGCAGGAGAGGTTCAAATCATAGAAAGTTAGAGTGTCAGTCCTCTTGTTGTTAAGTCGGCATTGTGACTTTTGTAATAAATTCGAATGCAATATCTGTGTTTCATCATCAATGAGAAGGTCCAAGGGATGCAGTAAACCTGAAGTGAAGCGTCGGAATCTAAAACTGGACTCACAGGAGAGGTTCAAATCATAGAAAGTTAGAGTGTCAGTCCTCTTGTACTTAAGTCGGCATTGTGCCTTTTGTATAAAATTCGGATATAATATCTGTGTTTCGTCGTCAATAAGAAGGTGCAAGGTATACAGTAAACCTGAAGTGAAGCATCGGAATCTAAAACTGGACACACAGGAGAGGTTCAAATCATAGATAGTGAGAGTGTCCGTCCTCTTGTACTTAAGTCGGCATTGTGCCTTTTGTATTAAAATCGGATGCAATTTCTGTGTTTCATCGTCAATAAGAAGGCCCAAGGGAAACAGTAAACCTGACGTGAAGCATCGGAATCTAAAACTGGACTGACAGGAGAGGTTCTAATCATAGAAAGTGAGAGTGTCAGTCCTCTTCTACTTAAGTCGGCATTGTGCTTTTTGTATTAAATTCGGATGCAATTTCTGTGTTTCTTCGTCAATAAGAAGGTGCAAGGTATACAGGAAACCTGGAGTGAAGCATCGGAATCTAAAACTGATCTCACAGGAGAGTTACAAATCATTGAAAGTGAGAGTGTCAGTCCTCTTGTACTTAAGTCGGCATTGTGCCTTTTGTATTAATTTCGGATGCAATTTCTGTGTTTCATCGTCAATAAGAAGGTACAAGGTATACAGTAGACCTGAAGTAAAGCATCGGATTCTAAAACTGGATTCACAGGAGAGGTTCAAATTATAGAAAGTGAGATTGTCAGTCCCCTTGTACTTAAGTCGACATTGTGACTTTTGTATTAAATTCGGATGCAATTTCTGTGTTTCATCGTCACTAAGAAGGTCCGAGGGATACAGTAAACCTGAAGTGAAGCTTCGGAATCTAAATTTGGACTCACATGAGAGGCTCAAATCATAGAAAGTTAGAGTGTCTGTCCTCTTGTACTTAAGACGGCATAGTGCCTTTTGAATTAAATTGGGATACAATTTCTCTATTTCATCGTCAATAAGAAGGTCCAAGGTATACAGTTAACTTGAAGTGAAGCATCGGAATATAAAACTGGACTCACAGGAGAGGTTCAAATCATAGAAAGTTAGAGTGTCGGTCCTCTTGTACTTAAGTCGGCATTGTGCCTTTTATATAAAATTCGGATATAATTTCTGTGTTTCGTCGTCAATAAGAAGGTGCAAGGTATACAGTAAACCTGAAGTGAAGCATCGGAATCTAAAACTGGACTCACAGGAGAGGTTCAAGTCATAGAAAGTGAGTGTATCAGTCCTCTTGTACTTAAGTCGGCATTGTTGTTGATGTTGTGGTCTTCAGTCCTGAGACTGGTTTTTATATCCTCTCTACTTCGACCATCATCAGTTATTTTGCTCCCCAAATAGCAGAACTCCTTTACTATTTTAAGTGCCTCATTTCCTAATCTAATTCCCTCAGCATCACCCGACTTAATTAGACTACATTCCATTATCCTTGTTTTGCTGTTGTTGATGTTCATCTTATATCCTCCTTTCAAGACACTGTCCATTCCATTCTATTGCTCTTCCAAGTCCTTTGCTGTCTCTGACAGAATTACAATGTCATCGGCGAACCTCAAAGTTTTTATTTCTTCTCCATGAATTTTAATACCTACTCCGAATTTTTCTTTTGTTTCCTTTACTGCTTGCTCAATATACAGATTGAACAACATCGGGGAGAGGCTACAACCCTGTCTTACTCCCTTCCCAACCACTGCTTCCCTTTCATGTCCCTCGACTCTTATAACTGCCATCTGGTGTGAGAGTGTCAGTCCTCTTCTACATAAGTCTGCATTGTGCCTTTTGTATTAAAATCGGATGCAATACTGTGTTTCATCGCCAATGAGACGGTCCAAGGGATACAGTAAACCTGACGTGAAGCATCGGAATCTAAAACTGGGCTCACAGGAGAGGTTCAAATCATAGAAAGTGAGAGTGTCAGTCCTTTTGTACTTAAGTCGGCATTGTGCCTTTTGTATTAAATTCGGATGCAATCTCTGTGTTTCATCGTCAATAAGAAGGTCCAAGGGATACAGTAAACCTGAAGTGAAGCTTCGGAATCTAAAACTGGACTCACAGGAGAGGTTCAAATCATAGAAAGTTAGAGTGTCTGTCTTCTCGTACTTAAGTCGGCATTCTGCCTTTTGAATTCAATTCCGATACCATTTCTGTGTTTCATCGTCAATAAGAAAGTCCAATGTATCCCTTAAACCTAAAGTGAAGAATCGGAATCTAAACCTGGACTCACAGGAGAGGTTCAAATCATAGAAAGTCAGAGTGTCAGTCCTCTTGCACTTAAGTCGGCATTGTGCCTTTTGTATTAAATTTGGAATGCAATTTCTGTGTTTCATCGTCAATAAGTAGGTGCAAGGTATACAGTAAACCTGAAGTGAAGCATCGGAATCTAAAACTGGTCTCACAGGAGAGGTTCAACTCATAGAAAGTGAGAGTGTCAGTCCTCTTCTACATAAGTCTGCATTGTGTCTTTTGTATTAAATTCGGGTGCCATATCTGTGTTTCATCGTCAATAAGAAGGTTCAAGGGATACAGTAAGCCTGAAGAGAAGCATCGGAATCTAAAACTGGACTCACAGGAGAGGTTCAAATCATAGAAAGGGAGAGTGTCAGTCCACTTGTACTTAAAACGGCAATGTGCCTTCGGTATTAAATTCGGACGCAATTTCTGTGTTTCATCGTCAATAAGAAGGTGCTAGGTATACTGTAAACCTGAAGTGAAGCATCGGAATCTAAAACTATACTCACAGGAGCGGTTCAACTCATAGAAAGTGAGAGTGTCAGTCCTCTTGTACCTAAGTCGGCATTGTGCCTTTTGTATTAAATTCGGATGCAACATCTGTGTTTCATCGTCAATAGGAAGGTCCAAGGGATTCAGTAACACTGAAGTTAAGCATCGGAATCTAAATCTGGACTCACAGGAGAGGTTCAAATCATAGTAAGTTAGAGTGTCAGACCTCTTGTACTTAAGTCGGCATTGTGCCTTTTGAACTTAATTCCGGTGCAATTTCTGTGTTTCATCGTCAATAAGAAGGTGCGAGGTATACATTAAACCGGAAGTGTAACATCGGCATCTAAAACTGGACTCTCAGGAGAGGTCAAATCATAGAAAGTTAGAGTGTCAATCTTCTTGTTCTTAAGTCGGCTTTGTGCCTTTTGTATTAAATTCGGATGCAATGTCTGTGTTTCATCGTCAATAAGAAGGCGCAAGGTATACAGTAAAACTAAAGTGAAGCATTGGAAACGAAAACTGGACTCAGAGGAGAGGTTCAAATCATAGAAAAATAGAGTGTCTGTCCTCTTGTACTTAAGTCGGCATTGTGCCTTTTGTATTAAATTCGGATGCAATTTCTGTGTTCCATCGTCAATAAGAAGGTCCAAGGGGGACAGTAAACCTGAAGTGAAGCATCGGAATCTAAAACTGGACTCACAGGAGAGGTTCAAATCATAGAAAGTTAGAGTGTCAGACCTCTTGTACTTAAGTCGGCTTTGTGCCTTTTGTATTAAATTTGGATGCAATTTCTGTGGTCAATCGTCAATAAGAAGGTGCAACGTATACAGTAAACCTGAAGTGAAGCATCGGAATCTAAATCTAGTCTCAAAGGAGAGGTTAAAATCATAGAAAGTGTGAGTGTCAGTCCTCGTTTAATTAAGTCTGCATTGTGCCTTTTGTATTAAATTCGGATGCAATTTCTGTGTTTCATCGTTAATAAGAAGGTCCAAGGGATACAGTAAACCTGAGGTGAAGCATCGGAATCTAAAACTGCACTCACAGGAGAGGTTCAAATCATAGAAAGGGAGAATGTCAGTCCACTTGTACTTAAGTCGGCAATGTGCCTTTGGTATTAAATTCGGATGCAATTTCTGTGTTTCATCGTCAATAAGAAGGTGCAAGGTATACTGTAAACCTGAAGTGAAGCATCGGAATCTAAAACTGGACTCACAGGAGAGGTTCAAATCATAGAAATTGACTGTGTTAGTCCTCTTGTACTTAAGACGGCATTGTGCCTTTTGTATTAAATTCGGATGCAATTTCTGAGTTTCATCGTCAATAAGAAGGTCCTAGGGATACAGTTAACCTAAAGTGAAGCATCGGAATCTAAAACTGGACTCACAGGGGTGGTTCAAATCATATAAAGTGAGAGTGTCAGTCCTCTTGTAATTAAGTCGGCATTGTGCCTTTTGTATTAAATTCGGATGCAATTTCTGTGTTTCATCCTCAATAAGAAGGTTCAAAGGATACAGTAAACCTGAAGTGAAGCATCGGAATGTAAAACAAGACTCACAGGAGAGGTTCAAATCATAAAAAGTGAGAGTGTCAGTCCTATTTCACTTAAGCCGGCATTGTACCTTTTGTATTAAAATCTGATGCAATTTCTGTGTTTCATCGTCAATAAGAAGGTCCAAGGGATACAGTAAAGCTGAAGTGAAGCATCGGAATATATAACTGGACTCACAGGAGAGGTTCACATCATAGAAAATGAGAGTGTCAGTCCTCTTGTACTTAGGTCGGGATTGTGCCTTTTGTATTAAATTCGGATGCAATTTCTGTGTTTGATCGTCAATAAGAAGGTGCAAGGTATACAGTAAACCTGAAGTGAAGCATCGGAATCAAAAACTGTGCTCACAGGAGAGGTTCAAATCATAGAAAGTGAGAGTGTCAGTCCTTTTGTACTTAAGTCGGCATTGTGCCTTTGTATTAAATTCGGATGCAATTTCTGTGGTCATCGTCAATAACAATTTACAAAGGATACAGTAAACCTGAAGTGAAGCATCGGAATGTAAAACTGGACTCGTAGGAGGGGTTCAAATCATAGAAAGTTAGAGTGTCAGTCCTCTTGTACTTAAGTCGGCATTGTGCCTTTTGAATTTAATTCGATGCAATTTCTGTGTTTCATCGTCGATAAGAAGGTGCAAGGTATACAGTAAACCTGAAGTGAAGCATCGCAATCTAAAACTGGACTCACAGGAGAGGTTCAAATCATAGAAAGTGAGAGTGTCAGTCCACTTGTACTTAAGTCGGCATTGTGCCTTTTGTATTAAATTCGGATGCAATTACTGTGTTTCATCGTCAATAAGAAGGTCCAAGGGGTACAGTCAACCTGAAGTGAAGCTTCGGAATCTAAAACTGGACTCACAGGAGAGGTTCAAATCATTAAAAAGTTAGAGTGTCAGTCCTCTCGTACTTAAGTCGGCATTCTGCCTTTTGAATTCAATTCCTATACCATTTCTGTGTTTCAACGTCAATAAGAAGGTCCAATGTATCCCTTAAACCTGAAGTGAAGAATCGGAATCTAAAACTGGACTCACAGGAGAGGTTCAAATCATAGAAAGTTAGAGTGTCAGTCCTCTTGTACTTAAGTCGGCATTGTGCCTTTTGTATTAAATTTGGAATGCAATTTCTGTGTTTCATCGTCAATAAGTAGGTGCAATGTATACAGTAAACCTGAAGTGAAGCATTGGAATCTAAAACTGGACTCACAGGAGAGGTTCAACTCATAGAAAGTGAGAGTGTCAGTCCTCTTCTACATAAGTCTGCAATGTGTCTTTTGTAATAAATTTGGATGCAATTTCTGTGTTTCATCGTCAATATGAAGGTTCAAGGGATACAGTAAGCCTGAAGTGAAGCATCGGAATCTAAAACTGGACTCACAAGAGAGGTTCAAATCATAGAAAAGGAGAGTGTCAGTCCACTTGTACTTAAGTCGGCAATGTGCCTTTGGTATTAAATTCGGATGCAATATCTGTGTTTCATCGTCAATAAGAAGGTCCAAGGGATTCAGAAACCCGGAAGTGAAGCATCGGAATCTAAATCTGGACTCACAGGAGCGGTTCAAATCATAGTAAGGTAGAGTGTCAGACCTCTTGTACTTAAGTCGGCATTGTGCCTTTTGAATTTAATTCCGATGCAATTTCTGTGTTTCATCGTCAATAAGAAGGTGCGAGGTATACAGAAAATATGAAGTGTAACATCGGCATCTAAAACTGGACTCACAGGAGAGGTTCAAATCATAGAAAGTTAGAGTGTCTGTCCTCTTGTACATAAGTCGGCATTGTGCCTTTTGTATTAAATTTGGATGCAATTTCTGTGATTCATCGTCAATAAGAAGGTCCAAGGGGGACAGTAAACCTGAAGTGAAGCATCGCAATCTAAAACTGGGCTCACAGGAGAGGTTCAAATCATAGAAAGTTAGAGTGTCAGTTCTCTTGTACTTAAGTCGGCATTGTGCCTTTTGTATTAAATTTGGATGCAATTTCTGTGTTTCATCGTCAATGAGAATGTGCAACGTATACAGTAAACCTGAAGTGAAGCAACGGAATCTAAATCTGGTTTCACAGGAGAGTTTCAAATCATAGAAAGTGAGAGTGTCAGTCCTCGTTTAATTAAGTCTGCATTGTGCCTTTTGTATTAAATTCGGATGCAATTTCTGTGTTTCATCGTCTATTAGAAGGTCCAAGGGATACAGTAAACATGAAGTGAAGCATCGGAATCTAAAACTGCACTCACAGGAGAGGTTCAAATCATAGAAAGGGAGTGTGTCAGTCCTCTTGTACTTAAGTCGGCAATGTGCCTGTGGTATTAAATTCGGATGCAATTTCTCTTTTTCATCGTCAATAAGAAGGTGCAAGGTATAATGTAAACCTGAAGTGAAGCATCGGAATCTAAAACTGGATTCACAGGAGAGGTTCAAATCAAAGAAAGTGAGAGTGTCAGTCCTCTTGTACTTAAGTCGGCATTGTGACTTTAGTATTAAATTCGGATGCAATTTCTGTGTTTGATCGTCAATAAGAAGGTCCAAGGGATACAGTAAACGTGAAGTGAAGCATCGGAATATAAAACTGGACTCACAGGAGAGGTGCACATCATAGAAAGTGAGAGTGTCAGTCCTCTTATACTTATTTCGGGATTGTGCCTTTTGTATTAAATTCGGATGCAATTTCTTTGTTTGATCGTCAATAAGATGGTGCAAGGTATACAGTAAACCTGAAGTGAAGCACGGAATCTAAAACTAGGATCACAGGAGAGGTTCAAATCATAGAAAGTGAGAGTGTCAGTCCTTTTGTACTTAAGTCGGCATTGTGCCTTTTGTATTAAATTCGGATGCAATTTCTGTGTTCCATCGTCAATAAGAAGGTCCAAGGGGGACAGTAAACCTGAAGTGAAGCATCGGAATCTAAAACTGGACTCACAGGAGAGGTTCAAATCATAGAAAGTTAGAGTGTCAGACCTCTTGTACTTAAGTCGGCTTTGTGCCTTTTGTATTAAATTTGGATGCAATTTCTGTGGTCAATCGTCAATAAGAAGGTGCAACGTATACAGTAAACCTGAAGTGAAGCATCGGAATCTAAATCTAGTCTCAAAGGAGAGGTTAAAATCATAGAAAGTGTGAGTGTCAGTCCTCGTTTAATTAAGTCTGCATTGTGCCTTTTGTTTTAAATTCGGATGCAATTTCTGTGTTTCATCGTTAATAAGAAGGTCCAAGGGATACAGTAAACCTGAGGTGAAGCATCGGAATCTAAAACTGCACTCACAGGAGAGGTTCAAATCATAGAAAGGGAGAATGTCAGTCCACTTGTACTTAAGTCGGCAATGTGCCTTTGGTATTAAATTCGGATGCAATTTCTGTGTTTCATCGTCAATAAGAAGGTGCAAGGTATACTGTAAACCTGAAGTGAAGCATCGGAATCTAAAACTGGACTCACAGGAGAGGTTCAAATCATAGAAATTGACTGTGTTAGTCCTCTTGTACTTAAGACGGCATTGTGCCTTTTGTATTAAATTCGGATGCAATTTCTGAGTTTCATCGTCAATAAGAAGGTCCTAGGGATACAGTTAACCTGAAGTGAAGCATCGGAATCTAAAACTGGACTCACAGGGGTGGTTCAAATCATATAAAGTGAGAGTGTCAGTCCTCTTGTAATTAAGTCGGCATTGTGCCTTTTGTATTAAATTCGGATGCAATTTCTGTGTTTCATCCTCAATAAGAAGGTTCAAAGGATACAGTAAACCTGAAGTGAAGCATCGGAATGTAAAACAAGACTCACAGGAGAGGTTCAAATCATAAAAAGTGAGAGTGTCAGTCCTATTTCACTTAAGCCGGCATTGTACCTTTTGTATTAAAATCTGATGCAATTTCTGTGTTTCATCGTCAATAAGAAGGTCCAAGGGATACAGTAAAGCTGAAGTGAAGCATCGGAATATATAACTGGACTCACAGGAGAGGTTCACATCATAGAAAATGAGAGTGTCAGTCCTCTTGTACTTAGGTCGGGATTGTGCCTTTTGTATTAAATTCGGATGCAATTTCTGTGTTTGATCGTCAATAAGAAGGTGCAAGGTATACAGTAAACCTGAAGTGAAGCATCGGAATCTAAAACTGTGCTCACAGGAGAGGTTCAAATCATAGAAAGTGAGAGTGTCAGTCCTTTTGTACTTAAGTCGGCATTGTGCCTTTGTATTAAATTCGGATGCAATTTCTGTGGTCATCGTCAATAACAATTTCCAAAGGATACAGTAAACCTGAAGTGAAGCATCGGAATGTAAAACTGGACTCGTAGGAGGGGTTCAAATCATAGAAAGTTAGAGTGTCAGTCCTCTTGTACTTAAGTCGGCATTGTGCCTTTTGAATTTAATTCGATGCAATTTCTGTGTTTCATCGTCGATAAGAAGGTGCAAGGTATACAGTAAACCTGAAGTGAAGCATCGCAATCTAAAACTGGACTCACAGGAGAGGTTCAAATCATAGAAAGTGAGAGTGTCAGTCCACTTGTACTTAAGTCGGCATTGTGCCTTTTGTATTAAATTCGGATGCAATTACTGTGTTTCATCGTCAATAAGAAGGTCCAAGGGATACAGTCAACCTGAAGTGAAGCTTCGGAATCTAAAACTGGACTCACAGGAGAGGTTCAAATCATAGAAAGTTAGAGTGTCAGTCCTCTCGTACTTAAGTCGGCATTCTGCCTTTTGAATTCAATTCCTATACCATTTCTGTGTTTCAACGTCAATAAGAAGGTCCAATGTATCCCTTAAACCTGAAGTGAAGAATCGGAATCTAAAACTGGACTCACAGGAGAGGTTCAAATCATAGAAAGTTAGAGTGTCAGTCCTCTTGTACTTAAGTCGGCATTGTGCCTTTTGTATTAAATTTGGAATGCAATTTCTGTGTTTCATCGTCAATAAGTAGGTGCAATGTATTCAGTAAACCTGAAGTGAAGCATTGGAATCTAAAACTGGACTCACAGGAGAGGTTCAACTCATAGAAAGTGAGAGTGTCAGTCCTCTTGTACTTAAGTCGGCATTGTGCCTTTTGTATTAAATTCGGATGCAATATCTGTGTTTCGTCGTCAATAAGAAGGTCCAAGGGATTCAGAAACCCTGAAGTGAAGCATCGGAATCTAAATCTGGACTCACAGGAGCGGTTCAAATCATAGTAAGGTAGAGTGTCAGACCTCTTGTACTTAAGTCGGCATTGTGCCTTTTGAATTTAATTCCGATGCAATTTCTGTGTTTCATCGTCAATAAGAAGGTGCGAGGTATACAGAAAATATGAAGTGTAACATCGGCATCTAAAACTGGACTCACAGGAGAGGTTCAAATCATAGAAAGTTAGAGTGTCTGTCCTCTTGTACATAAGTCGGCATTGTGCCTTTTGTATTAAATTTGGATGCAATTTCTGTGTTTCATCGTCAATGAGAATGTGCAACGTATACAGTAAACCTGAAGTGAAGCAACGGAATCTAAATCTGGTTTCACAGGAGAGTTTCAAATCATAGAAAGTGAGAGTGTCAGTCCTCGTTTAATTAAGTCTCCATTGTGCCTTTTGTATTAAATTCGGATGCAATTTCTGTGTTTCATCGTCTATTAGAAGGTCCAAGGGATACAGTAAACATGAAGTGAAGCATCGGAATATAAAACTGCACTCACAGGAGAGGTTCAAATCATAGAAAGGGAGTGTGTCAGTCCTCTTGTGCTTAAGTCGGCAATGTGCCTGTGGTATTAAATTCGGATGCAATTTCTCTTTTTCATCGTCAATAAGAAGGTGCAAGGTATAATGTAAACCTGAAGTGAAGCATCGGAATCTAAAACTGGATTCACAGGAGAGGTTCAACTCATAGAAAGTGAGAGTGTCAGTCCTCTTGTACTTAAGTCGGCATTGTGACTTTAGTATTAAATTCGGATGCAATTTCTGTGTTTGATCGTCAATAAGAAGGTCCAAGGGATACAGTAAACGTGAAGTGAAGCATCGGAATATAAAACTGGACTCACAGGAGAGGTGCACATCATAGAAAGTGAGAGTGTCAGTCCTCTTATACTTATTTCGGGATTGTGCCTTTTGTATTAAATTCGGATGCAATTTCTTTGTTTGATCGTCAATAAGATGGTGCAAGGTATACAGTAAACCTGAAGTGAAGCACGGAATCTAAAACTAGGATCACAGGAGAGGTTCAAATCATAGAAAGTGAGAGTGTCAGTCCTTTTGTACTTAAGTCGGCATTGTGCCTTTTGAATTAAATTCGGATGCAATTTCTGTGGTCATCGTCAATAACAAGTTCCAAAGGATGCAGTAAACCCGAAGTGAAGAATCGGAATGTAAAACTGGACTCATAGGAGGGGTTCAAATCATAGAAAGTTAGAGTGTCAGTCCTCTTGTACTTAAGTAGCCATTGTGCCATTTGAATTTAATTCCGATGCAATTTCTGTGTTTCATCGTCGATAAGAAGGTGCAAAGTATACAGTAAACCTGAAGTGATGCATCGGAATCTAAAACTGGACTCACAGGAGAGGTTCAAATCATAGAAAGTGGGAGTGTCAGTCCTCTTGTACTTAAGTCGGTGTGGTGTCACCGCCAGACACCACACTTGCTAGGTGGTAGTTTAAATCGGCCGCGGTCCATGTAGTACATGTCGGACCCGCGTGTCGCCACTGTGATCGCAGATCTAGCGCCACCACCAAGGCAGGTCTCGTGATACGAGAGTGGACTCGCCCCCAGTTGTACGAGAACCAAGCTACCGCCCAGTTGTACGCGAACCTAGCTATCGCCCAGTTGTACGAAGCCTTTCTCTCTCATTAGCCGAGAGACAGAATAGCCATCAGCTAAGTTAATGGCTACGAACTGGCAAGGAGCCATTTGTATCAGTGCCTATAGCTTACGAGTAATCAAGAGAGATGTATTCCAAGGAATTATTAAAAGTTAAGTAAAAAGCATCTACATACTTTTCTTCTTATTCATTCATAAGTTTTTATGTTCCAGACTTCACGCCCGTATGCTTATTGCCGTGCGTGCACTATCGGCTACAGCTTTAGTCTAGCATTCCTTTTCAGCAATCCACATCACGGTGTCGGTCCAGCTACCGACACTACAATTATTGGCGACGAGGGAAACGTGCACTTTTTCTGATTGCTTACATTTAATTGTGTCATGGCTTCGCCACATTCTCCAGATGTACTGTCCGTATTTTATCGCTTGCAGAATCAGCAGACGCAGGCGTTACTGGATGCCCTTGGACAGCTCGTCCAGGGTCAACGTGCGCTGCACACCGATGCGGCCGCAGCCGCTTCACCGCTACCGCAGCCACAACCTGCCGTTGCACCGCCTTTTAGGCACTACGACCCGAACCAAGAGACCTGGCAAGAGTGGTCCCGCCAGTTTGCCTTCCACCTCGCTGCCTACAGAATTCAAGGTAATGAGCGGCAGCCGTTTTTGCTTTCTTGTGTCGGTGTGTCCACATACCGTGTGATAGTGAAATTGTTTCCCCGACGAGACGTAGCAACTCTGTCCTACGAGGAAATTGTGTCTGCATTAGATGCCTATTTCAAAGAAACAGTTAATGTGGTTGCAAAACGGTATACGTTTTTTCGTACAAAACGTACGGCCGGTCAAACTAATAGGGAGTGGGTAGCAACATTGCAAGGACTTACTAGGGACTGTGCCTTTGAATGTGACTGTGGTCTTTCTTATTCAGATACAATGGTACGTGATGCAATTGCACAGAACGTTTCTGATGTTCGCATACGGGAGCAAATTTTGAAACTAGTTAATCCCTCCCTTCAACAAGTGATAGACATATTGGATAGACAGGACACCCTTGACTGTGCTCAGGAATCTTTTGAAACTTCGCCAGCTGTGTGTAACATTAACCGGCCCGCCGGGCGCGCTCGCGCAACGCGGCCCGGTCAACTGCCCTCGCGGCCGTCCGCACAGCTGACGCCGCGTGCTAACCCAGGTGTGCCGCGCCAGCCCACAAATGCAGTGAAATCATGCCCGCGGTGTGCTACTCGACATTCGCGTGAACATTGCCCGTCACGCCAAGCTATTTGCTTTTTCTGCCATAAGAAAGGACATGTTCAAAGTGTTTGCCAGAAAAAGCTCAGATCAGTCAATCTCAATCATTCCAGGCCCTTTGCTTCGCGCCGGAATCGAACCAAGGACGCTCAGGCTCGTGGACCTTCGCCTATGGACATTCATGTCGTTAATTCCGCTTCGTCCAGTGACACTTTCTCTAACAGTGACTGTGATCGTCCCACAAAAACTGTGCGTCGACGTCGCCGGAAATCACGTCAATTAGCAAGTGATTCTGTACCAGTGTCTGTTCCAATTGTACAAAACAGTCGCTCTTGTCGTCAGCAGAATAATAAACTTTTTGTGGACTTAGACTTTGAAGGCAAAGTGATACCATTCCAGCTCGATACCGGAGCTGCGGTTTCATTGCTCAATCACGACACATACAAACAACTGGGCGCACCTCCGTTGCGTTCCGCAAATGTTAAGCTAACTACATATTCCGGACAGAAAATTCCTGTGTTAGGACAGTGCAGCCTTCTTGCAACATACAAGGGACAAACAAAACTTGTGTCATTTTACGTTCTTCGTTCTTCTTCTGCAGTGAACTTGTTTGGTCTAGATTTATTTAAGTTGTTTAACATGTCTATTGTAAATCAGGTCCTATCAGTGAATCAGACTGTGCCTACAGACAGTGTTTCTCGCTTGTGTGACGAATTTGCAGACGTTTTTGCACCGGGCTTAGGTTGCGCTAAAAACTATGAAGCACATTTAGAACTGAAGGTAAACGCGCAACCGAAATTTTTCAGGGCGCGCAATGTTCCCCACGCATTGCGTGATGAGGTCGCAAGAACGTTACACGATCTCGAATCACAGGGTGTAATTGAACGTGTGCAAGCTTCTCTCTGGGCCTCACCCTTAGTCATTTTGCCAAAACCTTCCGGAAAATTGAGACTTTGCGTGGACTTCAAGGCCACAGTGAATCCACAGCTAGTGACTGCTACTTTTCCTTTGCCCCGCCCGGAAGATCTTTTTGCTAAACTGTGCCCGGGAAAATATTTTTCAAAGTTGGACCTAGCCGATGCGTACTTGCAAATACCGGTGGACGACGAATCCCAGCGCGTATTGGTGGTTAACACGCATCTTGGATTGTACCGCTTCAAAAGACTGCCTTTCGGGTGTGCATCCGCCCCTGCCTTGTTTCAGCAATATTTACAAACTGTTTGTGCGTCGGTCCCTACTGCAGCAAACTATCTGGACGATATAGTGATCTCCGGACAGACAGAAGAAGATCATCTTGCGAATTTACGAACATTATTTCAGGTCTTGCGGCAAAATGGTCTTCGCTTGAGGAAGGACAAATGTGTGTTTTTTGCTCGTGACTTACCATACCTGGGACATGTCATTAATGCCCAAGGCATACATCCGAGTCCAGAGCACCTCCGTGCCATACAAGACTTGCCGTCCCCTCAAAATCTCAAACAGCTACAGAGTGTGTTGGGTAAAATTAATTATTACCATAAATATGTGCGCAGTGCCTCTTCCATTTCAGCTCCGCTTCATCGCTTACGCCGTAAAGGTGTTCCGTTCGTCTGGACGACGGAATGCGAACGCGCCTTTCGCCAGTTGAAATCGGCGTTGCTTTCTAATACTTGCCTTACGCCTTTCGATCCCCAGAAACCCCTTTTGTTGATGGTAGATGCATCGGATTTCGGGATCGGTGCTGTGCTTGCGCACAAAGTTGGCTCACATGATCGCCCTATTGCCTTTGCGTCCAAATTGCTCTCGTCTGCGCAAAGAAATTATTCACAGATAGAGAAAGAAGCTTTGGCTCTCGTGTTTGGTGTTACTAAGTTCCATGATTTCTTGTATGGTCGTCACTTTACCATCATCACAGACCACAAACCTTTGACGTCGCTTTTTCATCCGACCAAGCCTGTACCTCCACGTACAGCGCAGAAATTCATTCGCTGGTCTATTTTCCTCTCGCAGTACCGCTACGATATCTTGTATCGGTCCACTGCTAAGCACGGAAACGCCGATGCGTTGTCCCGTTTGCCTGTTGCTGAGGATAAAGCATTCGATTCTTCCGAACTTGCTTGCATGTTCATTGATTCGGAAACCGATGAAGTGGTCGAATCGTTTCCGATTGATTTTCGTCGTGTCGCTACGGCCACAGCTGCTGACCCTGTCCTTGCTACTGTTTTACGTTTTGTTGCTACGCAATGGCCTTTGTCAAAGTCTCGGATCGAGGATCCGTTGGTTCGCCGATTTTTTGCTCACAAGGAGAGACTTTTTGTTCGACGTGGTGTTTTGTTGTTGCGTTCTGATAATGATCAGTCCAGAGTCGTGGTCCCACGTTCGTTACAGTCCTCTGTCTTACGGCTTCTTCACCAAGGACATTGGGGTATAGTGCGAACGAAACAACTTGCTCGTCAGCACTGTACTTGGTTCGGAATCGATGCTGCGATTACGAATATGTGTTCTTCGTGCCCGGCGTGTGCCGAACAACAGTCCGCACCGCCGCGGAAAGTCTTTGCGTGGCCAAAAGCCACTTCCCCTTGGCAACGCTTGCACATTGATTTTGCTGGTCCATTCTGAAATGCTCGATGGTTGGTTCTGGTCGACGCCTTCAGTAATTTTCCTTTTGTTGTCCGGATGTCTTCCACGACGTCCTCCGCCACCATCCAAGCGTTGTCTGCTATCTTTTGCATTGAAGGTCTTCCGCAGACTATTGTTTCCGACAATGGCCCACAATTCATGTCCGCAGAATTCCAGTCTTTCTGCCAGGCCAATGGTATTCAACATCTGACATCCGCGCCGTTTTCGCCTCAGTCCAACGGTGCCGCTGAACGGTTGGTCCGGACTTTCAAGTCACAGATGTTGAAATTGAAAGAGTCGCATTCTCGGGAGGACGCATTGTTGCTCTTTTTGTCTTCGTATCGCTCTCAGCCCCGAGATGGTCGCTCGCCGGCTGAGTTGCTCCACGGTCGTCCTCATCGCACCTTGATGTCTTTGCTGCATCCGCCGCATCAGGTTCCTGCGCAGCGGCACACTCCTGCTTTTGCTCCAGGCGACGTTGTATTTTATCGCAACTATCGAGGTTCACGGCGTTGGCTCGCAGGGCGCATTCTTCGCTGCCTCGGCCGCGCGATGTATTTGGTTTTGGGGGCCTCTGGTGAGGTGCGTCGGCATCTCAATCAGCTGCGCCTCTGTCGTCGCTCGGGTTCTGCCGCTCCCCGTCTGCTTTCAGCGACGGTGCCGTCCGGTCAGCGCCCTGGGGACCCATCTACTGGCTCGCCTCATCCCCAGGTGTTACCGACGATGCCTTCCATTTTGCCCCATGGCGACGCGCCGCCGCCGCCGCAGCAGCAGCAGCAGCAGCAGCCGCCGCCGCCGCCGACCGCATTCGACGCTCCGTTGCAGCCGCCAAGCGCCTCCCAGGGTCACGCGCCGCCGATCGCTTCCCGTGACCAGCTGTCCTCCGCCATGGAACGCCCGCCCGCTCCGAACCACATGACGTCATCGCGCGTCGGCTACCCCGACGCCATGGACGTCGACCCTTCAGTCCCTCCTGTCTCTTTACGGGCGCATACACCGCATGTTGACGTGCACCCTGGACTAGTTTTGCAGGCGTTTCCTAGCTCCCCTCGGACCGGATGGCCGGGTGCGGGTGGCACAGCCTCGCCTGTTGTTAGGCTCCCCACCTCATCGCATACGTCAACATGTGGTCCTCCCCACGGCGGGCGGAAGCCTTATTACACGACCGTTCGCCGATTTGCGGGGGAGGAATGTGGTGTCACCGCCAGACACCACACTTGCTAGGTGGTAGTTTAAATCGGCCGCGGTCCATGTAGTACATGTCGGACCCGCGTGTCGCCACTGTGATCGCAGACCTAGCGCCACCACCAAGGCAGGTCTCGTGATACGAGAGTGGACTCGCCCCCAGTTGTACGAGAACCAAGCTACCGCCCAGTTGTACGCGAACCTAGCTATCGCCCAGTTGTACGAAGCCTTTCTCTCTCATTAGCCGAGAGACAGAATAGCCATCAGCTAAGTTAATGGCTACGAACTGGCAAGGAGCCATTTGTATCAGTGCCTATAGCTTACGAGTAATCAAGAGAGATGTATTCCAAGGAATTATTAAAAGTTAAGTAAAAAGCATCTACATACTTTTCTTCTTATTCATTCATAAGTTTTTATGTTCCAGACTTCACGCCCGTATGCTTATTGCCGTGCGTGCACTATCGGCTACAGCTTTAGTCTAGCATTCCTTTTCAGCAATCCACATCACGGTGTCGGTCCAGCTACCGACACTACAGTCGGCATTGTGCCTTTTGTATTAAATTCGGATGCAATTACTGTGTTTCATCGTCAATAAGAAGGTCCAAGGGATACAGTAAACCTGAAGTGAAGCTTCGGAATCTAAAACTGGACTCACAGTAGAGGTTCAAATCATAGAAAGTTAGAGTGTCAGTCCTCTCGTACTTAAGTCGGCATTCTGCCTTTCGAATTCAACTCCGATACCATTTCTGTGTTTCATCGTCAATAAGAAGGTCCAATGTATGCCTTAAACCTGAAGTGAAGAATCGGAATCTAAAACTGGACTCACAGGAGAGGTTCAAATCATAGAAAGGGAGAGTGTCAGTCCACTTGTACTTAAGTCGGCAATGTGCCTTTGGTATTAAATTCGGATGCAATTTCTGTGTTTCATCGTCAATAAGAAGGTGCTAGGTATACTGTAAACCTGAAGTGAAGCATCGGAATCTAAAACTATACTCACAGGAGCGGTTCAGATCATAGAAAGTGAGAGTGTCAGTCCTCTTGTACTTATGTCGGCATTGTGCCTTTTGTATTAAATTCGGATGCAATAACTGTGTTTCATCGTCAATAAGAAGGTCCAAGGGATTCAGTAACCCTGAAGTGAAGCATCGGAATCTAAATCTGGACTCACAGGAGGGGTTCAAATCATAGTAAGTTAGAGTGTCAGACCTCTTGTACTTAAGTCGGCATTGTGCCTTTTGAATTTCATTCCGATGCAATCTCTGTGTTTCATCGTCAATAAGAAGGTGCGAGGTATACAGTAACCCTGAAGTGTAACATCGGCATCTAAAACTGGGCTCACAGGAGAGGTTCATATCATAGAAAGTTAGAGTGTCTGTCCTCTTTACTTAAGTCGGCATTGTGCCTTTTGTATTAAATTCGGATGCAATATCTGTGTTTCATCGTCAATAAGAATGTCCAAGGGGGACAGTAAACCTGAAGTGAAGCATCGGAATCTAAAACTGTACCCACAGGAGAGGTTCAAATCATAGAAAGTTAAAGTGTCAGTCCTCTTGTACTTAAGTCGGCATTGTGCCTTTTGTATTAAATTTGGATGCAATATCTGTGTTTCATCGTCAATAAGAACGTGCAACGTATACAGTAAACCTGAAGTTAAGCATCGGAATCTAAATCTGGTCCCACAGGAGAGGTTAAAATCATAGAAAGTGAGAGTGTCAGTCCTCTTGTACTTAAGTCGGCATTGTGCCTTTGGTATTAAATTCGGATGCAATTTCTGTGTTTCATCGTCAATAAGAAGGTGCAAGTTATACTGTAAACCTGATGTGAAGCATCGGAATCTTAAACTAGACTCACAGGAGAGGTTCAAATCATAGAAAGTGAGATTGTGAGTCCTCTTGTACTTAAGACGGCATTGTGCCTTTTGTATTAAATTCGGATGCAATTTCTGTGTTTCATCGTCAATAAGAAGGTCCTAGGGATACAGTTAACATTAAGTGAAGCATCGGAATCTAAAACTGGACTCACAGGGGAGGTTCAAATCATAGAAAGTTAGAGTGTCAGTCCTCTCGTACTTAAGTCGGCATTGTGCCTTTTGTATTACATTCGGATGCAATTTCTGTGTTTCATCCTCAATAAGAAGGTTCAAAGGATACGGTAAACATGAAGTGAAGCATCAGAATGTAAAAGAAGACTCACAGGAGAGGTTCAAATCATAGAAAGTTAGAGTGTCAATCCTCTTGTACTTAAGTAGGCATTGTGGCTTTTGAATTTAATTCCGATGCAAATTCTGTTTTTCATCGTCATAAGAATGTGCAAGGTATATAGGAAACCTGAAGTGAAGCATCGGAAAGTAAAACAAGACACACACGAGAGGTTCAAATCATAGAAAGTTAGAGTGTCACTCCTCTTGTACTTAAGTAGGCATTGCGGCTTTTGAATTTAATTCCGATGCAATTTCTGTTTTTCATCGTCAATAAGAAGGTGGAAGGTATTTAGTAAACCTGAAGTGAAGCGTCGGAATCTAAAACTGTACACACAGGAGAGGTTCAAATCATAGAAAGTGAGAGTGTCAATCCTCTTGTACTTAAGTCGGCATTGTGCCTTTTGTATTGTATTCGGATGCAATTTCTGTGTTTCATCGTCAATAAGAAGGTGCAAGGTATACAGTAAAACTGAAGTGAAGCATTGGAAACTAAAATTGGACTCACTGGAGAGGTTAAATCATAGAAAGTTAGAGTGTCTGTCCTCTTGTACTTAAGTCGGCATTGTGCAATTTGTATTAAATTCGGATGCAATTTCTGTGTTTCATCCTCAATAAGAAGGTTCAAATTATAAAGTAAACCTGAAGTGAAGCATCGGAATGTAAAACAAGACTCACACGAGAGGTTCAAATCATAGAAAGTGAGAGTGTCAGTCATCTTGTGCTTAGGTCGGGATTGTGCCTTTTGTATTAAATTCGGTTGCAAATTCTGTGTTTCATCGTCAATTGGAAGGTGCAAGGTATACAGTAAACCTGGAGTGAAGCATCGGAATCTAAAACTGGACTCTCAGGAGATTTTCAAATCATAGAAAGTGAGAGTGTCAGTCCTCTTGTTCTTAAGTCGGCATTGTGACTTTTGTATTAAATTCGGATGCAATTTCTGTGTTTCATCGTCAATAAGAAGGTCCAAGGGATACAGTAAATCCTGAACTGAAGCATCGGAATCTAAAACTGGACTCACAGGAGAACTTCAAATCATAGAAAGTTATAGTATCAGACCCCTTGTACTTAAGTCGGCATTGTGCCTTTTGAATTTAATTCCGATGCAACTTCTGTGTTTCATCGTCAATAAGAAGGTGCAGGATATAAAGTAAACCTGAAGTGAAGCGTCGGAATCTAAAACTGTTTTCACAGGGTAGGTTCAAATCATAGAAAGTTAGAGTCTCAGTCCTCTTGTACATAAGTCGGCTTTGTGCCTTTTGTATTAAATTCGGATGCAATTTCTGTGTTTCATCGTCAATATGAAGGTTCAAGGGATACAATAACCCTGAAGTGAAGCATCGGAATCTAAAACTGGACTCACAGGAGAGGTTCAAATCATATAAAGAGAGAGTGTCAGTCCTCTTTTACCTAAGTCGCCATTGTGCCTTTTGTTTTAAATTCGGATGCAATTTCTGTGTTTCATCGTCAATAAGTAGGTCCAAGGGATACAGTAACCCTGAAGTGAAGCATCGGAATCTAAATCTGGACTCACATTAGAGTTTCAAATCATAGTAAGTTAGAGTGTTAGACCTCTTGTACTTAAGTCGGCATTGTGCCTTTTGAATTAAATTCGGATGCAATTTCTGTGGTCATCGTCAATAACAAGTTCCAAAGGATGCAGTAAACCCGAAGTGAAGAATCGGAATGTAAAACTGGACTTATAGGAGGGGTTCAAATCATAGAAAGTTAGAGTGTCAGTTCTCTTGTACTTAAGTAGGCATTGTGCCATTACAATTTAATTCCGATGCAATTTCTGTGTTTCATCGTCGATAAGAAGGTGCAAAGTATACAGTAAACCTGAAGTGAAGCATCGGAATCTAAAACTGGACTCACAGGAGAGGTTCAAATCATAGAAAGTGGGAGTTTCAGTCCTCTTGTACTTAAGTCGGCATTGTGCCTTTTGTATTAAATTCGGATGCAATTACTGTGTTTCATCGTCAATAAGAAGGTCCAAGGGATACAGTGAACCTGAAGTGAAGCTTCGGAATCTAAAACTGGACTCACAGTAGAGGTTCAAATCATAGAAAGTTAGAGTGTCAGTCCTCTCGTACTTAAGTCGGCATTCTGACTTTTGAATTCAACTCCTATACCATTTCTGTGTTTCATCGTCAATAAGAAGGTCCAATGTATGCCTTAAACCTGAAGTGAAGAATCGGAATCTAAAACTGGACTCACAGGAGAGGTTCAAATCATAGAAAGGGAGAGTGTCAGTCCACTTGTACTTAAGTCGGCAATGTGCCTTTGGTATTAAATTCGGATGCAATTTCTGTGTTTCATCGGCAATAAGAAGGTGCTAGGTATACTGTAAACCTGAAGTGAAGCATCGGAATCTAAAACTGTACTCACAGGAGCGGTTCAGATCATAGAAAGTGAGAGTGTCAGTCCTCTTGTACTTACGTCGGCATTATGCCTTTTGTATTAAATTCGGATGCAATAACTCTGTTTCATCGTCAATAAGAAGGTCCAAGGGATTCAGTAACCCTGAAGTGAAGCATCGGAATCTAAATCTGGACTCACAGGAGGTGTTCAAATCATAGTAAGTTAGAGTGTCTGTCCTCTTGTACTTAAGTCAGCATTGTGCCTTTTGTATTAAATTCGGATGCAATATCTGTGTTTCATCGTCAATAAGAATGTCCAAGGGGGACAGTAAACCTGAAGTGAAGCATCGGAATCTAAAACTGGACCCACAGGAGAGGTTCAAATCATAGAAAGTTAGAGTGTCAGTCCTCTTGTACTTAAGTCGGCATTGTGCCTTTTGTATTAAATTTGGATGCAATATCTGTGTTTCATCGTCAATAAGAACGTGCAACGTATACAGTAAACCTGAAGTGAAGCATCGGAACCTAAATCTGGTCTCACAGGAGAGGTTAAAATCATAGAAAGTGAGAGTGTCAGTCCTCTTGTACTTAAGTCGGCATTGTGCCTTTGGTATTAAATTCGGATGCAATTTCTGTGTTTCATCGTCAATAAGAAGGTGCAAGTTATACTGTAAACCTGATGTGAAGCATCGGAATCTAAAACTAGACTCACAGGAGAGGTTCAAATCATAGAAAGTGAGAGTGTCAGTCCTCTTGTACTTAAGACGGCATTGTGCCTTTTGAATTAAATTCGGATGCAATTTCTGTGTTTCATCGTCAATAAGAAGGTCCTAGGGATACAGTTAACATTAAGTGAAGCATCGGAATCTAAAACTGGACTCACAAGGGAGGTTCAAATCATAGTAAGTTAGAGTGTCAGACCTCTTGTACTTAAGTCGGCATTGTGCCTTTTGTAGTTAATTCCAATGCAATTTCTGTGCTTCATAGTCAATAAGAAGGTGCAGGGTATAAAGTAAACCTGAAGTGAAGCGTCGGAATCTAAACCTGTACACACAGGAGAGGTTCAAATCATAGAAAGTGAGAGTGTCAGTCCTCTTGTACTTAAGTCGGCATTGTGCCTTTTGTATTACATTCGGATGCAATTTCTGTGTTTCATCCTCTATAAGAAGGCTCAAAGGATACGGTAAACCTGAAGTGAAGCATCAGAATGTAAAAGAAGACTCACAGGAGAGGTTCAAATCATAGAAAGTGAGAGTGTCAGTCCTCTTGTACTTAAGTCGGCATTGTGCCTTTTGTATTGTATTCGGATGCAATTTCTGTGTTTCATCGTCAATAAGAAGGTGCAAGGTATACAGTAAAACTGAAGTGAAGTATTGGAAACTAAAATTGGACTCACTGGAGAGGTTAAATCATAGAAAGTTAGAGTGTCTGTCCTCTTGTACTTAAGTCGGCATTGTGCAATTTGTATTACATTCGGATGCAATTTCTGTGTTTCATCCTCAATAAGAAGGTTCTAATTATAAAGTAAACCTGAAGTGAAGCATCGGAATGTAAAACAAGACTCACACGAGAGGTTCAAATCATAAAAAGTGAGAGTGTCAGTCCTCTTGTGCTTAGGTCGGGATTGTGCCTTTTGTATTAAATTCGGTTGCAAATTCTGTGTTTCATCGTGAATAGGAAGGTGCAAGGTATACAGTAAACCTGGAGTGAAGCATCGGAGTCTAAAACTGGACTCTCAGGAGATTTTCAAATCATAGAAAGTGAGAGTGTCAGTCCTCTTGTTCTTAAGTCGGCATTGTGAATTTTTTATTAAATTCGGATGCAATTTCTGTGTTTCATCGTCAATAAGAAGGTCCAAGGGATACAGTAAATCCTGAACTGAAGCATCGGAATCTAAAACTGGACTCACAGGAGAGGTTCAAATCATATAAAGAGAGAGTGTCAGTCCTCTTTTACCTAAGTCGCCATTGTGCCTTTTGTTTTAAATTCGGATGCAATTTCTGTGTTTCATCGTCAATAAGTAGGTCCAAGGGATACAGTAAACCTGAAGTGAAGCATCGGAATCTAAAACTGGACTCACAGGGGAGGTTGAATCATAAAAATTTAGAGTGTCAGTCCTCTTGTACCTAAGTCGGCATTGTGGCTTTTGTATTAAATTCGGATGCAATTTCTGTGTTTCATCGTTAATAAGAAGGTGCGAGGTATACAGTAAACCTGAAGTGAAGCATCGGAATCCAAAACTGGACTCACAGGAGAGGTTCAAATCATTGAAAGTTAGAGTGTCAGTCCTCTTGTACTTAAGTCGGCATTGTGCCTTTTGAATTTAATTCCGATGCAATTTCTGTGTTTCATCGTCACTAAGAAGGTGCGAGGTATACAGTAAACCTGATGTGTAACATCGGCATCTAAAACTGGACTCACAGGAGAGGTTCAAATCATAGAAAGTTAGAGTGTCAATCTTCTTGTACTTAAGACGGCTTTGCGCCTTTTGCATTAAATTCGGATGCAATTTCTGTGTTTCATCGTCAATAAGAAGATGCAAGGTATACAGTAAACCTGAAGTGAAGCATCGGAATCCAAAACTGGACTCACAGGAGAGGTTCAAATCATTGAAAGTTAGAGTGTCAGTCCTCTTGTACTTAAGTCGGCATTGTGCCTTTTGAATTTAATTCCGATGCAATTTCTGTGTTTCATCGTCACTAAGAAGGTGCGAGGTATACAGTAAACCTGATGTGTAACATCGGCATCTAAAACTGGACTCACAGGAGAGGTTCAAATCATAGAAAGTTAGAGTGTCAATCTTCTTGTACTTAAGACGGCTTTGCGCCTTTTGTATTAATTTCGGATGCAATTTCTGTGTTTCATCGTCAATAAGAATGTGCAAGGTATACAGTAAAACTGAAGTGAAGTATTGGAAACTAAAACTGGACTCACAGGACAGGTTCAAATCACAGAAATTTAGAGTGTCTGTCCTCTTGTTCTTAAGTCGGCATTGTGCCTTTTGTATTAAATTCGGATGCAATTTCTGTGTTTCATCGTCAATAAGAAGGTGCAAGGGATACAGTAAACCAGAAGTGAAGCATCGGAATCTAAAACTGCACTCACAGGAGAGGTTCAAATCATAGAAAGGGAGAGTGTCAGTCCTCTTGTACTTAAATCGGCAATGTGCCTTTGGTATTCAATTCGGACGCAATTTCTGTGTTTCATCGTCAATAAGAAGGTGCAAGGTATACTGTAAACCTGAAGTGAAGCATCGGAATCTAAAACTGGACTCACAGGAGAGGTTCAAATCATAGAAAGTGAGAGTGTCAGTCCTCTTGTACTTAAGACGGCATTGTGCCTTTTGTATTAAATTCGGATGCAATTTCTGTGCTTCATCGTCAATAAGAAGGTGCAGGGGATAAAGAAAACCTGAAGGGAAGCGTCGGAATCTAAAACTGGACTCACAGGAGAGGTTCAAATTATAGAAAGTTAGAGTGTCAGACCTCTTGTACTTAAGTCGGCATTGTGCCTTTTGAATTTAATTCCGATGCAATTTCTGTGTTTCATCGTCAATAAGAAGGTCCAAGGGATACAATAAACCTGAAGTGAAGCATCGGAATCTAAAACTGGACTCACAGGAGAGGTTCAATCATAGAAATTGAGAGTGTCAGTGCTCTTGTACTTAAGTCGGCATTGCGCCTTTTGTATTAAATTCGGATGCAATGTCTGTGTTTCATCGTCAATAAGAAGGCGCAAGGTATACAGTAAAACTAAAGTGAAGCATTGGAAACGAAAACTGGACTCAGAGGAGAGGTTCAAATCATAGAAAGTTAGAGTGTCTGTCCTCTTGTACTTAAGTCGGCATTGTGCCTTTTGTATTAAATTCGGATGCTATTTCTGTGTTCCATCGTCAATAAGAAGGTCCACGGGGGACAGTAAACCTGAAGTGAAGCATCGGAATCTAAAACTGGAATCACAGGAGAGGTTCAAATCATAGAAAGTTAGAGTGTCAGTCCTCTTGTACTTAAGTAGGCATTGTGGCTTTTGAATTTAATTCCGATGCAATTTCTGTTTTTCATCGTCAATAAGAAGGTGGAAGGTATATAGTAAACCAGAAGTGAAGCGTCGGAATCTAAAACTGTACACACAGGAGAGGTTCAAATCATAGAAAGTGAGAGTGTCAATCCTCTTGTACGTAAGTCGGCATTGTGCCTTTTGTATTATATTCGGATGCAATTTCTGTGTTTCATCGTCAATAAGAAGGTGCAAGGTATACAGTAAAACTCAAGTGAAGCATTGGAAACTAAAATTGGACTCACTGGAGAGGTTCAAATCATAGAAAGTTAGAGTGTCTGTCCTCTTGTACTTAAGTCGGCATTGTGCAATTTGTATTAAATTCGGATGCAATTTCTGTGTTTCATCCTCAATAAGAAGGTTCAAAGGATAAAGTAAACCTGAAGTGAAGCATCGGAATGTAAAACAAGACTCACACGAGAGGTTCAAATCATAGAAAGTTAGAGTGTCAGTCCTCTTGTACTTAAGTAGGCATTGTGGCTTTTGAATTAAATTTGGATGCAATTTCTGTATTTCATCGTCAATAAGAAGGTGCAAGATATAAAGTAAACCTGAAGTGAAGCATCGGAATATAAAACTGGAATCACAGGAGAGGTTCACATCATAGAAAGTGAGAGTGTCAGTCCTCTTGTACTTAGGTCGGGATTGTGCTTCTGTATTAAATTCTTTTGCAATTTCGGTTTTTCATCGTCAAGAAGAAGGTGCAAGGTATATAGTAAACCTGAATTGAAGCATCGGAATCTAAAACTGTACTCACAGGATAGGTTCAAATCAAAGAAAGTGAGAGAGTCAGTCCTCTTGTACTTAAGTCGGCATTGTGACTATTGTATTAAATTCGGATGCTATTTCTGTGTTTCATCGTCAATAAGAAGGTCCAAGGGATACAGTAAACCTTAAGTGAAGCATCGGAATCTAAAACTGGAATCACAGGAGAGGTTCAAATCATGGAAAGTGAGAGTGTCAGTCCTCTTGTACTTAAGTCGGCATTGTGACTTTAGTATTAAATTCGGATGCAATTTCTGTGTTTCGTCGTCAATAAGAAGGTCCAAGGGATACAGTAAACGTGAAGTGAAGCATCGGAATATAAAACTGGACTCACAGGAGAGGTTCACATCATAGAAAGTGAGAGTGTCAGTCCTCTTATACTTATTTCGGGATTGTGCCTTTTGTATTAAATTCTGATGCAATTTCTGTGTTTGATCGTCAATAAGATGGTGCAAGGTATACAGTAAACCTGAAGTGAAGCACGGAATCTAAAACTAGGATCACAGGAGAGGTTCAAATCATAGAAAGTGAGAGTGTCAGTCCTTTTGTACTTAAGTCGGCATTGTGCCTTTTGAATTAAATTCTGATGCAATTTCTGTGGTCATCGTCAATAACGAGTTCCAAAGGATGGAGTAAACCCGAAGTGAAGAATCGGAGTGTAAAACTGGACTCATAGGAGGGGTTCAAATCATAGAAAGTTAGAGTGTCAGTCCTCTTGTACTTAAGTAGGCATTGTGCCATTTGAATTTAATTCCGATGCAATTTCTGTGTTTCATCGTCAATAAGAAGGTCCAAGGGATACAGTAAACCTGAAGTGAAGCATCGGAATCTAAAACTCGACTCACAGGAGAGGTTCAATCATAGAAATTGAGAGTGTCAGTCCTCTTGTACTTAAGTCGGCATTGTGCCTTTTGTATTAAAATCGGATGCAATTTCTGTGTTTCATCGTCAATAAGAAGGTGCAAGGTATACAGTAAACCTGAAGTGAAGCATCGGAAACCAAAACTGGACTCACAGGAGAGGTTCAAATCATTGAAAGTTAGAGTGTCAGTCCTCTTGTACTTAAGTCGGCATTGTGCCTTTTGAATTTAATTCCGATGCAATTTCTGTGTTTCATCGTCACTAAGAAGGTGCGAGGTATACAGTACACCTGATGTGTAACATCGGCATCTAAAACTGGACTCACAGGAGAGGTTCAAATCATAGAATGTTAGAGTATCAATCTTCTTGTACTTAAGACGGCTTTGCGCCTTTTGTATTAAATTCGGATGCAATTTCTGTGTTTCATCGTCAATAAGAAGGTGCAAGGTATACAGTAAAACTGAAGTGAAGTATTGGAAACTAAAACTGGACTCACAGGACAGGTTCAAATCACAGAAATTTAGAGTGTCTGTCCTCTTGATCTTAAGTCGGCATTGTGCCTTTTGTATTAAATTCGGATGCAATTTCTGTGTTTCATCGTCAATAAGAAGGTGCAAGGGATACAGTAAACCTGAAGAGAAGCATCGGAATCTAAAACTGCACTCACAGGAGAGGTTCAAATCACAGAAAGGGAGAGTGTCAGTCCTCTTGCACTTAAATCGGCAATGTGCCTTTGGTATTCAATTCGGATGCAATTTCTGTGTTTCATCGTCAATAAGAAGGTGCAAGGTATACTGTAAACCTGAAGTGAAGCATCGGAATCTAAAACTGGACTCACAGGAGAGGTTCAAATCATAGAAAGTGAGAGTGTCAGTCCTCTTGTACTTAAGACGGCATTGTGCCTTTTGTATTAAATTCGGATGCAATTTCTGTGCCTCATCGTCAATAAGAAAGTGCAGGGGATAAAGAAAACCTGAAGGGAAGCGTCGGAATTTAAAACTGGACTCACAGGAGAGGTTCAAATTATAGAAAGTTAGAGTGTCAGACCTCTTGTACTTAAGTCGGCATTGTGCCTTTTGAATTTAATTCCTATGCAATTTCTGTGTTTCATCGTCAATATGAAGGTCCTAGGGATACAATAAACCTGAAGTGAAGCATCGGAATCTAAAACTGGACTCACAGGAGAGGTTCAATCATAGAAATTGAGAGTGTCAGTCCTCTTGTACTTAAGTCGGCATTGTGCCTTTTGTATTAAATTCGGATGCAATGTCTGTGTTTCATCGTCAATAAGAAGGCGCAAGGTATACAGTAAAACTAAAGTGAAGCATTGGAAACGAAAACTGGACTCAGAGGAGAGGTTCAAATCATAGAAAGTTAGAGTGTCTGTCCTCTTGTACTTAAGTCGGCATTGTGCCTTTTGTATTAAATTCGGATGCAATTTCTGTGTTCCATCGTCAATAAGAAGGTCCACGGGGGACAGTAAACCTGAAGTGAAGCATCGGAATCTAAAACTGGACTCACAGGAGAGGTTCAAATCATAGAAAGTTAGAGTGTCAATCCTCTTGTACTTAAGTCGGCATTGTGCATTTGTATTAAATTTGGATGCAATTTCTGTGGTCAATCGTCAATACGAAGATGCAACGTATACAGTAAACCTGAAGTGAAGCATCGGAATCTAAATCTAGTCTCACAGGAGAGGTTAAAATCATAGAAAGTGAGAGTGTCAGTCCTCGTTTAATTAAGTCTGCATTGTGCCTTTTGTATTAAATTCGGATGCAATTTCTTTGTTTCATCGTTAATAAGAAGGTCCAAGGGATACAGTAAACCTGAAGTGAAGCATCGGAATCTAAAACTGGAATCACAGGAGAGGTTCAAATCAAAGAAAGTTAGAGTGTCAATCCTCTTGTACTTAAGTAGGCATTGTGGCTTTTGAATTTAATTCCGATGCAAATTCGGTTTTTCATCGTCATAAGAAGGTGCAAGGTATATAGGAAACCTGAAGTGAAGCATCGGAAAGTAAAACAAGACTCACAGGAGAGGTTCAAATCATAGAAAGTTAGAGTGTCAGTCCTCTTGTACTTAAGTAGGCATTGTGGATTTTGAATTTAATTCCGATGCAATTTCTGTTTTTCATCGTCAATAAGAAGGTGGAAGGTATATAGTAAACCAGAAGTGAAGCGTCGGAATCTAAAACTGTACACACAGGAGAGGTTCAAATCATAGAAAGTGAGAGTGTCAATCCTCTTGTACTTAAGTCGGCATTGTGCCTTTTGTATTATATTCGGATGCAATTTCTGTGTTTCATCGTCAATAAGAAGGTGCAAGGTATACAGTAAAACTGAAGTGAAGCATTGGAAACTGAAATTGGACTCACTGGAGAGGTTCAAATCATAGAAAGTTAGAGTGTCTGTCCTCTTGTACTTAAGTCGGCATTGTGCAATTTGTATTAAATTCGGATGCAATTTCTGTGTTTCATCCTCAATAAGAAGGTTCAAAGGATAAAGTAAACCTGAAGTGAAGCATCGGAATGTAAAACAAGACTCACACGAGAGGTTCAAATCAAAGAAAGTTAGAGTGTCTGTCCTCTTGTACTTAAGTAGGCATTGTGGCTTTTGAATTAAATTCCGATGCAATTTCTGTATTTCATCGTCAATAAGAAGGTGCAAGATATAAAGTAAACCTGAAGTGAAGCATCGGAATCTAAAACTGGAATCACAGGAGAGGTTCACATCATAGAAAGTGAGAGTGTCAGTCCTCTTGTACTTAGGTCGGGATTGTGCTTTTGTATTAAATTCGGTTCAATTTCGGTTTTTCATCGTCAAGAAGAAGGTGCAAGGTATATAGTAAACCTGAAGTGAAGCATCGGAATCTAACACTGTACTCACAGGATAGGTTCAAATCAAAGAAAGTGAGAGTGTCAGTCCTCTTGTACTTAAGTCGGCATTGTGACTATTGTATTAAATTCGGATGCTATTTCTGTGTTTCATCGTCAATAAGAAGGTCCAAGGGATACAGTAAACCTTAAGTGAAGCATCGGAATCTAAAACTGGAATCACAGGAGAGGTTCAAATCATGGAAAGTGAGAGTGTCAGTCCTCTTGTACTTAAGTCGGCATTGTGACTTTAGTATTAAATTCGGATGCAATTTCTGTGTTTCATCGTCAATAAGAAGGTCCAAGGGATACAGTAAACCTTAAGTGAAGCATCGGAATCTAAAACTGGAATCACAGGAGAGGTTCAAATCATGGAAAGTGAGAGTGTCAGTCCTCTTGTACTTAAGTCGGCATTGTGACTTTAGTACTAAATTCGGATGCAATTTCTGTGTTTGATCGTCAATAAGATGGTGCAAGGTATACAGTAAACCTGAAGTGAAACACGGAATCTAAAACTAGGATCACAGGAGAGGTTCAATTCATAGAAAGTGAGAGTGTCAGTCCTTTTGTACTTAAGTCGGCATTGTGCCTTTTGAATTAAATTCGGATGCAATTTCTGTGGTCATCGTCAATAACAAGTTCCAAAGGATGCAGTAAACCCGAAGTGAAGAATCGGAATGTAAAACTGGACTCATAGGAGGGGTTCAAATCATAGAAAGTTAGAGTGTCAGTCCTCTTGTACTTAAGTGGGCATTGTGCCATTTGAATTTAATTCCGATGCAATTTCTGTGTTTCATCGTCGATAAGAAGGTGCAAAGTGTACAGTAAACCTGAAGTGAAGCATCGGAATCTAAAACTGGACTCACAGGAGAGGTTCAAATCATAGAAAGTGGGAGTGTCACTCCTCTTGTACTTAAGTCGGCATTGTGCCTTTTGTATTAAATTCGGATGCAATTACTGTGTTTCATCGTCAATAAGAAGGTCCAAGGGATACAGTAAACCTGAAGTGAAGCTTCGGAATCTAAAACTGGACTCACAGTAGAAGTTCAAATCATAGAAAGTTAGAGTGTCAGTCCTCTCGTACTTAAGTCGGCATTCTGCCTTTTGAATTCAACTCCGATACCATTTCTGTGTTTCATCGTCAATAAGAAGGTCCAATGTATGCCTTAAACCTGAAGTGAAGAATCGTAATCTAAAACTGGACTCACAGGAGAGGTTCAAGTCATAGAAAGGGAGAGTGTCAGTCCACTTGTACTTAAGTCGGCAATGTGCCTTTGGTATTAAACTCGGATGCAATTTCTGTGTTTCATCGTCAATAAGGTGCTAGGTATACTGTAAACCTGAAGTGAAGCATCGGAATCTAAAACTATACTCACAGGAGCGGTTCAGATCATAGAAAGTGAGAGTGTCAGTCCTCTTGTACTTATGTCGGCATTGTGCCTTTTGTATTAAATTCGGATGCAATAACTGTGTTTCATCGTCAATAAGAAAGTCCAAGGGATTCAGTAACCCTGAAGTGAAGCATCGGAATCTAAATCTGGACTCACAGGAGGGGTTCAAATCATAGTAAGTTAGAGTGTCAGACCTCTTGTACTTAAGTCGGCATTGTGACTTTTGAATTTCATTCCGATGCAATCTCTGTGTTTCATCGTCAATAAGAAGGTGCGAGGTATACAATAACCCTGAAGTGTAACATCGGCATCTAAAACTGGACTCACAGGAGAGGTTCAAATCATAGAAAGGGAGAGTGTCAGTCCTCTTGTGCTTAAGTCGGCAATGTGCCTTTGGTATTAAATTCGGATGCAATTTCTGTGTTTCATCGTCAATAAGAAGGTGCAAGTTATACTGTAAACCTGATGTGAAGCATCGGAATCTAAAACTAGACTCACAGAAGAGGTTCAAATCATAGAAAGTGAGAGTGTCAGTCCTCTTGTACTTAAGACGGCATTGTGCCTTTTGTATTAAATTCGGATGCAATTTCTGTGTTTCATCGTCAATAAGAAGGTCCTAGGGATACAGTTAACATGAAGTGAAGCATCGGAATCTAAAACTGGACTCACAGGGGAGGTTCAAATCATAGTAAGTTAGAGTGTCAGACCTCTTGTACTTAAGTCGGCATTGTGCCTTTTGTATTTAATTCCAATGCAATTTCTGTGCTTCATCGTCAATAAGAAGGTGCAGGGTATAAAGTAAACCTGAAGTGAAGCGTCGGAATCTAAACCTGTACACACAGGAGAGGTTCAAATCATAGAAAGTGAGAGTGTCAGTCCTCTTGTACTTAAGTCGGCATTGTGCCTTTTGTATTACATTCGGATGCAATTTCTGTGTTTCATCCTCAATAAGAAGGTTCAAAGGATACGGTAAACCTGAAGTGAAGCATCAGAATGTAAAAGAAGACCCACAGGAGAGGTTCAAATCCTAGAGAGTTAGAGTGTCAATCCTCTTGTACTTAAGTCGGCATTGTGCCTTTTGTATTATATTCGGATGCAATTTCTGTGTTTCATCGTCAATAAGAAGGTGCAAGGTATACAGTAAAACTGAAGTGAAGCATTGGAAACTAAAATTGGACTCACTGGAGAGGTTCAAATCATAGAAAGTTAGAGTGTCAGTCCTCTTGTACTTAAGTCGGCATTGTGCAATTTGTATTAAATTCGGATGCAATTTCTGTGTTTCATCCTCAATAAGAAGGTTCAAAGGATAAATTAAACCTGAAGTGAAGCATCGGAATGTAAAACAAGACTCACACGAGAGGTTCAAATCATAGAAAGTTAGAGTGTCAGTCCTCTTGTACTTAAGTAGGCATTGTGGCTTTTGAATTAAATTCCGATGCAATTTCTGTATTTCATCGTCAATAAGAAGGTGCAAGATATAAAGTAAACCTGAAGTGAAGCATCGGAATCTAAAACTGGAATCATAGGAGAGGTTCACATCATAGAAAGTGAGAGTGTCAGTCCTCTTGTACTTAGGTCGGGATTGTGCTTTTGTATTAAATTCGGTTGCAATTTCGGTTTTTCATCGTCAATAAGAAGGTGCAAGGTATATAGTAAACCTGAAGTGAAGCATCGGAATCTAAAACTGTACTCACAGGATAGGTTCAAATCAAAGAAAGTGAGAGTGTCAGTCCTCTTGTACTTAAGTCGGCATTGTGACTTTTGTATTAAATTCGGATGCAATTTCTGTGTTTCATCGTCAATAAGAAGATCCAAGGGATACAATAAACCTGAACTGAAGCATCGGAATCTAAAACTGGACTCACAGGAGAGGTTCAAATCATAGAAAGTTATAGTCTCAGACCTCTTGTACTTAAGTCGGCATTGTGCCTTTTGAATTTAATTCCGATGCAATTTCTGTGTTTCATCGCCAATAAGAAGGTGCAAGGTATATAGTAAACCTGAAGTGAAGCATCGGAATCTAAAACTGTACTCACAGGATAGGTTCAAATCAAAGAAAGTGAGAGTGTCAGTCCTCTTGTACTTAAGTCGGTATTGTGACTTTTGTATTAAATTCGGATGCAATTTCTGTGTTTCATCGTCAATAAGAAGGTCCAAGGGATACAGTAAACCATAAGTGAAGCATCGGAATCTAAAACTGGACTCACAGGAGAGGTTCACATCATAGAAAGTGAGAGTGTCAGTCCTCTTGTGCTTAGGTCGGGATTGTGCCTTTTTTATTAAATTCGGTTGCAAATTCTGTGTTTCATCATCAATAGGAAGGTGCACGGTATACAGTAAACCTGGAGTGAAGCATCGGAATCTAAAACTGGACTCTCAGGAGATTTTCAAATCATAGAAAGTGAGAGTGTCAGTCCTCTTGTACTTAAGTCGGCATTGTGCCTTTTGTATTAAATTCGGATGCAATTTCTGTGTTTCATCGTCAATGAGAAGATCCAAGGGATACAATAAACCTGAACTGAAGCATCGGAATCTAAAACTGGACTCACAGGAGAGATTCAAATCATAGAAAGTTATAGTATCAGACCTCTTGTACTTAAGTCGGCATTGTGCCTTTTGAATTTAATTCCGATGCAATTTCTGTGTTTCATCGTCAGTAAGAAGGTGCAAGGGTATAAAGTAAACCTGAAGTGAAGCGTCGGAATCTAAAACTGTACTCACAGGGTAGGTTCAAATCATAGAAAGTTAGAGTCTCAGTCCTCTTGTACATAAGTCGGCTTTGTGCCTTTTGTATTAAATTCGGATGCAATTTCTGTGTTTCATCGTCAATATGAAGGTTCAAGGGATACAATAATCCTGAAGTGAAGCATCGGAATCTAAAACTGGACTCACAGGAGAGGTTCAAATCATAGAAAGAGAGAGTGTCAGTCCTCTTTTACCTAAGTCGCCTTTGTGCCTTTTGTTTTAAATTCGGATGCAATTTCTGTGTTTCATCGTCAATAAGAAGGTCCAAGGGATACAGTAAATCCTGAACCGAAGCATCGGAATCTAAAACTGGACTCACAGGAGAACTTCAAATCATAGAAAGTTATAGTATCAGACCTCTTGTACTTAAGTCGGCATTGTGCCTTTTGAATTTAATTCCGATGCAACTTCTGTGTTTCATCGTCAATAAGAAGGTGCAGGATATAAAGTAAACCTGAAGTGAAGCGTCGGAATCTAAAACTGTACTCACAGGGTAGGCTCAAATCATAGAAAGTTAGAGTCTCAGTCCTCTTGTACATAAGTCGGCTTTGTGCCTTTTGTATTAAATTCGGATGCAATTTCTGTGTTTCATCGTCAATATGAAGGTTCAAGGGATACAATAACCCTGAAGTGAAGCATCGGAATCTAAAACTGGACTCACAGGAGAGGTTCAAATCATATAAAGAGAGAGGGTCAGTCCTCTTTTACCTAAGTCGCCATTGTGCCTTTTGTTTTAAATTCGGATGCAATTTCTGTGTTTCATCGTCAATAAGAAGGTCCAAGGGATACAGTAAACCTGAAGTGAAGCATCGGAATCTAAAACTGGACTCACAGGAGGGGTTGAATCATAAAATTTGAGAGTGTCAGTCCTCTTGTACTTAAGTCGGCATTGTGGCTTTTGTATTAAATTCGGATGCAATTTCTGTGTTTCATCGTCAATAAGAAGGTGCAAGGTATACAGTTAACCTGAAGTAAAGCAACGGAATCTATAACTGGACTCACAGGAGAGGTTGAAATCATAGAAAGTGAGAGTGTCAGTCCTCTTGTACTTAAGTTGGCATTGTGCCTTTTGTATTAAATTCTGACGCAATATCTGTGTTTCATCGTCAATAAGAGGGTCCAAGGGTTTCAGTAACCCTGAAGTGAAGCATCGGAATCTAAATCTGGACTCACATTAGAGTTTCAAATCATAGTAAGTTAGAGTGTCAGACCTCTTGTACTTAAGTCGGCATTGTGCCTTTTGAATTTAGTTCCGATGCAATTTCTGTGTTTCATCGTCAATAAGAAGGTGCGAGGTATACAGTAAACCTGAAGTGTAACATCGGCATCTAAAACTGGACTCACAGGAGAGGTTCAAATCATAGAAAGTTAGAGTGTCAATCTTCTTGTACTTAAGTCGGCTTTGTGCCTTTTGTATTAAATTCGGATGCAATTTCTGTGTTTCATCGTCAATAAGAAGGTGCAAGGTATACAGTAAAACTGAAGTGAAGCACTGGAAACTAAAATTGGACTCACAGGAGAGGTTGAAATCATTGAAAGTTAGAGTGTCAGTCCTCTTGTACTTAAGTTGGCATTGTGCCTTTTGTATTAAATTTGGATGCAATTTCTGTGTTTCATCGTCAATTAGAAGGTTCAAGGGATACAGTAAACCTGAAATGATGCATCGGAATCTACAACTGGACTCACAGGAGAGGTTCAAATCATAGAAAGTGAGAGTGTCAGTCCTCTATTACTTAAGACGCCATTGTGCCTTTGGTTTTAAATTCGGATGCAATTTCTGTGTTTCATCGTCAATACGAAGGTCCAAGGGATACAGTAAACCTGAAGTGAAGCATCGGAATCTAAAACTCGACTCACAGGAGAGGTTCAATCATAGAAATTGAGAGTGTCAGTCCTCTTGTACTTAAGTCGGCATTGTGCCTTTTGTATTAAATTCGGATGCAATTTCTGTGTTTCATCGTCAATAAGAAGGTGCAAGGTATACAGTAAACCTGAAGTGAAGCATCGGAATCCAAAACTGGACTCACAGGAGAGGTTCAAATCATTGGAAGTTAGAGTGTCAGTCCTCTTGTACTTAAGTCGGCATTGTGCCTTTTGAATTTAATTCCGATGCAATTTCTGTGTTTCATCGTCACTAAGAAGGTGAGAGGTATACAGTAAACCTGATGTATAACATCGGCATCTAAAACTGGACTCACAGGAGAGGTTCAAATCATAGAAAGTTAGAGTGTCAATCTTCTTGTACTCAAGACGGCTTTGCGCCTTTTGTATTAAATTCGGATGCAATTTCTGTGTTTCATCGTCAATAAGAAGATCCAAGGGATACAATAAACCTGAACTGAAGCATCGGAATCTAAAACTGGACTCACAGGAGAGGTTCAAATCATAGAAAGTTATAGTCTCAGACCTCTTGTACTTAAGTCGGCATTGTGCCTTTTGAATTTAATTCCGATGCAATTTCTGTGTTTCATCGCCAATAAGAAGGTGCAAGGTATATAGTAAACCTGAAGTGAAGCATCGGAATCTAAAACTGTACTCACAGGATAGGTTCAAATCAAAGAAAGTGAGAGTGTCAGTCCTCTTGTACTTAAGTCGGTATTGTGACTTTTGTATTAAATTCGGATGCAATTTCTGTGTTTCATCGTCAATAAGAAGGTCCAAGGGATACAGTAAACCATAAGTGAAGCATCGGAATCTAAAACTGGACTCACAGGAGAGGTTCACATCATAGAAAGTGAGAGTGTCAGTCCTCTTGTGCTTAGGTCGGGATTGTGCCTTTTTTATTAAATTCGGTTGCAAATTCTGTGTTTCATCATCAATAGGAAGGTGCACGGTATACAGTAAACCTGGAGTGAAGCATCGGAATCTAAAACTGGACTCTCAGGAGATTTTCAAATCATAGAAAGTGAGAGTGTCAGTCCTCTTGTACTTAAGTCGGCATTGTGCCTTTTGTATTAAATTCGGATGCAATTTCTGTGTTTCATCGTCAATGAGAAGATCCAAGGGATACAATAAACCTGAACTGAAGCATCGGAATCTAAAACTGGACTCACAGGAGAGGTTCAAATCATAGAAAGTTATAGTATCAGACCTCTTGTACTTAAGTCGGCATTGTGCCTTTTGAATTTAATTCAGATGCAATTTCTGTGTTTCATCGTCAGTAAGAAGGTGCAAGGGTATAAAGTAAACCTGAAGTGAAGCGTCGGAATCTAAAACTGTACTCACAGGGTAGGTTCAAATCATAGAAAGTTAGAGTCTCAGTCCTCTTGTACATAAGTCAGCTTTGTGCCTTTTGTATTAAATTCGGATGCAATTTCTGTGTTTCATCGTCAATATGAAGGTTCAAGGGATACAATAATCCTGAAGTGAAGCATCGGAATCTAAAACTGGACTCACAGGAGAGGTTCAAATCATAGAAAGAGAGAGTGTCAGTCCTCTTTTACCTAAGTCGCCTTTGTGCCTTTTGTTTTAAATTCGGATGCAATTTCTGTGTTTCATCGTCAATAAGAAGGTCCAAGGGATACAGTAAATCCTGAACCGAAGCATCGGAATCTAAAACTGGACTCACAGGAGAACTTCAAATCATAGAAAGTTATAGTATCAGACCTCTTGTACTTAAGTCGGCATTGTGCCTTTTGAATTTAATTCCGATGCAACTTCTGTGTTTCATCGTCAATAAGAAGGTGCAGGATATAAAGTAAACCTGAAGTGAAGCGTCGGAATCTAAAACTGTACTCACAGGGTAGGCTCAAATCATAGAAAGTTAGAGTCTCAGTCCTCTTGTACATAAGTCGGCTTTGTGCCTTTTGTATTAAATTCGGATGCAATTTCTGTGTTTCATCGTCAATATGAAGGTTCAAGGGATACAATAACCCTGAAGTGAAGCATCGGAATCTAAAACTGGACTCACAGGAGAGGTTCAAATCATATAAAGAGAGAGGGTCAGTCCTCTTTTACCTAAGTCGCCATTGTGCCTTTTGTTTTAAATTCGGATGCAATTTCTGTGTTTCATCGTCAATAAGAAGGTCCAAGGGATACAGTAAACCTGAAGTGAAGCATCGGAATCTAAAACTGGACTCACAGGAGGGGTTGAATCATAAAATTTGAGAGTGTCAGTCCTCTTGTACTTAAGTCGGCATTGTGGCTTTTGTATTAAATTCGGATGCAATTTCTGTGTTTCATCGTCAATAAGAAGGTGCAAGGTATACAGTTAACCTGAAGTAAAGCAACGGAATCTATAACTGGACTCACAGGAGAGGTTGAAATCATAGAAAGTGAGAGTGTCAGTCCTCTTGTACTTAAGTTGGCATTGTGCCTTTTGTATTAAATTCTGACGCAATATCTGTGTTTCATCGTCAATAAGAGGGTCCAAGGGTTTCAGTAACCCTGAAGTGAAGCATCGGAATCTAAATCTGGACTCACATTAGAGTTTCAAATCATAGTAAGTTAGAGTGTCAGACCTCTTGTACTTAAGTCGGCATTGTGCCTTTTGAATTTAGTTCCGATGCAATTTCTGTGTTTCATCGTCAATAAGAAGGTGCGAGGTATACAGTAAACCTGAAGTGTAACATCGGCATCTAAAACTGGACTCACAGGAGAGGTTCAAATCATAGAAAGTTAGAGTGTCAATCTTCTTGTACTTAAGTCGGCTTTGTGCCTTTTGTATTAAATTCGGATGCAATTTCTGTGTTTCATCGTCAATAAGAAGGTGCAAGGTATACAGTAAAACTGAAGTGAAGCACTGGAAACTAAAATTGGACTCACAGGAGAGGTTGAAATCATTGAAAGTTAGAGTGTCAGTCCTCTTGTACTTAAGTTGGCATTGTGCCTTTTGTATTAAATTTGGATGCAATTTCTGTGTTTCATCGTCAATTAGAAGGTTCAAGGGATACAGTAAACCTGAAATGATGCATCGGAATCTACAACTGGACTCACAGGAGAGGTTCAAATCATAGAAAGTGAGAGTGTCAGTCCTCTATTACTTAAGACGCCATTGTGCCTTTGGTTTTAAATTCGGATGCAATTTCTGTGTTTCATCGTCAATACGAAGGTCCAAGGGATACAGTAAACCTGAAGTGAAGCATCGGAATCTAAAACTCGACTCACAGGAGAGGTTCAATCATAGAAATTGAGAGTGTCAGTCCTCTTGTACTTAAGTCGGCATTGTGCCTTTTGTATTAAATTCGGATGCAATTTCTGTGTTTCATCGTCAATAAGAAGGTGCAAGGTATACAGTAAACCTGAAGTGAAGCATCGGAATCCAAAACTGGACTCACAGGAGAGGTTCAAATCATTGGAAGTTAGAGTGTCAGTCCTCTTGTACTTAAGTCGGCATTGTGCCTTTTGAATTTAATTCCGATGCAATTTCTGTGTTTCATCGTCACTAAGAAGGTGAGAGGTATACAGTAAACCTGATGTATAACATCGGCATCTAAAACTGGACTCACAGGAGAGGTTCAAATCATAGAAAGTTAGAGTGTCAATCTTCTTGTACTCAAGACGGCTTTGCGCCTTTTGTATTAAATTCGGATGCAATTTCTGTGTTTCATCGTCAATAAGAAGGTGCAAGGTATACAGTAAAACTGAAGTGAAGTATTGGAAAATAAAACTGGACTCACAGGACAGGTTCAAATCACAGAAATTTAGAGTGTCTGTCCTCTTGTTCTTAAGTCGGCATTGTGCCTTTTGTATTAAATTCGGATGCAATTTCTGTGTTTCATCGTCAATAAGTAGGTGCAAGGGATACAGTAAACCTGAAGTGAAGCATCGGAATCTAAAACTGCACTCACAGGAGAGGTTCAAATCATAGAAAGGGAGAGTGTCAGTCCTCTTGTACTTAAATTCGCAATGTGCCTTTGGTATTCAATTCGGAAGCAATTTCTGTGTTTCATCGTCAATAAGAAGGTGCAAGGTATACTGTAAACCTGAAGTGAAGCATCGGAATCTAAAACTGGACTCACAGGAGAGGTTCAAATCATAGAAAGTGAGAGTGTGAGTCCTCTTGTACTTAAGACGGCATTGTGCCTTTTGAATTTAATTCCGATGCAATTTCTGTGTTTCATCGTCAATAAGAAGGTCCAAGGGATACAATAAACCTGAAGTGAAGCATCGGAATCTAAAACTGGACTCACAGGAGAGGTTCAATCATAGAAATTGAGAGTGTCAGTCCTCTTGTACTTAAGTCGGCATTGTGCCTTTTGTATTAAATTCGGATGCAATGTCTGTGTTTCATCGTCAATAAGAAGGCGCAAGGTATACAGTAAAACTAAAGTGAAGCATTGGAAACGAAAACTGGACTCAGAGGAGAGGTTCAAATCATAGATTGTTAGAGTGTCTGTCCTCTTGTACTTAAGTCGGCATTGTGCATTTTGTATTAAATTCGGATGCAATTTCTGTGTTCCATCGTCTATAAGAAGGTCCACGGGGGACAGTAAACCTGAAGTGAAGCATCGGAATCTAAAACTGGACTCACAGGAGAGGTTCAAATCATAGAAAGTTAGAGTGTCAGTCCTCTTGTACTTAAGTCGGCATTGTGCCTTTTGTATTAAATTTGGATGCAATTTCTGTGGTCAATCGTCAATAAGAAGGTGCAACGTATACAGTAAACCTGAAGTGAAGCATCGGAATCTAAATCTAGTCTCACAGGAGAGGTTAAAATCATAGAAAGTGAGAGTGTCAGTCCTCGTTTAATTAAGTCTGCATTGTGCCTTTTGTATTAAATTCGGATGCAATTTCTTTGTTTCATCGTTAATAAGAAGGTCCAAGGGATACAGTAAACCTGAAGTGAAGCATCGGAATCTAAAACTGCACTCACAGGAGAGGTTCAAATCATAGAAAGGGAGAGTGTCAGTCCTCTTGTACTTAAGTCGGCAATGTGCCTTTGGTATTAAATTCGGATGCTATTTCTGTGTTTCATCGTCAATAAGAAGGTGCAAGGTATACTGTAAACCTGAAGTGAAGCATCGGAATCTAAAACTGGACTCACAGGAGAGGTTCAAATCATAGAAATTGAGAGTGTTAGTCCGCTTGTACTTAAGACGGCATTGTGCCTTTTGTATTAAATTCGGATGCAATTTCTGTGTTTCATCGTCAATAAGAAGGTCCTAGGGATACAGTTAACCTGAAGTGAAGCATCGGAATCTAAAACTGGACTCACAGGGGAGGTTCAAATCATACACTCCTGGAAATTGAAATAAGAACACCGTGAATTCATTGTCCCAGGAAGGGTAAACCTTATTAACACATTCCTGGGGTCAGATACATCACATGATCACCCTGACAGAACCACAGGCACATAGACACAGGCAACAGAGCATGCACAATGTCGGCACTAGTACAGTGTATATCCACCTTTCGCTGCAATGCAGGCTGCTATTCTCCCATGGAGACAATCGTAGAGATGCTGGATGTAGTCCTGTGGAACGGCTTGCCATGCCATTTCCACCTGGAGCCTCAGTTGGACCAGCATCCGTGCTTGACGTGCAGACCGCGTGAGACGACGCTTCATCCGGTCCCAAACATGCTCAATGGGGACAGATCCGGAGATCTTGCTGGCCAGAGTAGTTGACTTACACCTTCTAGAGCACGTTGGGTGGCACGGGATACATGCGGACGTGCATTGTCCTGTTGGAACAGCAAGATCCCTTGCCGGTCTAGGAATGGTAGAACGATGGGTTCGATGACGGTTTGGATGTACCGTGCACTATTCAGTGTCCCGTCGACGATCACCAGTGGTGTACGGCCAGTGTAGGAGATCGCTCCCCACACCATGATGCCGGGTGTTGGCCCTGTGTGCCTCGGTCGTATGCAGTCCTGATTGTGGCGCTCACCTGCACGGCGCCAAACACGCATACGACCATCATTGGCACCAAGGCAGAAGCGACTCTCATCGCTGAAGACGACACGTCTCCATTCGTCCCTCCATTCACGCCTGTCGCGACACCACTGGAGGCGGGCTGCACGATGTTGGGGCGTGAGCGGAAGACGGCCTAATGGTGTGCGGGACCGTAGCCCAGCTTCATGGAGACGGTTGCAAATGGTCCTCGCCGATACCCCAGGAGCAACAGTGTCCCTAATTTGCTGCGAAGTGGCGGTGCGGTCCCCTACGGCACTGCGTAGGATCCTACGGTCTTGGCGTGCATCCGTGCGTCGCTGCGGTCCGGTCCCAGGTCGACGGGCACGTGCACCTTCCGCCGATCACTGGTGACAACATCGATGTACTGTGGAGACCTCACGCCCCACGTGTTGAGCAATTCGGCGGTACGTCCACCCGGCCTCCCGCATGCCCACTATACGCCCTCGCTCAAAGTCCGTCAACTGCACATACGGTTCACGTCCACTCTGTCGCGGCATGCTACCAGTGTTAAAGACTGCGATGGAGCTCCGTATGCCACGGCAAACTGGCTGACACTGACGGCGGCGGTGCACAAATGCTGCGCAGCTAGCGCCATTCGACGACCAACACCGCAGTTCCATGTGTGTCCGCTGTGCCGTGCGTGTGATCATTGCTTGTACAGCCCTCTCACAGTGTCCGGAGCAATGATGGTGGATCTGACACACCGGTGTCAATGTGTTCTTTTTTCCATTTCCAGGAGTGTAGTAAGTTAGAGTGACAGACCTCTTGTACTTAAGTCGGCATTGTGCCTTTTGAATTTAATTCCAATGCAATTTCTGTGCTTCATCGTCAATAAGAAGGTGCAGGGTATAAAGTAAACCTGAAGTGAAGCGTCGGAATCTAAAACTGTACACACAGGAGAGGTTCAAATCATAGAAAGTGAGAGTGTCAGCCCTCTTGTACTAAAGTCGGCATTGTGCCTTTTGTATTAAATTCGGATGCAATTTCTGTGTTTCATCCTCAATAACAAGGTTCAAAGGATACAGTAAACCTGAAGTAAAGCATCGGAATGTAAAACAAGACTCACAGGAGTGGTTCAAATCATAGAAAGTTAGAGTGTCAGTCCTCTTGTACTTAAGTAGGCATTGTGGCTTTTGAATTTAATTCCGATGCAATTTCTGTGTTTCATCGTCAATAAGAAGGTCCAAGGGATACAGTAAACCTGAAGTGAAGCATCGGAATATATAACTGGACTCACAGGAGAGGTTCACATCATAGAGAATGAGAGTGTCAGTCCTCTTGTACTTAGGTCGGGATTGTGCCTTTTGTATTAAATTCGGATGCAATTTCTGTGTTTGATCGTCAATAAGAAGGTGCAAGGTATACAGTAAACCTGAAGTGAAGCATCGGAATCTAAAACTGTGCTCACAGGAGAGGTTCAAATCATAGAAAGTGAGAGTGTCAGTCCTCTTGTACTTAAGTCGGCATTGTGCCTTTTGTATTAAATTCGGATGCAATTTCTGTGGTCATCGTCAATAACAAGTTCCAAAGGATACAGTAAACCTGAAGTGAAGCATCGGAATGTAAAACTGGACTCATAGGAGGGGTTCAAATCATAGAAAGTTAGAGTGTCAGTCCTCTTGTACTTAAGTCGGCATTGTGCCTTTTGAATTTAATTCGATGCAATTTCTGTGTTTCATCGTCGATAAGAAGGTGCAAGGTATACAGTAAACCTGAAGTGAAGCATCGCAATCTAAAACTGGACTCACAGGAGAGGTTCAACTCATAGAAAGTGAGAGTGTCAGTCCTCTTCTACATAAGTCTGTAATGTGTCTTTTGTAATAAATTTGGATGCAATTTCTGTGTTTCATCGTCAATATGAAGGTTCAAGGGATACAGTAAGCCTGAAGTGAAGCATCGGAATCTAAAACTGGACTCACAGGAGAGGTTCAAATCATAGAAAGGGAGAGTGTCAGTCCACTTGTACTTAAGTCGGCAATGTGCCTTTGGTATTAAATTCGGATGCAATTTCTGTGTTTCATCGTCAATACGAAGGTCCAAGGGATACAGTAAACCTGAAGTGAAGCATCGGAATCTAAAACTCGACTCACAGGACAGGTTCAATCATAGAAATTGAGAGTGTCAGTCCTCTTGTACTTAAGTCGGCATTGTGCCTTTTGTATTAAATTCGGATGCAATTTCTGTGTTTCATCGTCAATAAGAAGGTGCAAGGTATACAGTAAACCTGAAGTGAAGCATCGGAATCCAAAACTGGACTCACAGGAGAGGTTCAAATCATTGAAAGTTAGAGTGTCAGTCCTCTTGTACTTAAGTCGGCATTGTGCCTTTTGAATTTAATTCCGATGCAATTTCTGTGTTTCATCGTCACTAAGAAGGTGCGAGGTATACAGTAAACCTGAAGTGTAACATCGGCATCTAAAACTGGACTCACAGGAGAGGTTCAAATCATAGAAAGTTAGAGTGTCAATCTTCTTGTACTTAAGACGGCTTTGCGCCTTTTGTATTAAATTCGGATGCAATTTCTGTGTTTCATCGTCAATAAGAAGGTGCAAGGTATAGAGTAAAACTGAAGTGAAGTATTGGAAACTAAAACTGGACTCACAGGACAGGTTCAAATCACAGAAATTTAGAGTGTCTGTCCTCTTGTACTTAAGTCGGCATTGTGCCTTTTGTATTAAATTCGGATGCAATTTCTGTATTTCATCGTCAATAAGAAGGTGCAAGGGATACAGTAAACCTGAAGTGAAGCATCGGAATCTAAAACTGCACTCACAGGAGAGGTTCAAATAATAGAAAGGGAGAGTGTCAGTCCTCTTGTACTTAAATCGGCTATGTGCCTTTAGTATTCAATTCGGATGCAATTTCTGTGTTTCATCGTCAATAAGAAGGTGCAAGGAATACTGTAAACCTGAAGTGAAGCATCGGAATCTAAAACTGGACTCACAGGAGAGATTCAAATCATAGAAAGTGAGAGTGTCAGTCCTCTTGTACTTAAGACGGCATTGTGCCTTTTGTATTAAATTCGGATGCAATTTCTGTGCTTCATCGTCAATAAGAAGGTGCAGGGGATAAAGAAAACCTGAAGTGAAGCGTCGGAATCTAAAACTGTACACACAGGAGAGGTTCAAATCATAGAACGTGAGATTGTCAGTCCTATTGTACTTAAGTCGGCATTGTGCCTTTTGTTTTAAATTCGGATGCAATTTCTGTGTTTCATTCTCAATAAGACGGTTCAAAGGATACAGTAAACCTGAAGTGAAGCATCGGAATGTAAAACAGGACTCACAGGAGCGGTTCAGATCATATAAAGTTAGAGTGTCAGTCCTCTTGTACTTAAGTAGGCATTGTGGCTTTTGAATTTAATTCCGATGCAATTTCTGTGTTTCATCGTCAATAAGAAGGTGCAAGGTATATAGTGAACCTGAAGTGAAGCATCGGAATCTAAAACTGAAATCACAGGAGAAGTTCATATCAAAGAAAGTGAGAGTGTCAGTCCTCTTGTACTTAAGTCGGCATTGTGACTTTTGTATTAAATTCGGATGCAATGTCTGTGTTACATCGTCAATAAGGAGGTCCAAGGGATACAGTAAACCTGAAGTGAAGCATCGGAATCTAAAACTGGACTCACTGGAGAGGTTCACATCATAGAAAGTGAGAGTGTCAGTCCTCTTGTACTTAGGTCAGGATTGTGCCTTTTGTATTAAATTCGGTTGCAATTTCTGTGTTTCATCGTCAATAAGAAGGTGAGAGGAATACAGTAAACCTGGAGTGAAGCATCGGAATCTAAAACTGGACTCACAGGAGAGGTTCAAATCATAGAAAGTGACAGTGTCAGTCCTCTTGTACTTAAGTCGGCATTGTGCCTTTTGTATAAAATTCGGATGCAATTTCTGTGATTCATCGTCAATAAGAAGATCCAAGGGATACAGTAAACCTGAACTGAAGCATCGGAATCTAAAACTGGACTCACAGAAGAGGTTCAAATCATAGAAAGTTAGAGTGTCAGACCTCTCGTACTTAAGTCGGCATTGTGCCTTTTGAATTTAATCCCGATGCAATTTCTGTGTTTCATCGTCAATAAGAAGGTCCAAGGGATACAATAAACCTGAAGTGAAGCATCGGAATCTAAAACTGGACTCACAGGAGAGGTTCAATCATAGAAATTGAGAGTGTCAGTCCTCTTGTACTTAAGTCGGCATTGTGCCTTTTGTATTAAATTCGGATGCAATGTCTGTGTTTCATCGTCAATAAGAAGGCGCAAGGTATACAGTAAAACTAAAGTGAAGCATTGGAAACGAAAACTGGACTCAGAGGAGAGGTTCAAATCATAGAAAGTTAAAGTGTCTGTCCTCTTGTACTTAAGTCGACATTGTGCCTTTTGTATTAAATTCGGATGCAATTTCTGTGTTCCATCGTCAATAAGAAGGTCCAAGGGGGACAGTAAACCTGAAGTGAAGCATCGGAATCTAAAACTGGACTCACAGGAGAGGTTCAAATCATAGAAAGTTAGAGTGTCAGTCCTCTTGTACTTAAGTCGGCATTGTGCCTTTTGTATTAAATTTGGATGCAATTTCTGTGGTCAATCGTCAATAGGAAGGTGCAACGTATACTGTAAACCTGAAGTGAAGCATCGGAATCTAAATCTAGTCTCACAGGAGAGAATAAAACCATAGAAAGTGAGAGTGTCAGTCCTCGTTTAATTAAGTCTGCATTGTGCCTTTTGTATTAAATTCGGTTGCAATTTCTGTGTTTCATCGTCAATAAGAAGGTGAGAGGAATACAGTAAACCTGGAGTGAAGCATCGGAATCTAAAACTGGACTCACAGGAGAGGTTCAAATCATAGAAAGTGAGAGTGTCAGTCCTCTTGTACTTAAGTCGGCATTGTGCCTTTTGTATTAAATTCGGATGCAATTTCTGTGTTTCATCGTCAATAAGAAGGTCCTAGGGATACAGTTAACCTGAAGTGAAGCATCGGAATCTAAAACTGGACTCACAGGGGAGGTTCAAATCATACACTCCTGGAAATTGAAATAAGAACACCGTGAATTCATTGTCCCAGGAAGGGGAAACCTTATTAACACATTCCTGGGGTCAGATACATCACATGATCACCCTGACAGAACCACAGGCACATAGACACAGGCAACAGAGCATGCACAATGTCGGCACTAGTACAGTGTATATCCACCTTTCGCAGCAATGCAGGCTGCTATTCTCCCATGGTGACGATCGTAGAGATGCTGGATGTAGTCCTGTGGAACGGCTTGCCATGCCATTTCCACCTGGAGCCTCAGTTGGACCAGCGTTCGTGCTGGACGTGCAGACCGCGTGAGACGACGCTTCATCCAGTCCCAAACATGCTCAATGGGGGACAGATCCGGAGATCTTGCTGGCCAGGGTAGTTGACTTACACCTTCTAGAGCACGTTGGGTGGCACGGGATACATGCGGACGTGCATTGTCCTGTTGGAACAGCAAGATCCCTTGCCGGTCTAGGAATGGTAGAACGATGGGTTCGATGACGGTTTGGATGTACCGTGCACTATTCAGTGTCCCGTCGACGATCACCAGTGGTGTACGGCCAGTGTAGGAGATCGCTCCCCACACCATGATGCCGGGTGTTGGCCCTGTGTGCCTCGGTCGTATGCAGTCCTGATTGTGGCGCTCACCTGCACGGCGCCAATCACGCATACGACCATCATTGGCACCAAGGCAGAAGCGACTCTCATCGCTGAAGACGACACGTCTCCATTCGTCCCTCCATTCACGCCTGTCGCGACACCACTGGAGGCGGGCTGCACGATGTTGGGGCGTGAGCGGAAGACGGCCTAATGGTGTGCGGGACCGTAGCCCAGCTTCATGGAGACGGTTGCGAATGGTCCTCGCCGATACCCCAGGAGCAACAGTGTCCCTAATTTGCTGCGAAGTGGCGGTGCGGTCCCCTATGGCACTGCGTAGGATCCTACGGTCTTGGCTTCCATCCGTGCGTCGCTGCGGTCCGGTCCCAGGTCGACGGGCACGTGCACCTTCCGTCGACCACTGGTGACAACATCGATGTACTGTGGAGACCTCACGCCCCACGTGTTGAGCAATTCGGCGGTACGTCCACCCGGCCTCCTGCATGCCCACTATACGCCCTCGCTCAAAGTCCGTCAACTGCACATACGGTTCACGTCCACGCTGTCGCGGCATGCTACCAGTGTTAAAGACTGCGATGGAGCTCCGTATGCCACGGCAAACTGGCTGACACTGACGGCGGCGGTGCACAAATGCTGCGCAGCTAGCGCCATTCGACGACCAACACCGCGGTTCCATGTGTGTCCGCTGTGCCGTGCGTGTGATCATTGCTTGTACAGCCCTCTCGCAGTGTCCGCAGCAATGATGGTGGATCTGACACACCGGTGTCAATGTGTTCTTTTTTCCATTTCCAGGAGTGTAGTAAGTTAGAGTGTCAGACCTCTTGTACTTAAGTCGGCATTGTGCCTTTTGAATTTAATTCCAATGCAATTTCTGTGCTTCATCGTCAATAAGAAGGTGCAGGGTATAAAGTAAACCTGAAGTGAAGCGTCGGAATCTGAAACTGTACACACAGGAGAGGTTCAAATCATAGAAAGTGAGAGTGTCAGTCCTCTTGTACTTAAGTCGGCATTGTGCTTTTGTATTAAATTCGGATGCAATTTCTGTGTTTCATCCTCAATAAGAAGGTTCAAAGGATACAGTAAACCTGAAGTGAAGCATCGGAATGTAAAACAAGACTCACAGGAGAGGTTCAAATCATAGAAAGTTAGAGTGTCAGTCCTCTTGTACTTAAGTAGGCATTGTGGCTTTTGAATTCAATTCCGATGCAATTTCTGTGTTTCATCGTCAATAAGAAGGTCCAAGGGATACAGAAAACCTGAAGTGAAGCATCGGAATCTAAAACTGTGCTCACAGGAGAGGTTCAAATCATAGAAAGTGAGAGTGTCAGTCCTTTTGTACTTAAGTCGGCATTGTGCCTTTTAGTATTAAATTCGGATGCAATTTCTGTGGTCATCGTCAATAACAAGTTCCAAAGGATACAGTAAACCTGAAGTGAAGCATCAGAATGTAAAACTGGACTCGTAGGAGGGGTTCAAATCATAGAAAGTTAGAGTGTCAGTCCTCTAGTACTTAAGTCTGCATTGTGCCTTTTGAATTTAATTCGATGCAATTTCTGTGTTTCATCGTCGATAAGAAGGTGCAAGGTATACAGTAAACCTGAAGTGAAGCATCGCAATCTAAAACTGGACTCACAGGAGAGGTTCAAATCATAGAAAGTGAGAGTGTCAGTCCTCTTGTACTTAAGTCGTCATTGTGCCTTTTGTATTAAATTCGGATGCAATTTCTGTGTTTCATCGTCAATAAGAAGGTGCTAGGTATACTGTAAACCTGAAGTGCAGCATCGGAATCTAAAACTATACTCACAGGAGCGGTTCAAATCATAGGAAGTGAGAGTGTCAGTCCTCTTGTACTTAAGTCGCCATTGTGCCTTTTGTATTAAATTCGGATGCAATATCTGTGTTTCATCGTCAATAAGAAGGTCCAAGGGATTCTGAAACCCTGAAGTGAAGCATCGGAATCTAAATCTGGACTCACAGGAGCGGTTCAAATCAGAGTAAGTTAGAGTGTCAGACCTCTTGTACTTAAGTCGGCATTGTGCCTTTTGAATTTAATTCCGATGCAATTTCTGTGTTTCATCGTCAATAAGAAGGTCCAAGGGATTCTGAAACCCTGAAGTGAAGCATCGGAATCTAAATCTGGACTCACAGGAGCGGTTCAAATCAGAGTAAGTTAGAGTGTCAGACCTCTTGTACTTAAGTCGGCATTGTGCCTTTTGAATTTAATTCCGATGCAATTTCTGTGTTTCATCGTCAATAGGAAGGTGCGAGGTATACAGAAAATATGAAGTGTAACATCGGCATCTAAGACTGGACTCACAGGAGAGGTTAAAATCATAGAAAGTTAGAGTGTCGGTCCTCTTGTACTTAAGTCGGCATTGTGCCTTTTGTATTAAATTCGGATGCAATTTCTGTGTTTCATCGTCAATAAGAAGGTCCAAGGGGGACAGTAAACCTGAAGTGAAGCATCGGAATCTAAAACTGGACTCACAGGAGAGGTTCAAATCATAGAAAGTTAGAGTGTCAGTTCTCTTGTACTTAAGTCGGCATTGTGCCTTTTGTATTAAATTTTGATGCAATTTCTGTGTTTCATCGTCAATGAGAATGTGCAACGTATACAGTAAACCTGAAGTGAAGCAACGGAATCTAAATCTGGTCTCACAGGAGAGGTTAAAATCATAGAAAGTGAGAGTGTCAGTCCTCGTTTAATTAAGTCTGCATTGTGCCTTTTGTATTAAATTCGGATGCAATTTCTGTGTTTCATCGTCAATAAGAAGGTCCAAGGGATACAGTAAACGTGAAGTGAAGCATCGGAATATAAAACTGGACTCACAGGAGAGGTTGAAATCATTGAAAGTGAGAGTGTCAGTCCTCTTATACTTATTTCGGGATTGTGCCTTTTGTATTAAATTCGGATGCAATTTCTGTGTTTGATCGTCAATAAGATGGTGCAAGGTATACAGTAAACCTGAAGTGAAGCACGGAATCTAAAACTAGGATCACAGGAGAGGTTCAAATCATAGAAAGTGAGAGTGTCAGTCCTTTTTTACTTAAGTCGGCATTGTGCCTTTTGAATTAAATTCGGATGCAATTTCTGTGGTCATCGTCAATAACAAGTTCCAAAGGATGCAGTAAACCCGAAGTGAAGCATCGGAATGTAAAACTGGACTCATATTAGGGGTTCAAATCATAGAAAGTTAGAGTGTCAGTCCTCTTGTACTTAAGTAGGCATTGTGCCATTTGAATTTAATTCCGATGCAATTTCTGTGTTTCATCGTCGATAAGAAGGTGCAAAGTATACAGTAGACCTGTAGTGAAGCATCGGAATCTAAAACTGGACTCACAGGAGAGGTTCAAATCATAGAAAGTGGGAGTGTCAGTCCTCTTGTACTTAGGTCGGCATTGAGCCTTTTGTATTAAATTCGGATGCAATTACTGTGTTTCATCGTCAATAAGAAGGTCCAAGGGATACAGTAAACCTGAAGTGAAGCTTCGGAATCTAAAACTGGACTCACAGGAGAGGTTCAAATCATAGAAAGTTAGAGTTTCAGTACTCTCGTACTTAAGTCGGCATTCTGCCTTTTGAATTCAACTCCGATACCATTTCTGTGTTTCATCGTCAATAAGAAGGTCCAATGTATGCCTTAAACCCGAAGTGAAGAATCGGAATCTAAAACTGGACTCACAGGAGAGGTTCAAATCATAGAAAGGGAGAGTGTCAGTCCACTTGTACTTAAGTCGGCAATGTGCCTTTGGTATTAAATTCGGATGCAATTTCTGTGTTTCATCGTCAACAAGAAGGTGCTAGGTATACTGTAAACCTGAAGTGAAGCATCGGAATCTAAAACAATACTCACAGGAGCGGTTAAGATCATAGAAAGTGAGAGTGTCAGTCCTCTTGTACTTATGTCGGCATTGTGCCTTTTGTATTAAATTCGGATGCAATAACTGTGTTTCATCGTCAATAAGAAGGTCCAAGGGATTCAGTAACACTGAAGTGAAGCATCGGAATCTAAATCTGAACTCACAGGAGAGGTTCAAATCATAGTAAGTTAGAGTGTCAGACCTCTTGTACTTAAGTCGGCATTGTGCCTTTTGAATTTCATTCCGATGCAATCTCTGTGTTTCATCGTCAATAAGAAGTTGCGAGGTATACAGTAACCTTGAAGTGTAACATCGGCATCTAAAACTGGACTCACAGGAGAGGTTCAAATCATAGAAAGAGAGAGTGTCAGTCCTCTTTTACCTAAGTCGCCATTGTGCCTTTTGTTTTAAATTCGGATGCAATTTCTGTGTTTCATCGTCAATAAGAAGGTCCAAGGGATACAGTAAATCCTGAACTGAAGCATCGGAATCTAAAACTGGACTCACAGGAGAGCTTCAAATCATAGAAAGTTATAGTATCAGACCTCTTGTACTTAAGTCGGCATTGTGCATTTTGAATTTAATTCCGATGCAATTTCTGTGTTACATCGTCAATAAGAAGGTGCAGGATATAAAGTAAACCTGAAGTGAAGCGTCGGAATCTAAAACTGTACTCACAGGGTAGGTTCAAATCATAGAAAGTTAGAGTCTCTGTCCTCTTGTACATAAGTCGGCTTTGTGCCTTTTGTATTAAATTCGGATGCAATTTCTGTGTTTCATCGTCAATATGAAGGTTCAAGGGATACAATAACCCTGAAGTGAAGCATCGGAATCTAAAACTGGACTCACAGGAGAGGTTCAAATCATAGAAAGAGAGAGTGTCAGTCCTCTTTTACCTAAGTCGCCATTGTGCTTTTTGTTTTAAATTCGGATGCAATTTCTGTGTTTCATCGTCAATAAGAAGGTCCAAGGGATACAGTAAACCTGAAGTGAAGCATCGGAATCTAAAACTGGACTCACAGGAGAGGTTGAATCATAAAAATTGAGAGTGTCAGTCCTCTTGTACTTAAGTCGGCATTGTGGCTTTTGTATTAAATTCGGATGCAATTTCTGTGTTTCATCGTCAATAAGAAGGTGCAAAGTATACAGTAAACCTGAAGTGAAGCAACGGAATCTATAACTGGACTCACAGGAGAGGTTGAAATCATAGAAAGTGAGAGTGTCAGTCCTCTTGTACTTAAGTTGGCATTGTGCCTTTTGTATTAAATTCTGATGCATTATCTGTGTTTCATCGTCAATAAGAGGGTCCAAGGGATTCACTAACCCTGAAGTGAAGCATCGGAATCTAAATCTGGACTCACAGGAGAGTTTCAAATCATAGTAAGTTAGAGTGTCAGACCTCTTGTACTTAAGTCGGCATTGTGCCTTTTGAATTTAGTTCCGATGCAATTTCTGTTTTTCATCGTCAATAAGAAGGTGCGACGTATACAGTAAACCTGAAGTGTAACATCGGCATCTAAAACTGGACTCACAGGAGAGGTTCAAATCATAGAAAGTTAGAGTGTCAATTATCTTGTACTTTAGTCGGCTTTGTGCCTTTTGTATTAAATTCGGATGCAATTTCTGTGTTTCATCGTCAATAAGAAGGTGCAAGGTATACAGTAAAACTGAAGTGAAGCATTGGAAACTAAAATTGGACTCACAGGAAAGGTTCAAATCCTTGAAAGTTAGAGTGTAAGTCCTCTTGTACTTAAGTCGGCATTGTGGCTTTTGTATTAAATTTGGATGCAATTTCTGTGTTTCATCGTCAATAAGAAGGTGCAACGTATACAGTAAACCTGAAGTGAAGCATCGGAATCTAAATCTGGTCTCACAGGAGAGGTTAAAATCATAGAAAGTGAGAGTGTCAGTCCTCGTTTACTTAAGTCTGCATTGTGCCTTTTGTATTAAATTCGGATGCTATTTCTGTGTTTCATCGTCAATTAGATGGTCCAAGGAGTACAGTAAACCTGAAGTGAAGCATCGGAATCTAAAACTGCACTCACAGGAGAGGTTCAAATCATAGAAAGGGGGAGTGTCAGTCCTCTTGTACTTAAGTCGGCAATGTGCCTTTGGTATTAAATTTGGATGCAATTTCTGTGTTTCATCGTCAATAAGAAGGTGCAAGGTATACTGTAAACCTAAGTGAAGCATCGGAATTTAAAACTGGACTCACAGGAGAGGTTCAAATCATAGAAAGTGAGAGTGTCAGTCCTCTTGTACTTAAGTCGGCATTCTGCATTTGTATTAAATTCGGATGCAATTTCTGTGTTTCATCGTCAATTAGAAGGTTCAAGTGATACAGTAAACCTGAAGTGTTGCATCGGAATCTACAACTGGACTCACAGGAGAGGTTCAAATCATAGAAAGTGAGAGGGTCAGTCCTCTATTACTTAAGTCGCCATTGTGCCTTTTGTTTTATATTCGGATGCAATTTCTGTGTTTCATCATCAATACGAAGGTCCAAGGGAACAGTAAACCTGAAGTGAAGCATCGGAATCTAAAACTCGACTCTCAGGAGAGGTTCAATCATAGAAATTGAGAGCGTCTGTCCTCTTGTACTTAAGTCGGCATTGTGCCTTTTGTATTAAATTCGAATGCAATTTCTGTGTTTCATCGTCAATAAGAAGGTGCAAGGTATACAGTAAAACTGAAGTGAAGTATTGGAAACTAAAACTGGACTCACAGGACAGGTTCAAATCACAGAAATTTAGAGTGTCTGTCCTCTTGTACTTAAGTCGGCATTGTGCCTTTTGTATTAAATTCGGATGCAATTTCTGTGTTTCATTGTCAATAAGAAGGTGCAAGGGATACAGTAAACCTGAAGTGAAGCATCGGAATCTAAAACTGCACTCACAGGAGAGGTTCAAATCATAGAAAGGGAGAGTGTCAGTCCTCTTGTCCTTAAATCGGCAATGTGCCTTTGGTATTAAATTCGGATGCAATTTCTGTGTTTCATCGTCAATAAGAAGGTGCAAGGTATACTGTAAACCTGAAGTGAAGCATCGGAATCTAAAACTGGACTCACAGGAGCGGTTCAGATCATAGAAAGTTAGAGTGTCAGTCCTCTTGTACTTAAGTAGGCATTGTGGCTTTTGAATTTAATTGCGATGCAATTTCTGTGTTTCATCGTCAATAAGAAGGTGTAAGGTATATAGTAAACCTGAAGTGAAGCATCGGAATCTAAAACTGGACGCACAGGAGAGGTTCAAATCATAGAAAGTGAGAGTGTCAGTCCTCTTGTACTTAAGTCGGCATTGTGCCTTTTGTATAAAATTCGGATGCAATTTCTGTGTTTCATCGTCAATAAGAAGATCCAAGGGATACAGTAAACCTGAACTGAAGCATCGGAATCTAAAACTGGACTCACAGGAGAGGTTCAAATCATAGAAAGTTAGAGTGTCAGACCTCTTGTACTTAAGTCGGCATTGTGCCTTTTGAATTTAATTCCGATGCAATTTCTGTGTTTCATCGTCAATAAGAAGGTCCAAGAGATACAATAAACCTGAAGTGAAGCATCGGAATCTAAAACTGGACTCACAGGAGAGGTTCAATCATAGAAATTGAGAGTGTCAGTCCTCTTGTACTTAAGTCGGCATTGTGCCTTTTGTATTGAATTCGGAAGCAATTTCTGTGTTTCACCGTCAATAAGAAGAGGCAAGGTATACAGTAAACCTGAAGTGAAGCATCGGAATCTAAAACTGGACTCACAGCAGAGGTTCAAATCATAGAAAGTGAGAGTGTCCGTCCTCCTGTACTTAAGTTGGCATTGTGCCTTTTGTATTAAATTCGGTTTGCTATTTCTGAGTTGCATCGTCAATAAGAAGGTCCTAGGGATACAGTAAACCTGAAGTGAAGCATCGGAATCTAAAACTGGACTCACAGGTGAGGTTGAAATCATAGAAAGTTAGTGTGTCAGTCCTCTTGTACTTAAGTCGTCATTGTGCCATTTGTATTAAATTCGAATGCAATTTCAGTCTTTCATCGTCAACAAGAAGGTCCAAGGGATACAGTTAACTTAAGTGAAGCATCGGAATCTAAACCTGGACTCACTGGAGATGTTTAAAATAATAGAAAGTGAGAGTGTCTGTCCTCTTGTACTTAAGTCGGCATTGTGCCTTTTGTATTGAATTCGGATGCAATTTCTGTGTTTCATCGTCAATAAGAAAGTCCAAGGGATACAGAAAACCTGAAGTGAAGCATTGGAATCTAAAACTGGACTTACAGGAGAGGTTCAAATCAAAGGAAGTTAGAGTCTCAATCCTCTTGTACTTAAGTCGGCATTGAGCCTTTTGTATTAAATTCTGATGCAATTTCTGTGTTTCATCGTCAATAAGAAGGTGCAAGGTATACAGTAATCCTGAAATGAAGCATCGGAATCTGAAACTGGTCTCACAGGAGAGGTTCAAATCATTGAAAGTGAGAGTGTCAGTCCTCTTGTACTTAAGTCGGCATTGTGCCTTTTGTATTAAATTCTGATGCAATTTCTGTGTTTCATCGTCAATGAGAAGGTGCAAGGTATACAGTAATCCTGAAGTGAAGCATCGGAATCTAAAACTGGTCTCACAGGAGAGCTTCAAATCATTGAAAGTGAGAGTGCCAGTCCTCTTGTACTTGAGTCGGTATTGTGCCTTAGAATTACATTCGGATGCAATTTCTGTCTATCATCGTCAATAAGAAGGTCCAAGGGATACAGTAATCCTGATGTGAAGCATCGGATTCTAAAACTAGACTCACAGGAGAGGATCAAATGATAGAAAGTGAGAGTGTCAGTCCTCTTGTACTTATGTCGGCATTGTTCCATTTGTATTAAATTCGGATACAATTTCTGTGTTTCATCGTCATTAAAAAGGTCCAAGGGATACAGTAAACCTGAAGTGAAGAATGGGAATCTTAAACTGAACTTACAGCAGAGGTTCAAATCATTGAAAGTTAGAGTGTCAGTCCGCTTGTACTTAAGTCGGTACTGTTCCTTTTGTATTAATTTCGGATGCAATTTCTGTGTTTCGTCGTCAATAAGAATGACCAAGGGATACAGTAAACCTGAAGTGAAGCATCGGAATGTAAAACTGGACTCACACAAGAGGTTCAAATTATAGATAGTGAGGGAGTCAGTCCTCTTGCACATAAGTCGGCGTTGTGCCTTTTGTATTAAATTCGGATGCAATTTCTGTGTTTCATCGTCAATAAGAAGGTACAAGGGATACAGTAAACCTGAAGTGAAGCATCGGAATCTAAAACTAGACACACAGGAGAGGTTCAAATCATAGAAAGTGAGAGTGTCAGTCCTTTTGTACTTAAGTCGCCATTTTGCCATTTATATTAAATTCGGATGCAATTTCTGTGTTTCATCGTCAATAAGAAGGTCCAAGGGATACAGTAAACCTGAAGTGAAGCATCGAAATCTAAAACTGGACTCACAGGAGAGGTTCAAATCATAGAAAGTTAGAGTGCCAGTCCTCTTCTACGTAAGTCGGAATTGTGCCTTTTGAATTTAAGTCCGATGCATTTTCTGTGCTCCATCGTCAATAACAAGGTCCAAGGGATACAGTAAACCTGAAGTGAAGCATCGGAATCTAAAACTGGACTCACAGGAGTGGTTCAAATCATAGAAAGTTAGAGTGTCAGTCCTCTTCTACTTAAGTCGGCATTGTGCCTTTTGAATTTAATTACGATGCTTTTTCAGTGCTTCATCGCCAATAAGAACATCAATGGTATACAGTAAACCTGAAGTGTAGCATCGGAATCTAAAACTGGACTCACAGGAGAGGTTCAAATCATAGAAAGTTAGAGTGTCAGTCCTCTTGTACATAAGGTGGCATTGAGCCTTTTGAATTTAATTCCGATGCAATATCTGTGTTTCATCGTCAATAAGAAGTTCCAAGGTAAACAGTAAACCTGAAGTGAAGCATCGGAATCTAAAACTGGGCTAACAGGAGAGGTTCAAATCATAGAAAGTTAGAGTGTCAGTCCTCTTGTACTTAAGTCGGCATTGTGCCTTTTGTATAAAATTCATATGCAATTTCTGTGTTTCGTCGTCAATAAGAAGGTGCGAGGTATACAGTAAACCTGAAGTGAAACATCGGCATCTAAAACTGGACTCACAGGAGAGGTTCAAATCATAGAAAGTTAGAGTGTCAATTATCTTGTACTTAAGTCGGCATTGTGCCTTTTGAATTTAATTCCGATGCAATTTCTGTGTTTCATCGTCAATAAGAGGGTCCAAGGGATTCACTAACCCTGAAGTGAAGCATCGGAATCTAAATCTGGACTCACAGGAGAGTTTCAAATCATAGTAAGTTAGAGTGTCAGACCTCTTGTACTTAAGTCGGCATTGTGCCTTTTGAATTTAGTTCCGATGCAATTTCTGTGTTTCATCGTCAATAAGAAGGTGCGAGGTATACAGTAAACCTGAAGTGTAACATCGGCATCTAAAACTGGACTCACAGGAGAAGTTCAAATCATAGAAAGTTAGAGTGTCAATTATCTTGTACTTAAGTCGGCTTTGTGCCTTTTGTATTAAATTCGGATGCAATTTCTGTGTTTCATCGTCAATAAGAAGGTGCAAGGTATACAGTAAAACTGAAGTGAAGCATTGGAAACTAAAATTGGTCTCACAGGAGAGGTTCAAATCATTGAAAGTTAGAGTGTCAGTCCTCTTGTACTTAAGTCGGCATTGTGCCTTTTGTATTAAATTTGGATGCAATTTCTGTGTTTCATCGTCAATAAGAAGGTGCAACGTATACAGTAAACCTGAAGTGAAGCATCGGAATCTAAATCTGGTCTCACAGGAGAGGTTAAAATCATAGAAAGTGAGAGTGTCAGTCCTCGTTTACTTAAGTCTGCATTGTGCCTTTTGTATTAAATTCGGATGTAATTTCTGTGTTTCATCGTCAATAAGAAGGTCCAAGTAGTACAGTAAACCTGAAGGAAAGCATCGGAATCTAAAACTGCACTCACAGGAGAGGTTCAAATCATAGAAAGGGGGAGTGTCAGTCCTCTTGTACTTAAGTCGGCAATGTGCCTTTGGTATTAAATTTGGATGCAATTTCTGTGTTTCATCGTCAATAAGAAGGTGCAAGGTATACTGTAAACCTAAGTGAAGCATCGGAATTTAAAACTGGACTCACAGGAGAGGTTCAAATCATAGAAAGTGAGAGTGTCAGTCCTCTTGTACTTAAGTCGGCATTGTGCATTTGTATTAAATTCGGATGCAATTTCTGTGTTTCATCGTCAATTAGAAGGTTAAAGGGATACAGTAAACCTGCAGTGATGCATAGGAATCTACAACTGGACTCACAGGAGAGGTTCAAATCATAGAGAGTGAGAGTGTCAGTCCTCTATTACTTAAGCCGCCATTGTGCCTTTTGTTTTAAATTCGGATGCAATTTCTGTGTTTCGTCGTCAATACGAAGGTCCAAGGGATACAGTAAACCTGAAGTGAAGCATCGGAATCTAAAACTCGACTCACAGGAAAGGTTCAATCATAGAAATTGAGAGCGTCATTCCTCTTGTACTTAAGTCGGCATTGTGCCTTTTGTATTAAATTCGGATGCAATTTCTGTGTTTCATCGTCAATAAGAAGGTGCAAGGTATACAGTAAACCTGAAGTGAAGCATCGGAATCCAAACCTGGACTCACAGGAGAGGTTCAAATCATTGAAAGTTAGAGTGTCAATCTTCTTGTACTTAAGACGGCTTTGCGCCTTTTGTATTAAATTCGGATGCAATGTTTGTGTTTCATCGTTAATAAGAAGGTGCAAGGTATACAGTAAAACTGAAGTGAAGTATTGGAAACTAAAACTGGACTCACAGGACAGGTTCAAATCACAGAAATTTAGAGTGTCTGTCCTCTTGTACTTAAGTCGGCATTGTGCCTTTTGTATTAAATTCGGATGCAATTTCTGTGTTTCATCGTCAATAAGAAGGTGCAAGGGATACAGTAAACCAGAAGTGAAGCATCGGAATCTAAAACTGCACTCACAGGAGAGGTTCAAATCATAGAAAGGGAGAGTGTCAGTCCTCTTGTACCTAAATCGGCAATGTTCCTTTGGTATTCAATTCGGATGCAATTTCTGTGTTTCATCGTCAATAAGAAGGTGCAAGGTATACTGTAAACCTGAAGTGAAGCATCGGAATCTAAAACTGGACTCACAGGAAAGGTTCAAATCATAGAAAGTGAGAGTGTCAGTCCTCTTGTACCTAAGACGGCATTGTGCCTTTTGTATTAAATTCGGATGCAATTTCTGTGCTTCATCGTCAATAAGAAGGTGCAGGGGATAAAGAAAACCTGAAGTGAAGCGTCGGAATCTAAAACTGTACACACAGGAGAGGTTCAAATCATAGAAAGTGAGATTGTCAGTCCTATTGTACTTAAGTCGGCATTGTGCCTTTTGTATTAAATTCGGGTGCAATTTCTATGTTTCATCCTCAATAAGACGGTTCAAAAGATACAGTAAACCTGAAGTGAAGCATCGGAATGTAAAACAGGACTCACAGGAGCGGTTCAGATCATAGAAAGTTAGAGAGTCAGTCCTCTTGTAGTTAAGTAGGCATTGTGGCTTTTGAATTTAATTCCGATGCAATTTCTGTGTTTCATCGTCAATAAGAAGGTGCAAGGTATATAGTAAACCTGAAGTGAAGCATCGGAATTTAAACTGGAATCACAGGAGAAGTTCATATCAAAGAAAGTGAGAGTGTCAGTCCTCTTGTACTTAGGTCGGGATTGTGCCTTTTGTATTAAATTCGGTAGCAATTTCTGTGTTTCATCGTCAATAAGAAGGTGAGAGGAATACAGTAAACCTGGAGTGAAGCATCGGAATCTAAAACTGGACTCACAGGAGAGGTTCAAATCATAGAAAGTGAGAGTGTCAGTCCTCTTGTACTTACGTCGGCATTGTGCCTTTTGTATTAAATTCGGTTTGCTATTTCTGAGTTGCATCGTCAATAAGAAGGTCCTAGGGATACAGTAAACCTGAAGTGAAGCATCGGAATCTAAAACTGGACTCACAGGAGAGGTTGAAATCATAGAAAGTTAGAGTGTCAGTCCTCTTGTACTTAAGTCGTCATTGTGCCATTTGTATTAATTTCGGATGCAATTTCAGTGTTTCATCGTCAATAAGAAGGTCCAAGGGATACAGTTAACTTAAGTGAAGAATCGGAATCTAAGCCTGGACTCACTGGAGATGTTTAAAATAATAGAAAGTGAGAGTGTCTGTCCTCTTGTACTTAAGTCGGCATTGTGCCTTTTGTATTGAATTCGGATGCAATTTCTGTGTTTCATCGTCAATAAGAAGGTCCAAGGGCTACAGAAAACCTGAAGTGAAGCATTGGAATCTAAAACTGGACTCACAGGAGAGGTTCAAATCAAAGGAATTTAGAGTCTCAATCCTCTTGTACTTAAGTCGGCATTGAGCCTTTTGTATTAAATTCGGATGCAATTTCTGTGTTTCATCGTCAATAAGAAGGTCCAAGGGATACAGTAAACCTGAAGTGAAGCATCGGAATCTAAAACTGGACTCACAGGAGAGATTCAAATCATAGAAAGTTAGAGTATCAGTCCTCTTGTACTTAAGTCGGCATTGTGCCTTTTGAATTTACTTCCGATGCAATTTCTGTGCTTCATCGTCAACAAGAACGTCCATGGTATACAGTAAACCTGAAGTGTAACATCGGCATCTAAAACTGGACTCGCAGGGGAGGTTCAAATCATACAAAGTTAGAGTCTCAGTCTTCTTGCACTTGAGTCGGCATTGTGCCTTTTGAATTTAATTCCGATGCAATTTCTGTGCTTCATCGACAATAAGAAGGTCCAAGGTACACAGTAAACCTGATGTGAAGCATCGGAATCAAAAACTGGACTCACAGGAGAGGTTCAAATCATAGAAAGTTAGAGTGACAGTCCTCTTGTACTTCAGTCGGCATTGTGCCTTTTGAACTTAATTCCGATGCAATTTCTGTGTTTCATCGTCAATACGAAGGTCCAAGGTTTACAGTAAACCTGAAGTTAAGCATCGGATTGTAAAACTGGACTCACAGGAGAGGTTCAAATCATAGAAAGTTAGATTGTCAGTCCTCTTGTACTTAAGTCGGCATTGTGACTTTTGTTTTAAATTCGGATGCAATTCCTGTGTTTCATCGTCAATAAGAAGGTGCAAGGTATTCAGCAAACCTGAAGTAAAGCATCAGAATCTAAAACTGGACTCACAGGATTGGCTCAAATCATAGAAAGTGAGAGTGTCAGTCCTCTTGTACTTAAGTCGGCATTGTCCCTTTTGTATTAAATTCGGATGCAATTTCTGTGTTTCATCGACAATAAGAAGGTCCAAGGGATACAGTAAACCTGAAGTGAAGCATCGGAATCTAAAACTGGACTCACAGGAGAAGTTCAAATCATAGAAAGTTAGAGTGTCCGTCCTCTAGTACTTAAGTCGGCATTGTGCTATTTTGAATTTAATTCCGATTCAATTTCTGTATTTCATCGTCAATAAGGAGGTCCAAGGTATACAGTAAACCTGAGGTGAAGCATCGGAATCTAAAACTGGACCCACAGGTGAGGTTCAATTCATAGAAAGTTAGAGTCTCAGTCCTGGTGTACTTAAGACGGCATTGTGCCTTTTGAATTTAATTCCGATGCAATTTCTGTGCTATATCGTCAATAAGAAGGTCCAAGGTATACAGTAAACCTGAAGTGAAGCATTGGAATCTAGAACTCGACTCACAGGAGAGGTTCAAATCATAGGAAGTAAGAGTGTCAGTCCTCTTGTACTTAAGTCGGCTTTGTGTCTTTTGTATTAAATTCCAATGCAATTTCTGTGTTTCATCGTCAATAAGAACGTCAAAGGGATACAGTAAACCTGAAGTGATGCATCGAAATCTAAAACTGGACTCACAGGAGAGGTTCAAATCATAGTGAGTGAGAGTGTCAGTCCGCTTTTACTTAAGTTGGCATTGTGCCTTTTGTATTAAATTCGGATCCAATTTCTGTGTTTCATCGTCAATAAGAAGGTCCATGGGATACAGTAAACCTGAAGTGAAGCATCGGAATCTAAAACTGGACTCACAGGAGAGGTTCAAATCATAGAAAGTGAGAGTGTCAGTCCTCTTGTACTTAAGTCGGCATTGTGCCTTTTGTATTAAATTCGGTTTGCTATTTCTGAGTTGCATCGTCAATAAGAAGGTCCTAGGGATACAGTAAACCTGAAGTGAAGCATCGGAATCTAAAACTGGACTCACAGGAGAGGTTGAAATCATAGAAAGTTAGAGTGTCAGTCCTCTTGTACTTAAGTCGTCATTGTGCCATTTGTATTATTTTCGGATGCAATTTCAGTGTTTCATCGTCAATAAGAAGGTCCAAGGGATACAGTTAACTTAAGTGAAGAATCGGAATCTAAGCCTGGACTCACTGGAGATGTTTAAAATAATAGAAAGTGAGAGTGTCTGTCCTCTTGTACTTAAGTCGGCATTGTGCCTTTTGTATTGAATTCGGATGCAATTTCTGTGTTTCATCGTCAATAAGAAGGTGCAAGGTATACAGTAATCCTGAAGTGAAGCTTCGGAATCTAAAACTGGTCTCATAGGAGAGCTTCAAATCATTGAAAGTGAGAGTGCCAGTCCTCTTGTACTTGAGACGGCATTGTGCCTTTTGAATTACATTCGGATGCAATTTCTGTCTATCATCGTCAATAAGAAGGTCCAAGGGATACAGTAATCCTGATGTGAAGCATCGGAGTCTAAAACTAGACTCACAGGAGAGGATCAAATCATAGAAAGTGAGAGTGTCAGTCCTCTTGTACTTATGTCGGCATTGTTCCATTTGTATTACATTCGGATACAATTTCTGTGTTTCATCGTCAATAAAAAGGTCCAAGGGAAACAGTAAACCTGAAGTGAAGAATCGGAATCTTAAACTGAACTTACAGCAGAGGTTCAAATCATTGAAAGTTAGAGTGTCAGTCCGCTTGTACTTAAGTCGGTACTGTTCCTTTTGTATTAAATTCGGATGCAAACTCTGTGATTCATCGTCAATAAGAAGGTCCTAGGGATACAGTAAACCTAGAGTGAAGCATCGGAATCTAAAACTGGACTCACAGGAGAGGTTCAAACCATATAAACTGATAGTGTCGGTCCTCTTGTACTTAAGTCGCCATTGTGCATTTTGTATTAAATTCAGATGCAATTTCTGTGTTTCATCGTCAATACGAAGGTGCAAGGTATACAGTAAACCTGATGTGAAGCATCGGAATCTAAAACTGGACTCACAGGAGAGGTTCAAATCATAGAAAGTGGGAGTGTCAGTCCTCTGGTCCTTAAGTCGCAATGTGCCATTTGTATTAAATTCGGATGTAATTTCTGTGTTTCATCGTCAATAAGAAGGTCCAAGGGATACAGTAAACCTGAAGGGAAGCATCGGAATCTAAAACTGGACTCACAGGAGAGGTTCAAATCATATAAAAGTAGTGTGTCACTCCTCTTGTACTTAAGTCGTCATTGTGCCTTTTGTATTAAATTCGGATGCAATTTCTGTGTTTCATCGTCAATAAGAAGGTCCAAGGGATACAGTAAACCTGAAGTGAAGCATCGGAATCTAAAACTGGACTCACAGGAGAGATTCAAATCATAGAAAGTTAGAGTGTCAGTCCTCTTGTACTTAAGTCGGCATTGTGCCTTTGGAATTTAATTCTGATGCAATTTCTGTGTTTCACCGTCAATAAGAAGATGGAAGGTATACAGTAAACCTGAAGTGAGTATCGGAATCTAATACTGGACTCACTGGAGAGGTTCAAATCATAGAAAGTGAGAGTGTCTGTGGTCTTTTACTTCGTTCGGCATTGTGCCCTTTGTATTAATTTCGGATGCAATATCTGTGTTTCGTCGTCAATAAGAATAACCAATGGATACAGTAAACCTGAAGTGAAGCATCGGAATGTAAAACTGAACTCACACAAGAGGTTCAAATTATAGAAAGTGAGAGAGTCAGTCCTCTTGCACATAAGTCGGCGTTGTGCCTTTTGTATTAAATTCGGATGCAATTTCTGTGTTTCATCGTCAATAAGAAGGTACAAGGGATACAGTAAACCTGAAGTAAAGCATCGGCATCTAAAACTAGACACACAGGAGAGGTTCAAATCATAGAAAGTGAGAGTGTTAGTCCTTTTGTACTTAAGTCGCCATTTTGCCATTTATATTAAATTCGGATGCAATTTCTGTGTTTCATCGTCAATAAGAAGATCCAAGGGATACAGTAAACCTGAAGTGAAGCATCGAAATCTAAAACTGGACTCACAGGAGAAGTTCAAATCATAGAAAGTTAGAGTGCCAGTCCTCTTCTACGTTAGTCGGAATTGTGCCTTTTGAATTTAATTCCGATGCATTTTCTGTGCTCCATCGTCAATAACAAGGTCCAAGGTATACAGTAAACCTGAAGTGAAGCATCGGAATCTAAAACTGGACTCACAGGAGTGGTTCAAATCATAGAAAGTTAGAGTGTCAGTCCTCTTCTACTTAAGTCGGCATTGTGCCTTTTGAATTTAATTCCGATGCTTTTTCTGTGCTTCATCGCCAATGAGAACATCAATGGTATACAGTAAACCTGAAGTGTAGCATCGGAATCTAAAACTGGACTCACAGGAGAGGTTCAAATCATAGAAAGTTAGAGTGTCAGTCCTGTTGTACATAAGGTGGCATTGAGCCTTTTGAATTTAATTCCGATGCAATATCTGTGTTTCATCGTCAATTATAAGTTCCAAGGTAAACAGTAAACCTGAAGTGAAGCATCGGAATCTAAAACTGGGCTAACAGGAGAGGTTCAAATCATAGAAAGTTAGAGTGTCAGTCCTCTTGTACTTAAGTCGGCATTGTGCCTTTTGTATAAAATTCATATGCAATTTCTGTGTTTCGTCGTCAATAAGAAGGTACAAGGGATACAGTAAACCTGAAGTGAAGCATTGGAATCTGAAACTGGACTCACAGGGGAGGTTCTAATCATACAAAGTTAGAGTGACGTCCTCCTGTACTTAAGTCGGCATTGTGCCTTTTGTATTAAATTCGGAGGCAATTTCTGTGTTTGACCGTCAATAAGAAGGTCCAAGCGATACAGTAAACCGGAAGTGAAGCATCGGAATCTAAAACTGGACTCACAGGAAAGGTTCAAGCCTTAGAAAGTTAGAGTATCAGTCCTCTTGTACTTAAGTCGGCATTGTGCCTTTTGAATTTACTTCCGATGCAATTTCTGTGCTTCATCGTCAACAACAACGTCCATGGTATACAGTAAACCTGAAGTGTAACATCGGCATCTAAAACTGGACTCGCAGGGGAGGTTCAAATCATACAAAGTTAGAGTCTCAGTCTTCTTGCACTTGAGTCGGCATTGTGCCTTTTGAATTTAATTCCGATGCAATTTCTGTGCTTCATCGACAATAAGAAGGTCCAAGGTACACAGTAAACCTGATGTGAAGCATCGGAATCAAAAACTGGACTCACAGGAGAGGTTCAAATCATAGAAAGTTAGAGTGTCAGTCCTCTTGTACTTCAGTCGTCATTGTGCCTTTTGAACTTAATTCCGATGCAATTTCTGTGTTTCATCGTCAATACGAAGGTCCAAGGTTTACAGTAAACCTGAAGTTAAGCATCGGATTGTAAAACTGGACTCACAGGAGAGGTTCAAATCATAGAAAATTAGATTGTCAGTCCTCTTGTACTTAAGTCGGCATTGTGACTTTTGTTTTAAATTCGGATGCAATTCCTGTGTTTCATCGTCAATAAGAAGGTGCAAGGTATACAGCAAACCTGAAGTGAAGCATCGGAATCTAAAACTGGACTCACAGGATTGGCTCAAATCATAGAAAGTGAGAGTGTCAGTCCTCTTGTACTTAAGTCGGCATTGTCCCTTTTGTATTAAATTCGGATGCAATTTCTGTGTTTCATCGACAATAAGAAGGTCCAAGGGATACAGTAAACCTGAAGTGAAGCATCGGAATCTAAAACTGGACTCACAGGAGAAGTTCAAATCATAGAAAGTTAGAGTGTCCGTCCTCTAGTACTTAAGTCGGCATTGTGCTATTTTGAATTTAATTCCGATTCAATTTCAGTATTTCATCGTCAATAAGGAGGTCCAAGGTATACAGTAAACCTGAGGTGAAGCATCGGAATCTAAAACTGGACCCACAGGAGAGGTTCAATTCATTTGTCTCAGTCCTGTTGTACTTAAGACGGCATTGTGCCTTTTGAATTTAATTCCGATGCAATTTCTGTGCTATATCGTCAATAAGAAGGTCGAAGGTTTACAGTAAACCTGAAGTTAAGCATCGGATTGTAAAACTGGACTCACAGGAGAGGTTCAATTCATAGGAAGTAAGAGTGTCAGTCCTCTTGTACTTAAGTCGGCTTTGTGTCTTTTGTATTAAATTCCGATGCAATTTCTGTGTTTCATTGTCAATAAGAACGTCAAAGGGATACAGTAAACCTGAAGTGATGCATCGAAATCTAAAACTGGACTCACAGGAGAGGTTCAAATCATAGTGAGTGAGAGTGTCAGTCCGCTTTTACTTAAGTTGGCATTGTTCCTTTTGTATTAAATTCGGATCCAATTTCTGTGTTTCATCGTCAATAAGAAGGTCCAAGGGATACAGTAAACCTGAAGTGAAGCATCGGAATCTAAAACTGGACTCACAGCAGAGGTTCAAATCATAGGAAGTTAGAGTGTCAGTCCTTATTTACTTAAGTCGGCATTGTGCCTTTTGTATTAAATTTGGATGCAACTTCTGTGTTTCATCGTCAATAAGAAGGTGCAAGGTATACAGTAAACCTGAAGTGAAGCATCGGAATCTAAAACAGGACTCACAGGAGAAGTTCAAATCATAGGAAGTGAGAGCGTCAGTCCTCTTGTACTTAAGTCGGCATTGTGCCATTTGTATTAAATTCGGATGCAATTTCTGTGTTTCATCGTTAACAAGAAGGTCCAAGGGATACAGTAAGTCTGAAGTGAAGCATCGGAATCTAAAACTGGACTCACAGGAGAGGTTCAAATCATAGGAAGTAAGAGTGTCAGTCCTCTTGTACTTAAGTCGGCATTGTGCCTTTTGTATTAAATTCCGATGCAATTTCTGTGTTTCATCGTCAATAAGAAGGTCAAAGTGATACAGTAAACCTGAAGTGATGCATCGAAATCTAAAACTGGACTCACAGGAGAGGTTCAAATCATAGTGAGTGAGAGTGTCAGTCTGCTTTTACTTAAGTTGGCATTGTGCCTTTTGTATTAAATTTGGATCCAATTTCTGTGTTTCATCGTCAATAAGTAGGTCCAAGGGATACAGTAAACCTGAAGTGAAGCATCGGTATCTAAAACTGGACTCACAGGAGAGGTTCAAATCATAGAAAGTTTGAGTTTCAGTCCTCTTGTAATTATGTCGGCATTGTGCCTTTTTAATTTAATTCCGATGCAATTTCTGTGCTTCATCGTCAATAAGAAGGTTCATGGTATACAGTAAACCTGAGGTGTAACATCGGCATCTAAAACTGGACTCACAGGACAGGTTAAAATAATAGAAAGTTAGAGTGTCACTCCTCTTGTACTTAAGTCGGCATTGTGGCTTTTGAGTTTAATTCCGATGCTATTCCTGTGTATCATCGTCAATAAGAAGGTCCAACGTATACAGCACACCTGAAGTGAAGCATCGGAATTTAAAACTAGACTCCCAGGAGAGGGTCAAATCATAGAAAGTTAGAGGGTCAGTCCTCTTGTACTTAAGTCGGCATTGTGGCTTTCGTATTAAGTTCGGATGCAATTTCTGTGTTTCATCGTCAATAAGACGGTCCAAGGGAAACAGTAAACCTGAAGTGAAGCATCGGAATCTAAAACTGGACTGACAGGAGATGTTCAAATCATAGAAAGTTAGAGTCTCAGTCCAGTTGTAGTTAAGTCGGCATTATGCATTTTGAAATTAATTCTGATGCAATTTCTGTGCTACATCGTCAACAAGAAGGTCCAAGGTATACAGTAAACCTTAAGTAAAGCATCGGAATCTAGAACTCGACTCACAGGAGAAGTTCAAATCATAGGAAGTAAGAGTGTCAGTCCTCTTGTACTTAAGTCGGCATTGTGCCTTTTGTATTAAATTCCGATGCAATTTCTGTGTTTCATCGTCAATAAGAAGGTGCAAGGTATACAGTAAACCTGAAGTGAAGCATCGGAATCTAAAACTGGACTCACAGGAGTGGTTCAAATCATAGAAAGTTAGAGTGTCAGTCCTCTTCTACTTAAGTCGGCATTGTGCCTTTTGAATTTAATTCCGATGCTTTTTCTGTGCTTCATCGCCAATAAGAACATCAATGGTATACAGTTAACCTGAAGTGTAGCATCGGAATCTAAAACTGGACTCACAGGAGGGGTTCAAATCATAGAAAGTTAGAGTGTCAGTCCTCTTGTACATAAGGTGGCATTGAGCCTTTTGAATTTAATTCCGATGCAATATCTGTGTTTCATCATCAATAAGAAGTTCCAAGGTAAACAGTAAACCTGAAGTGAAGCATCGGAATCTAAAACTGGGCTAATCGGAGAGGTTCAAATCATAGAAAGTTAGAGTGTCAGTCCTCTTGTACTTATGTAGGCATTGTGCCTTTTGTATAAAATTCATATGCAATTTCTGTGTTTCGTCGTCAATAAGAAGGTGGGAGGTATACAGTAAACCTGAAGTGAAACATCGGAATCTAAAACTGGACTCACAAGAGCGGCTCAAATCATAGTGAGTGAGAGTGTCAGTCCGCATGTACTTAAGTTGGCATTCTGCCTTTTGTATTACATTCGGTTGCAATTTCTGTGTTTCATTGTCGTTAAGAAGGTCCAAGGGATACAATAAACCTGAAATGAAGCATCGGCATCTAAAACTGGACTCACAGGAGAGGTTCAAATCATAGCAAGTGAGAGTGTCAGTCCTCTTGCACTTATGTCGGCATTGTGCCTTTTCTATTAAATTCGAATGCAATCTCTGTGTTTCATCGTCAATAAGAAGGTCCAAGGGATACAGTAAACCTGAAGTGAAGCATTGGAATCTGAAACTGGACTCACAGGAGAGGTTCTAATCATAGAAAGTTAGAGTGACGTCCTCCTGTACTTAAGTCGGCATTGTGCCTTTTGTATTAAATTCGGGTGCAATTTCTGTGTTCGGTCGTCAATAAGAAGGTCCAAGCGATACAGTAAACCGGAAGTGAAGCATCGGAATCTAAAACTGGACTCACAGGAAAGGTTCAAGTCTTAGAAAGTTAGAGTATCAGTCCTCTTGTACTTAAGTCGGCATTGTGCCTTTTGAATTTACTTCCGATGCAATTTCTGTGCTTCATCGTCAACAAGAACGTCCATGGTATACAGTAAACCTGAAGTGTAGCATCGGCATCTAAAACTGGATTCGCAGGGGAGGTTCAAATCATAGAAAGTTAGAGTCTCCGTCCTGTTGTACTTAAGACGGCATTGTGCCTTTTGAATTTAATTCCGATGCAATTTCTGAGCTATATCGTCAATAAGAAGGTCCAAGGTCTACAGTAAACCTGAAGTGATGCATCGGAATCTAGAACTCGACTCACAGGAGAGGTTCAAATCATAGGAAGTAAGAGTGTCAGTCCTCTTTTACTTAAGTCGGCTTTGTGCCTTTTGTATTAAATTCCGATGCAATTTCTGTGTTTCATCGTCAATAAGAACGTCAAAGGGATACAGTAAACCTGAAGTGATGCATCGAAATCTAAAACTGGACTCACAGGAGAGGTTCAAATCATAGTGAGTGAGAGTGTCAGTCCGCTTTTACTTAAGTTGGCATTGTGCCTTTTGTATTAAATTCGGATCCAATTTCTGTGTTTCATCCTCAATAAGAAGGTCCAAGGGATACAGTAAACCTGAAGTGAAGCATCGGAATCTAAAACTGGACTCACAGCAGAGGTTCAAATCATAGGAAGTTAGAGTGTCAGTCCTTATTTACTTAAGTCGGCATTGTGCCTTTTGTATTAAATTTGGATGCAATTTCTGTGTTTCATCGTCAATAAGAAGGTGCAAGGTATACAGTAAACCTGAAGTGAAGCATCGGAATCTAAAACAGGACTCACAGGAGAAGTTCAAATCATAGGAAGGAGAGTGTCAGTCCTCTTGTACTTAAGTCGGGCATTGTGCCATTTGTATTAAATTCGGATGCAATTTCTGTGTTTCATCGTCAATAAGAAGGTCCAAGGGATACAGTAAGTCCGAAGTGAAGCATCGGAATCTAAAACTGGGCTCACAGGAGAGGTTCAAATCATAGGAAGTAAGAGTGTCAGTCCTCTTGTACTTAAGTCGGCATTGTGCCTTTTGTAATAAATTCCGATGCAATTTCTGTGTTTCATCGTCAATAAGAAGGTCAAAGTGATACAGTAAACCTGAAGTGATGCATCGAAATCTAAAACTGGACTCACAGGAGAGGTTCAAATCATAGTGAGTGAGAGTGTCATTCCGCTTTTACTTAAGTTGGCATTGTGCCTTTTGTATTAAATTTGGATCCAATTTCTGTGTTTCATCGTCAATAAGTAGGTCCAAGGGATACAGTAAACCGGAAGTGAAGCATTGGTATCTAAAACTGACTCACAGGAGAGGTTCAAATCATAGCAAGTTTGAGTCTCAGTCCTCTTGAAATTATGTCGGCATTGTGCCTTTTTAATTTAATTCCGATGCAATTTCTGTGCTTCATCGTCAATAAGAAGGTTCATGGTATACAGTAAACCTGAGGTGTAACATCGGCATCTAAAACTGGACTCAACAGGACAGGTTAAAATAATAGAAAATTAGAGTGTCACTCCTCTTGTACTTAAGTCGGCATTGTGGCTTTTGAGTTTAATTCCGATGCTATTCCTGTGTATCATCGTCAATAAGAAGGTCCAACGTATACAGTACACCTGAAGTGAAGCATCGGAATCTAAAACTGGACTCCCGGGAGAGGGTCAAATCATAGAAAGTTAGAGTGTCAGTCCTCTTGTACTTAAGTCGGCATTGTGGCTTTCGTATTAAGTTCGGATGCAATTTCTGTGTTTCATCGTCAATAAGACGGTCCAAGGATAACAGTAAACCTGAAGTGAAGTATCGGAATCTAAAACTGGACTGACAGGAGAGGTTCACATCATTGAAAGGGAGAGTGTCAGTCCTCTTGTACTTAAGTCGGCATTGTCCCTTTTGTATTAAATTCGGATGCAATTTTTGTGTTTCATCGACAATAAGAAGGTCCAAGGGATACAGTAAACCTGAAGTGAAGCATCGGAATCTAAAACTGGACTCACGGAGAAGTTCAAATCATAGTAAGTTAGAGTGTCCGTCCTCTAGTACTTATGTCGGCATTGTGCGATTTTGAATTTAATTCCGATTCAATTTCTGTATTTCATCGTCAATAAGAAGGTCCAAGGTATACAGTAAACCTGAAGTGAAGCATCGGAATCAAATACTGGACCCACTGGAGAGGTTCAAATCATAGATAGTTAGAGTCTCAGTCCAGTTGTACTTAAGTCGGCATTATGCATTTTGAATTTAATTCCGATGCAATTTCTGTGCTACATCGTCAATAAGAAGGTCCAAGGTATACAGTAAACCTGAAGTGAAGCATCGGAATCTAGAACTCGATTCACAGGAGAGGTTTAAATCATAGGAAGTAAGAGTGTCAATCCTCTTGTACTTAAGTCGGCATTGTGCCTTTTGTATTAAATTTCGATGCAATTTCTGTGTGTCATCCTCAATAAGATGGTCCAAGGGATACAGTAAACCTGAAGTGATGCATCGAAATCTAAAACTGGACTCACAGGAGAGGTTCAAATCATAGCGAGTGAGAGTGTCAGTCCGCTTTTACTTAAGTTGGCATTGTGCCTTTTGTATTAAAATTTGGATCCAATTTCTGTGTTTCATCGTCAATAAGAAGGTCCAAGGGATACAGTAAACCTGAAGTGAAGCATCGGAATCTAAAACTGGACTCACAGGAGAGGTTCAAATCATAGGAAGTTAGAGTGTCAGTCCTTATTTACTTAAGTCGGCATTGTGCCTTTTGTATTAAATTTGGATGCAATTTCTGTGTTTCATCGTCAATAAGAAGGTGCAAGGTATACAGTAAACCTGAAGTGAAGCATCGGAATCTAAAACAGGACTCACAGGAGAAGTTCTAATCACAGGAAGTGAGAGCGTCAGTCCTCTTGTACTTAAGTCGCCATTGTGTGCCATTTGTATTAAATTCGGATGCAATTTCTGTGTTTAATCGACAATAAGAAGGTCCAAGGGATACAGTAAGTCTGAACTGAAGCATCGGAATCTAAAACTGGACTCACAGCAGAGGTTCAAATCATAGGAAGTTAGAGTGTCAGTCCTTATTTACTTAAGTCGGCATTGTGCCTTTTGTATTAAGTTTGGATGCAATTTCTGTGTTTCATCGTCAATAAGAAGGTGCAAGGTATACAGTAAACCTGAAGTGAAGCATCGGAATCTAAAACAGGACTCACAGGAGAAGTTCAAATCATAGGAAGTGAGAGCGTCAGTCCTCTTGTACTTAAGTCGGCATTGTGCCATTTGTATTAAATTCGGATGCAATTTCTGTGTTCATCGTCAATAAGAAGGTGCAAGGTATACAGTAAACCTGAAGTGAAGCATCGGAATCTAAAACTCGACTCACAGGAGAGGGTCAAATCATAGAAAGTTAGAGTGTCAGTCCTCTTGTACTTATGTCGGCATTGTGGCTTTCGTATTAAGTTCGGATGCAATTTCTGTGTTTCATCGTCAATAAGAAGGTGCAAGGTATACAGTAAACCTGAAGTGAAGCATCGGAATCTAAAACTGGACTGACAGGAGAGGTTCACATCATTGAAAGGGAGAGTGTCAGTCCTCTTGTACTTAAGTCGGCATTGTGCCTTTTGTATTAAATTCCGTTGCAATTTCTGGGTTTCATCGTCAATAAGAAGGTCCAAGGGATACAGTAAACCTGAAGTGAAGCATCGAAATCTAAAACTGGACTCACAGGAGAGGGTTCAAATCATAGAAAGTTAGAGTGTCAGACCTCTTGTACATAAGTCGGCATTGTGCCTTTTGAATTTACTTCCGATGCAATTTCTGTGCTTCATCGTCAACAAGAACGTCCATGGTATACAGTAAACCTGAAGTGTAGCATCGGCATCTAAAACTGGATTCGCAGGGGAGGTTCAAATCATAGAAAGTTAGAGTCTCCGTCCTGTTGTACTTAAGACGGCATTGTGCCTTTTGAATTTAATTCCGATGCAATTTCTGAGCTATATCGTCAATAAGAAGGTCCAAGGTCTACAGTAAACCTGAAGTGATGCATCGGAATCTAGAACTCGACTCACAGGAGAGGTTCAAATCATAGAAGTAAGAGTGTCAGTCCTCTTTTACTTAAGTCGGCTTTGGTGCCTTTGTATTAAATTCCGATGCAATTTCTGTGTTTCATCGTCAATAAGAACGTCAAAGGGATACAGTAAACCTGAAGTGATGCATCGAAATCTAAAACTGGACTCACAGGAGAGGTTCAAATCATAGTGAGTGAGAGTGTCAGTCCGCTTTTACTTAAGTTGGCATTGTGCCTTTTGTATTAAATTCGGATCCAATTTCTGTGTTTCATCCTCAATAAGAAGGTCCAAGGGATACAGTAAACCTGAAGTGAAGCATCGGAATCTAAAACTGGACTCACAGCAGAGGTTCAAATCATAGGAAGTTAGAGTGTCAGTCCTTATTTACTTAAGTCGGCATTGTGCCTTTTGTATTAAATTTGGATGCAATTTCTGTGTTTCATCGTCAATAAGAAGGTGCAAGGTATACAGTAAACCTGAAGTGAAGCATCGGAATCTAAAACAGGACTCACAGGAGAAGTTCAAATCATAGGAAGTGAGAGTGTCAGTCCTCTTGTACTTAAGTCGGCATTGTGCCATTTGTATTAAATTCGGATGCAATTTCTGTGTTTCATCGTCAATAAGAAGGTCCAAGGGATACAGTAAGTCCGAAGTGAAGCATCGGAATCTAAAACTGGGCTCACAGGAGAGGTTCAAATCATAGGAAGTAAGAGTGTCAGTCCTCTTGTACTTAAGTCGGCATTGTGCCTTTTGTAATAAATTCCGATGCAATTTCTGTGTTTCATCGTCAATAAGAAGGTCAAAGTGATACAGTAAACCTGAAGTGATGCATCGAAATCTAAAACTGGACTCACAGGAGAGGTTCAAATCATAGTGAGTGAGAGTGTCATTCCGCTTTTACTTAAGTTGGCATTGTGCCTTTTGTATTAAATTTGGATCCAATTTCTGTGTTTCATCGTCAATAAGTAGGTCCAAGGGATACAGTAAACCGGAAGTGAAGCATTGGTATCTAAAACTGGACTCACAGGAGAGGTTCAAATCATAGCAAGTTTGAGTCTCAGTCCTCTTGAAATTATGTCGGCATTGTGCCTTTTTAATTTAATTCCGATGCAATTTCTGTGCTTCATCGTCAATAAGAAGGTTCATGGTATACAGTAAACCTGAGGTGTAACATCGGCATCTAAAACTGGACTCACAGGACAGGTTAAAATAATAGCAAAATTAGAGTGTCACTCCTCTTGTACTTAAGTCGGCATTGTGGCTTTTGAGTTTAATTCCGATGCTATTCCTGTGTATCATCGTCAATAAGAAGGTCCAACGTATACAGTACACCTGAAGTGAAGCATCGGAATCTAAAACTGGACTCCCGGGAGAGGGTCAAATCATAGAAAGTTAGAGTGTCAGTCCTCTTGTACTTAAGTCGGCATTGTGGCTTTCGTATTAAGTTCGGATGCAATTTCTGTGTTTCATCGTCAATAAGACGGTCCAAGGATAACAGTAAACCTGAAGTGAAGTATCGGAATCTAAAACTGGACTGACAGGAGAGGTTCACATCATTGAAAGGGAGAGTGTCAGTCCTCTTGTACTTAAGTCGGCATTGTCCCTTTTGTATTAAATTCGGATGCAATTTTTGTGTTTCATCGACAATAAGAAGGTCCAAGGGATACAGTAAACCTGAAGTGAAGCATCGGAATCTAAAACTGGACTCACGGGAGAAGTTCAAATCATAGTAAGTTAGAGTGTCCGTCCTCTAGTACTTATGTCGGCATTGTGCGATTTTGAATTTAATTCCGATTCAATTTCTGTATTTCATCGTCAATAAGAAGGTCCAAGGTATACAGTAAACCTGAAGTGAAGCATCGGAATCAAATACTGGACCCACTGGAGAGGTTCAAATCATAGATAGTTAGAGTCTCAGTCCAGTTGTACTTAAGTCGGCATTATGCATTTTGAATTTAATTCCGATGCAATTTCTGTGCTACATCGTCAATAAGAAGGTCCAAGGTATACAGTAAACCTGAAGTGAAGCATCGGAATCTAGAACTCGATTCACAGGAGAGGTTTAAATCATAGGAAGTAAGAGTGTCAATCCTCTTGTACTTAAGTCGGCATTGTGCCTTTTGTATTAAATTTCGATGCAATTTCTGTGTGTCATCCTCAATAAGATGGTCCAAGGGATACAGTAAACCTGAAGTGATGCATCGAAATCTAAAACTGGACTCACAGGAGAGGTTCAAATCATAGCGAGTGAGAGTGTCAGTCCGCTTTTACTTAAGTTGGCATTGTGCCTTTTGTATTAAATTTGGATCCAATTTCTGTGTTTCATCGTCAATAAGAAGGTCCAAGGGATACAGTAAACCTGAAGTGAAGCATCGGAATCTAAAACTGGACTCACAGGAGAGGTTCAAATCATAGGAAGTTAGAGTGTCAGTCCTTATTTACTTAAGTCGGCATTGTGCCTTTTGTATTAAATTTGGATGCAATTTCTGTGTTTCATCGTCAATAAGAAGGTGCAAGGTATACAGTAAACCTGAAGTGAAGCATCGGAATCTAAAACAGGACTCACAGGAGAAGTTCTAATCACAGGAAGTGAGAGCGTCAGTCCTCTTGTACTTAAGTCGCCATTGTGCCATTTGTATTAAATTCGGATGCAATTTCTGTGTTTAATCGACAATAAGAAGGTCCAAGGGATACAGTAAGTCTGAACTGAAGCATCGGAATCTAAAACTGGACTCACAGCAGAGGTTCAAATCATAGGAAGTTAGAGTGTCAGTCCTTATTTACTTAAGTCGGCATTGTGCCTTTTGTATTAAGTTTGGATGCAATTTCTGTGTTTCATCGTCAATAAGAAGGTGCAAGGTATACAGTAAACCTGAAGTGAAGCATCGGAATCTAAAACAGGACTCACAGGAGAAGTTCAAATCATAGGAAGTGAGAGCGTCAGTCCTCTTGTACTTAAGTCGGCATTGTGCCATTTGTATTAAATTCGGATGCAATTTCTGTGTTTCATCGTCAATAAGAAGGTGCAAGGTATACAGTAAACCTGAAGTGAAGCATCGGAATCTAAAACTCGACTCACAGGAGAGGGTCAAATCATAGAAAGTTAGAGTGTCAGTCCTCTTGTACTTATGTCGGCATTGTGGCTTTCGTATTAAGTTCGGATGCAATTTCTGTGTTTCATCGTCAATAAGAAGGTGCAAGGTATACAGTAAACCTGAAGTGAAGCATCGGAATCTAAAACTGGACTGACAGGAGAGGTTCACATCATTGAAAGGGAGAGTGTCAGTCCTCTTGTACTTAAGTCGGCATTGTGCCTTTTGTATTAAATTCCGTTGCAATTTCTGGGTTTCATCGTCAATAAGAAGGTCCAAGGGATACAGTAAACCTGAAGTGAAGCATCGAAATCTAAAACTGGACTCACAGGAGAGGTTCAAATCATAGAAAGTTAGAGTGTCAGACCTCTTGTACATAAGTCGGCATTGTGCCTTTTGAATTTAATACCGATCCAATTTCTGTATTTCATCGTTAATAAGAAGTTCCAAGGGATACAGTAAACCTGAAGCGAAGCATCGGAATCTAAAACTGGACAAACAGGAGAGGTTCAAATCATAGAAAGTTTGAGTGTCAGTCCTCTTCTACTTAAGTCGGCATTGTGGCTTTTGCATTTAATTCCGATGCATTTTCTGTGCTTCATCGCTAATCACCATGGTATACAGGAAACCTGAAGTGTAGCATCGGAATCTAAAACTGGACTCACAGGAGAGGTTCAAATCTTAGAAAGTTAGAGTGTCAGTCCTCTTGTACGTAAGTCGGCAATGTGCCTTTTGAATTAAATTCCGATGCAATTTCTGTGTTTCATCGTCAATAAGAAGTTCCAAGGTATACAGTAAACCTGAAGTGAAGCATCGGAATCTAAAACTGGGCTCACAGGAGAGGTTCAAATCATAGAAAGTTAGAGTCTCAGTCCTCTTGTACTTAAGTCGGCATTGTGCCTTTTGAATTTACTTCCGATGCAATTTCTGTGCTTCATCGTCAATAAGAACGTCCATGGTATACAGTAAACCTGAAGTGTAACATCGGCATCTAAAACTGGACTTGCAGGGGAGGTTCAAATCATAGAAAGTTAGAGTCTCAGTCTTCTTGTACTTCAGTCGGCATTGTACCTTTTGAATTTAATTCCGATGCAATTTCTGTGCTTCATCGACAATAAGAAGGTCCAAGGCACAGTAAACCTGATGTGAAGCATCGGAATCAAAAACTGGACTCACAGGAGAGGTTCAAATCTTAGAAAGTTAGAGTGTCAGTCCTCTTGTACTTCAGTCGGCATTGTGCCTTTTGAACTTAATTCCGATGCAATTTCTGTGTTTCATCGTCAATACGAGGGTCCAAGGTTTACAGTAAACCTGAAGTTAAGCATCGGAATGTGAAACTGGACTCACAGGAGAGGTTCGAATCATAGAAAGTTAGATTGTCAGTCCTCTTGTACTTAAGTCGGCATTGTGACTTTTGTTTTAAATTCGGAAGCTATTTCTGTGTTTCATCGTCAATAAGAAGGTCCAAGGTATACAGCAAACCTGAAGTGAAGCATTGGAATCTAAAACTGGACTCACAGGAGAGGTTCAAACCATAGAAAGTGAGAGTGGCAGTCCTCTTGTACTTAAGTCGGCATTGTGCCTTTTGTATTAAATTCGGATGCAATTCCTGTGTTTCATCGTCAATAAGAAGGTCCAAAGCATACAGTAAACCTGAAGTGAAGCATCGGAATGTAAAACTGGACTCACAGGAGAGGTTCAAATCATAGAAAGTTAGAGTGTCGGTCCTCTTGTACTTATGTCGGCATTGTGCCTTTTGAATTTAATTCCGATGCAATTTCTGTGTTTCATCGTCAATAAGAAGGTACAAGGTATACACTAACCCTGAAGTGAAGCATCGGAATCTAAAACCGGACTCACAGGAGAGGTTCAAATCATAGAAAGTAAGAGTGTCAGTCCTCTTGTACTTAAGTCGGCATTGTGCCTTTTGAATTAAATTCGGATCCAATTTCTGTGTTTCATCGTCAATAAGAAGGTCCAAGGGATACAGTAAACCTGAAGTGAAGCATCGGTATCTAAAACTGGACTCACAGGAGAGGTTCAAATTATAGAAAGTTAGAGTCTCAGTCCTCTTGTAAGTATGTCGGCATTGTGCCTTTTTAATTTAATTCCGATGCAATTTCTGTGCCTCATCGTCAATAAGAAGGTTCATGGTATTCAGTAAACCTGAGGTGTAACATCGGCATCTAAAACTGGACTCACAGGACAGGTTAAAATCATAGGAAGTTAGAGTGTCACTCGTCTTGTACTTAAGTCGGCATTGTGGCTTTTGAGTTTAATTCCGATGCTATTCCTGTGTATCATCGTCAATAAGAAGGTCCAACGTATACAGTACACCTGAAGTGAAGCATCGGAATCTAAAACTCGACTCCCAGGAGAGGGTCAAATCATAGAAAGTTAGAGTGTCAGTCCTCTTGTACTTAAGTCGGCATTGTGGCTTTCGTATTAAGTTCGGATGCAATTTCTGTGTTTCATCGTCAATAAGACGGTCCAAGGGAAACAGTAAACCTGAAGTGAAGCATCGGAATCTAAAACTGGACTGACAGGAGAGGTTCACATCATTGAAAGGGAGAGTGTCAGTCCTCTTGTACTTAAGTCGGCATTGTCCCTTTTGTATTAAATTCGGATGCAATTTCTGTGTTTCATCGACAATTAGAAGGTCCAAGGGATACAGTAAACCTGGAGTGAAGCATCGGAATCTAAAACTGGACTCACAGGAGAAGTTCCAATCATAGAAAGTTAGAGTGTCCGTCCTCTAGTACTAAAGTCGGCATTGTGCGATTTTGAATTTCATTCCGATTCAATTTCTGTATTTCATCGTCAATAAGAAGGTCCAAGGTATACAGTAAACCTGAAGTGAAGCATCGGAATCTAAAATTGGACCCACTGAGGAGGTTCAAATCATAGAAAGTTAGAGTCTCAGTCCAGTTGTACTTAAGTCGGCATTGTGCATTTTGAATTTAATTCCGATGCAATTTCTGTGCTACATCGTCAATAAGAAGGTCCAAGGTATACAGTAAACCTGAAGTGAAGCATCGGAATCTAGAATTCGACTCACAGCAGAGGTTCAAATCATAGGAAGTAAGAGTGTCAGTCCTCTTGTACTTAAGTCGGCATTGTGCCTTTTGTATTAAATTCCGATGCAATTTCTGTGTTTCATCCTCAGTAAGAAGGTCCAAGGGATACAGTAAACCTGAAGTGATGCATCGAAATCTAAAACTGGACTCACTGGAGAGGTTAAAATCATAGCGAGTGAGAGTGTCTGTCCGCTTTTACTTAAGTTGGCATTGTGCCTTTTGTATTAAATTCGGATCCAATTTCTGTGTTTCATCGTCAATAAGAAGGTCCAAGGGGTACAGTAAACCTGAAGTGAAGCATCGGAATCTAAAACTGGACTCACAGGAGAGGTTCAAATCATAGGAAGTTAGAGTCTCAGTCCAAGTGTATTTAAGTCGGCATTGTGCATTTTGAATTTAATTCCGATGCAATTTCTGTGCTACATCGTCAATAAGAAGGTCCAAGGTATACAGTAAACCTGAAGTGAAGCATCGGAATCTAGAACTCGACTCACAGGAGAGGTTCAAATCATAGGAAGTAAGAGTGTCAGTCCTCTTGTACTTAAGTCGGGATTGTGTCTTTTGTATTAAATTCCGATGCAATTTCTGTGTTTCATCCTCAATAAGAAGATCCAAAGGATACAATAAACCTGAAGTGAAACATCGGAATGTAAAACTGGACTCACAGGAGAGGTTCAAATCATAGAAAGTTAGAGTGTCAGTCCTCTTGTACTTATGTCGGCATTGTGCCTTTTGAATTTAATTCCGATGCAATTTCTGTGTTTCATCGTCAATAAGAAGGTACAATTTATACACAAACCCTGAAGTGAAGCATCGGAATCTAAAACTGGACTCACAGGATTGGCTCAAATTATAGAATATGAGAGTGTCAGTCCTCTTGTACTTTAGTCGGCATTGTCCCTTTTGTATTAAATTCGGATGCAATTTCTGTGTTTCATCGTCAATAAGAAGGTCCAAGGGATACAGTAAGTCTGAAGTGAAGCAACGGAATCTAGAACTCGACTCACAGGAGAGGTTCAAATCATAGGAAGTAAGAGTGTCAGTCCTCTTGTACTTAAGTCGGCATTGTGCCTTTTGTATTAAATTCCGATGCAATTTCTGTGTTTCATCCTCAATAAGAAGGTCCAAGGGATACAGTAAACCTGAAGTGATGCATCGAAATCTAAAACTGGACTCACAGGAGAGGTTCAAATCATAGCGAGTGAGAGTGTCAGTCCGCTTTTACTTAAGTTGGCATTGTGCCTTTTGTATTAAATTCTGATCCAATTTCTGTGTTTCATCGTCAATAAGAAGGTCCAAGGGATACAGTAAACCTGAAGTGAAGCATCGGAATCTAAAACTGGACTCACAGGAGAGGTTCAAATCATAGGAAGTTAGAGCCTCAGTCGAGTTGTACTTAAGTCGGCATTGTGCATTTTGAATTTAATTCCGATGCAATTTCTGTGCTACATCGTCAATAAGAAGGTCCAAGGTATACAGTAAACCTGAAGTGAAGCATCGGAATCTAGAACTCGACTCACAGGAGAGGTTCAAATCATAGGAAGTAAGAGTGTCAGTCCTCTTGTACTTAAGTCGCCATTGTGCCTTTTGTATTAAATTCCGATGCAATTTCTGTGTTTCATCCTCAATAAGAAGGTCCAAAGAATACAGTAAACCTGAAGTGAAACATCGGAATGTAAAACTGGACTCACAGGAGAGGTTCAAATCATAGAAAGTTAGAGTGTCAGTCCTCTTGTACTTATGTCGGCATTGTGCCTTTTGAATTTAATTCCGATGCAATTTCTGTGTTTCATCGTCAATAAGAAGGTACAATTTATACACTAACCCTGAAGTGAAGCATCGGAATCTAAAACTGGACTCACACGAGAGGTTCAAATCATAGCGAGTGAGAGTGTCAGTCCACTTTTACTTAAGTTGGCATTGTGCCTTTTGTATTAAATCCGGATCCAATTTCTGTGTTTCATCGTCAATAAGAAGGTCCAAGGGATACAGTAAACCTGAAGTGAAGCATCGGAATCTAAAACTGGACTCACAGGAGAGGTTCAAATCATAGGAAGTTAGAGTCTCAGTCCAGTTGAACTTAAGTCGGCATTGTGCATTTTGAATTTAATTCCGATGCAATTTCTGTGCTACATCGTCAATAAGAAGGTCCAAGGTATACAGTAAACCTGAAGTGAAGCATCGGAATCTAGAACTCGACTCACAGGAGAGGTTCAAATCATAGGAAGTAAGAGTGTCAGTCCTCTTGTACTTAAGTCGGCATTGTGCCTTTTGTATTAAATTCCGATGCAATTTCTGTGTTTCATCCTCAATAAGAAGGTCCAAAGGATACAGTAAACCTGAAGTGAAACATCGCAATGTAAAACTCGACTCACAGGAGAGGTTCAAATCATAGAAAGTTAGAGTGTCAGTCCTCTTGTACTTATGTCGGCATTGTGCCTTTTGAATTTAATTCCGATGCAATTTCTGTGTTTCATCGTCAATAAGAAGGTACAATTTATACACTAACCCTGAAGTGAAGCATCGGAATCTAAAACTGAACTCACAGGATTGGCTCAAATTATAGAATGTGAGAGTGTCAGTCCTCTTGTACTTAAGTCGGCATTGTCCCTTTTGTATTAAATTCGGATGCAATTTCTGTGTTTCATCGTCAATAAGAAGGTCCAAGGGATACAGTAAGTCTGAAGTGAAGCATCGGAATCTAAAACTGGACTCACAGGAGAGGTTCAAACATAGGAAGTAAGAGTGTCAGTCCTCTTGTACTTAAGTCGGCATTGTGCCTTTTGTATTAAATTCCGATGCAATTTCTGTGCCTCATCGTCAATAAGACGGTTCATGGTATACAGTAAACCTGAGGTGTAACATCGGCATCTAAAACTGGACTCACAGCAGAAGTTCAAATCATAGAAAGTTAGAGTGTCCGTCCTCTAGTACTTAAGTCGGCATTGTGATATTTTGAATTTAATTCCGATTCAATTTCTGTATTTCATCGTCAATAAGAAGGTCCAAGGTATACAGTAAACCTGAAGTGAAGCATCGGAATCTGAAACTGGACCCACTGGAGAGGTTCAAATCATAGAAAGTTAGAGTCTCAGTCCAGTTGTACTTAAGTCGGCATTCTGATTTTGAATTTAATTCCGATGCAATTTCTGTGCTACATCGTCAATAAGAAGGTCCAAGATATACAGTAAACCTGAAGTGAAGCATCGGAATCTAGAACTCGACTCACAGGAGGGGTTCAAATCATAGGAAGTAAGAGTGTCAGTCCTCTTGTACTTAAGTCGGCATTGTGCCCTGTTTGTATTAAATTCCGATGCAATTTCTGTGTTTCATCCTCAATACGAAAGTCCAAGGGATACAGTAAACCTGAAGTGATGCATCGAAATCTAAAACTGTACTCACAGGAGAGGTTCAAATCATAGCGAGTGAGAGTGTCAGTCCTTATTTACTTAAGTCGGCATTGTGCCTTTTGTATTAAATTTGGATGCAATTTCTGTGTTTCATCGTCAATAAGAAGGTGCAAGGTATACAGTAAACCTGAAGTGAAGCATCGGAATCTAAAACAGGACTCACAGGAGAAGTTCAAACCATAGGAAGTGGGAGCGTCAGTCCTCTTGTACTTAAGTCGGCATTGTGCCATTTGTATTAAATTCGGATGCAATTTCTGTATATCATCGACAATAAGAAGGTCCAAGGGATACAGTAAGTCTGAAGTGAAGCATCGGAATCTAAAACTGGACTCACAAGAGAGGTTCAAATCATAGGAAGTTAGTGTGTCAGTCCTCTTGTACTTAAGTCGGCATTGTGGCTTTCGTATTAAGTTCGGATGCAATTTCTGTGTTTCATCGTCAATAAGACGGTCCAAGGGAAACAGTAAACCTGAAGTGAAGCATCGGAATCTAAAACTGAACTGACAGGAGAGGTTCACATCGTTGAAAGGGAGAGTGTCAGTCCTCTTGTACTTAAGTCGGCATTGTGCCTTTTGTATTAAATTCCGTTGCAATTTCTGCGTTTCATCGTCAATAAGAAGGTCCAAGGAATACAGTAAACCTAAAGTGAAGCATCGAAATCTAAAACTGGACTCACAGGAGAGGTTCAAATCATAGAAAGTTACAGTGTCACTCCTCTGGTACTTAAGTCGGCATTGTGGCTTTTGAGTTTAATTCCGATGCTATTCCTGTGTATCATCGTCAATAAGAAGGTCCAACGTATACAGTAAACCTGAAGTGAAGCATCGGAATCTAAAACTCGACTCACAGGAGAGGGTCAAGTCATAGAAAGTTAGAGTGTCAGTCCTCTTGTACTTATGTCGGCATTGTGGCTTTCGTATTAAGTTCGGATGCAATTTCTGTGTTTCATCGTCAATAAGACGGTCCAAGGGAAACAGTAAACCTGAAGTGAAGCATCGGAATCAAAAACTGGACTGACAGGAGAGGTACACATCATTGAAAGGGAGAGTGTCAGTCCTCTTGTACTTAAGTCGGAATTGTGCCTTTTTGGATTAAATTCCGTTGCAATTTCTGTGTTTCATCGTCAATAAGAAGGTCCAAGGGATACAGTAAACCTGAAGCGAAGCATCGGAATCTAAAACTGGACTCACAGGAGAGGGTCAAATCATAGAAAGTTTGAGTGTCAGTCCTCTTCTACTTAAGTCGGCATTGTGCCTTTTGCATTTAATTCCGATGCATTTTCTGTGCTTCATCGCTAATCACCATGGTATACAGGAAACCTGAAGTGTAGCATCGGAATCTAAAACTGGACTCACAGGAGAGGTTCAAATCTTAGAAAGTTAGAGTGTCAGTCCTCTTGTACGTAAGTCGGCAATGTGCCTTTTGAATTAAATTCCGATGCAATTTCTGTGTTTCATCGTCAATAAGAAGTTCCAAAGTATACCGTAAACCTGAAGTGAAGCATCGGAATCTAAAACTCGGCTCACAGGAGAGGTTCAAATCATAGAAAGTTAGAGTGTCAGTCCTCTTGTACTTAAGTCGGCATTGTGTCTTTTGTATAAAATTCATATGCGATTTCTTTGTTTCGTCGTCAATAAGAAGGTCCAAGGGATACAGAAAACCTGAAGTGAAGCATCCGAATCTAAAGCTGGACTCACAGGAGAGGTTCAAATCATAGAAAGTTAGAGTGTCAGTCCTCTTGTACTTAAGACGGCATTGTGCCTTTTGAATTTAATTCCGATGCAATTTCTGTGCTTCATCGACAATAAGGAGGTCCAAGGGATACAGTAAACCTGCAGCGAAGCGTCGGAATCTAAAACTGGACTCACAGGAGAGGTTCAAATTATAGAAAGTTTGAGTGTCAGTCCTACTTAAGTCGGCATTGTGCCTTTTGAATTTTATTCCGATGCATTTTCTGTGCTTCATCGCTAATCACCATGGTATACAGGAAACCTGAAGTGTAGCATCGGAATCTAAAACTGGACTCACAGGAGAGGTTCAAATCTTAGAAAGTTAGAGTGGCAGTCCTCTTGTACTTAAGTCGGCAATGTGCCTTTTGAATTAAATTCCGATGTAATTTCTGTGTTCCATCGTCAATAAGAAGTTCCAAGGTATACAATAAACCTGAAGTGTAATATCGGCATCTAAAACTGGAATCACAGGAGAGGTTAAAATCATAGAAAGTTAGAGTGTCACTCCTCTTGTACTTAAGTCGGCATTGTGGCTTTTGAATTTAATTCCGATGCTATTCCTGTGTTTCATCGTCAATAAGATGGTCCAAGGGATACAGTAAACCTGAAGTGAAGCATCGGAATTTAAAACTGGACTCACAGGAGAGGTTCAAATCATAGAGAGTTAGAGTGTCAGTCCTCTTCTACTTAAGTCGGCATTGTGCCTTTTGAATTTAATTCCGATGCATTTTCTGTGCTTCATCGCCAATAAGAAGGTCCTTGGTATACACTAAACCTGAAGTGTAGCATCGGAATCTAAAACTTGACTTACAGGAGAGGTTCAAAACATAGAAAGTTAGAGTGTCAGTTCTCTTGTACTTAAGTCAGCATTGTGCCTTTTGAATTTAATTCCGATGCAATTTCTGTGTTTCATCGTCAATAAGAAGTTCCAAGTTATACAGTCAACCTGAAGTGAAGCATCGGAATCTAAAACTGGGCTCACAGGAGAGGTTCAAATCATAGAAAGTTAGAGTGTCAGTCCTCTGGTACTTAAGTAGGCATTGTGTCTTTTGTATAAAATTCATATGCGATTTCTGTGTTTCTTCGTCAATAAGAAGGTGCAAGGTATACTGTGAACCTGAAGTGAAACATCGGAATCTATAACTGGACTCAGAGGAGCGGTTCAAATCATAGAGAGTGAGAGTGTCAGTCCGCTTGTACTTAAGTTGGCATTGTGCCTTTTGTATTAAATTCGGATGCAATTTCTGTGTTTCATCGTCATTAAGAAGGTCCAAGGTATACAGTAAACCTGAACTGAAGCATTGGAATCTAAAACTGGACTCACAGGAGAGGTTCAAATCATAGAAATTGAGAGTGTCAGTCCTCTTGTACTGAAGTCGGCATTGTGCCTTTTGTATTAAATTCGAATGCAATTTCTGTGTTTCATCGTCAATAAGAAGGTCCAAGGGATACAGTAAACCTTAAGTGGAGCGTCGGAATCTAAAACCGGCCTCACAGGTGAGGTTCAAATCATAGGAAGTTAGAGTCTCAGTCCTCTTGTACTTAAGGCGGCATTGTGCTATGTTGAATTTAATTTCGATGCATTGTCTGTATTTCACCGTCAATAAGAAGGTCCAAGGTATACAGTAAACCTGAAGTGGAACATCGGAATCTAAAACTGGACTCACAGGAGAGGTTCAAATCATAGAAAGTTAGAGTCTCAGTCCTCTTGTACTTAAGTCGGCATTGTGCCTTTTGAATTTAATTCCGATGCAATTTCTGTGCTTCATCGTCAATAAGAGGGTCCATGGTATACAGTAAACCTGAAGTGTATCATCGGCATCTAAAACTGTACTCACAGGAGAGGTTCAAATCATAGAAAGTTAGAGTGTCATTCCTCTTGTACTTAAGTCGGCATTGTGGCTTTTGAATTTAATTCCGATGCAATTTCTGTGCTTCATCGTCAAAAAGAAGGTCCAAGGGATACAGTAAACCTGAAGTGAGGCATCGGAATCTAAAACTGGACTCACATTAGAGGTAAAATCATAGAAAGTTATAGTGTCAGTCCTCTTGTACTTAAGTCGGCATTGTGCCTTTTGTATTAAATTCGGATGCAATTTCTGTGTTTCATCGTCAATAAGAAGGTCCAAGGGATACAGTAAACCTGAAGTGAAGCATCGGAATCTAAAGCTGGCATCACAGGAGAGGTTCAAATCATAGAAAGTTAGAGTGTCAGTCCTCTTGTACTTAAGACGGCATTGTGCCTTTTGAATTTAATTCCGATGCAATTTCTGTGCTTCATCGACAATAAGGAGGTCCAAGAGATACAGTAAACCTGAAGCGAATCATCGGAATCTAAAACTGGACTCACAGGAGAGGTTCAAATCATAGAAAGTTTGAGTGTCAGTCCTCTTCTACTTATGTCGGCATTGTGCCTTTAGAATTTAATTCCGATGCATTTTCTGTGCTTCATCGCTAATAACCATGGTATACAGGAAACCTGAAGTGTAGCATCGGAATCTAAAACTTAACTAACAGGAGAGGTACAAATCTTAGAAAGTTAGAGTGTCAGTCCTCTTGTACTTAAGTCAGCAATGTGCCTTTTGAATTAAATTCCGATGCAATTTCTGTGTTTCATCGTCAATAAGAAGTTCCAAGGTATACAGTAAACCTGAAGTTAAGCATCGGAATCTAAAACTGGGCTCACAGGAGAGGTTCAAATCATAGAAAGTTAGAGTGTCAGTCCTCTTGTACTTAAGTCGGCATTGTGTCTTTTGTATAAACTTCATATGCAATTTTTGTGTTTCGTCGTCAATAAGAAGGTCCAAGGGATACAGTAAACCTGAAGTGAAACATCGGAATCTAAAACTGGACTCACAGGAGAGGTTCAAATCATAGAAAGTTAAGAGTGTCAGTCCTCTTGTACTTGAGTCGGCATTGTGCCTTTTGAATTTAATACCGATGCAATTTCTGTATTTCATCGTCAATAAGAAGGTCTAAGGGATACAGTAAACCAGAAGTGAAGCATCGAAATCTAAAACTGGACTCACAGGAGGGTTCATATCATAGAAAGTTAGAGTCTCAGTCCTCTTGTACTTAAGTCGGCATTGTGCCTTTTTAATTTAATTCCGATTCAATTTCAGTGCTTCATCGTCAATAAGAAGGTCCATGTTATACAGTAAACCTGAAGTGTAACATCGGCATCTAAAACTGGAATCGCAGGAGAGGTTAAAATCATAGAAAGTTAGAGTGTCACTCCTCTTGTACTTAAGTCGGCATTGTGGCTTTTGAATTTAATTCCGATGCTATTCCTGTGTTTCATCGTCAATAAGAAGGTCCAAGGGATACAGTAAACCTGAAGTGAAGCATCGGAATCTAAAACTGGACTCACAGGAGAGGTTCAAATCATAGAAAGTGTGAGTGTCAGTCCTCTTCTACTTAAGTCGGCATTGTGCCTTTTCCATTTAATTCCGATGCATTTTCTGTGCTTCATCGCTAATCACCATGGTATACAGGAAACCTGAAGTGTAGCATCGGAATCTAAAACTGGACTCACAGGCGAGGTTCAAATCATAGAAAGTTAGAGTGTCAGTCCTCTTGTACTTAAGACGGCATTGTGCCTTTTGAATTTAATTCCGATGCAATTTCTGTGCTTCATTGACGATAAGGAGGTCCAAGGGATACAGTAAACCTGCAGCGAAGCATCGGAATCTAAAACTGGACTCACAGGAGAGGTTCAAATCATAGAAAGTTTGAGTGTCAGTCCTACTTAAGTCGGCATTGTGCTATTTGAATTTAATTCCGATGCATTTTCTGTGCTTCATCGCTAATCACCATGGTATACAGGAAACCTGAAGTGTAGCATCGGAATCTAAAACTGGACTCACAGGAGAGGTTCAAATCTTAGAAAGTTAGAGTGTCAGTCCTCTTCTACTTAAGTCGGCATTGTGCCATTTGAATTTAATTCCGATGCATTTTCTGTGCTTCATCGCCAATAAGAAGGTCCTTGGTATACAGTAAACCTGAAGTGTAGCTTCGGAATCTAAAACTGGACTCACAGGAGAGGTTCAAATCATAGAAAGTTAGAGTGTCAGTCCTCTTGTACTTAAGTCAGCATTGTGTCTTTTGAATTTAATTCCGTTGCAATTTCTGTGTTTCATCGTCAATAAGAAGTTCCAAGTTTTACAGTCAACCTGAAGTGAAGCATCGGAATCTAAAACTGGGCTCACAGGAGAGGTTCAAATCATAGAAAGTTAGAGTGTCAGTCCTCTGGTACTTAAGTCGGCATTGCGTCTTTTGTATAAATTTCATATGCGATTTCTGTGTTTCTTCGTCAATAAGAAGGTGCAAGGTATACTGTGAACTTGAAGTGAAACATCGGAATCTAAAACTGGACTCAGAGGAGCGGTTCAAATCATAGAGAGTGAGAGTGTCAGTCCGCTTGTACTTAAGTTGGCATTGTGCCTTTTGTATTAAATTCGGATGCAATTTCTGTGTTTCATCGTCATTAAGAAGGTCCAAGGTATACAGTAAACCTGAAGTGAAGCATCGGAATCTAAAACTGGACTCACAGGAGAGGTTCAAATCATAGAAAGTGAGAGTGTCAGTCCTCTTGTACTGAAGTCGGCATTGTGCCTTTTGTATTATATTCGAATGCAATTTCTGTGTTTCATCGTCAATAAGAAGGTCCAAGGGATACAGTAAACCTTAAGTGGAGCATCGGAATCTAAAACTGGCCTCACAGGTGGGGTTCAAATCATAGGAAGTTAGAGTCTCAGTCCTCTTGTACTTAAGTCGGCATTGTGCTATGTTGAATTTAATTCCGATGCAATGTCTGTATTTCATCGTCAATAAGAAAGTCCAAGGTATACAGTAAACCTGAAGTGGAGCATCGGAATCTAAAACTGGACTCACAGGAGAGGTTCAAATCATAGAAAGTTAGAGTCTCAGTCCCCTTGTACTTAAGTCGGCATTGTGCCTTTAGAATTTAATTCCGATGCAATTTCTGTGCTTCATCGTTAACAAGAGGGTCCATGGTATACAGTAAACCTGAAGAGTATCATCGGCATCTAAACCTGTACTCACAGGAGAGGTTCACATCATAGAAAGTTAGAGTGTCATTCCTCTTGTACTTAAGTCGGCATTGTGGCTTTTGAATTTAATTCCGATGCAATATCTGTGCTTCATCGTCAAAAATAAGGTCCAAGGGATACAGTAAACCTGAAGTGAGGCATCGGAATCTAAAACTGGACTCACATTAGAGGTAAAATCATAGGAAGTTATAGTGTCAGTCCTCTTGTACTTAAGTCGGCATTGTGCCTTTTGTATTAAATTCGGATGCAATTTCTGTATTTCATCGTCAATAAGAAGGTCCAAGGGATACAGTAAACCTGAAGTGAAGCATCGGAATCTAAAGCTGGACTCACAGGAGAGGTTCAAATCATAGAAAGTTAGAGTGTCAGTCCTCTTGTACTTAAGACGGCATTGTGCCTTTTGAATTTAATTCCAATGCAATTTCTGTGCTTCATCGACAATAAGGAGGTCCAAGGGATACAGTAAACCTGAAGCGAAGCATCGGAATCTAAAACTGGACTAACAGGAGAGGTTCAAATCATAGAAAGTTTGAGTGTCAGTCCTCTTCTACTTAAGTCGGCATTGTGCCTTTTGAATTTAATTCCGATGCATTTTCTGTGCTTCATCGCTAATCACCATGGTATACAGGAAACCTGAAGTGTAGCATCGGAATCTAAAACTGGACTCACAGGAGAGGTTCAAATCTTAGAAAGTTAGAGTGTCAGTCCTCTTGTACTTAAGTCGGCAATGTGCCTTTTGAATTAAATTCCGATGCAATTTCTGTGTTTCTTCGTCAATAACAAGTTCCAAGGTATACAGTAAACCTGAAGTGAAGCATCGGAATCTAAAACTGGGCTCACAGGAGAGGTTCAAATCATAGAAAGTTAGAGTGTCAGTCCTCTTGTACTTAAGTCGGCATTGTGTCTTTTGTATAAAATTCATATGCAATTTCTGTGTTTCGTCGTCAATAAGAGGGTCCAAGGGATACAGTAAACCTGAAGTGAAGCATCGGAATCTAAACTGGACTCACAGGAGAGGTTGAAATCATAGAAAGTTAGAGTGTCAGTCCTCTTGTACTTAAGTCGGCATTGTGCCTTTTGTATTAAATTCGGATGCAATTCCTGTGTTTCATCGTCAATAAGAAGTTCCAAGGGATACAGTAAACCAGAAGTGAAGCATCGAAATCTAAAACTGGACTCACAGGAGAGGTTCAAATCATAGAAAGTTAGAGTCTCAGTCCTCTTGTACTTAAGTCGGCATTGTGCCTTTTAAATTTAATTCCGATTCAATTTCTGTGCTTCATCGTCAATAAGAAGGACCATGTTATACAGTAAACCTGAAGTGTATCATCGGCATCTAAAACTGTACTCACAGGAGAGGTGCAAATCATAGAAAGTTAGAGTGTCATTCCTCTTGTACTTAAGTCGGCATTGTGGCTTTTGAATTTAATTCCGATGCAATTTCTGTGCTTCATCGTCAATAAGAAGGCCCATGGTATACAGTAAACCTGAAGTGCATCATCGGCATCTAAAACTGTACTCACAGCAGAGGTTCAAATCATAGAAAGTTAGAGTGTCATTCCTCTTGTACTTACGTCGGCATTGTGGCTTTTGAATTTAATTCCGATGCAATTTCTGTGCTTCATCGTCAATAAGAAGGTCCAAGTGATACAGTAAACCTGAAGTGAAGCATCGGAATCTAAAGCTGGACTCACAGGAGAGGTAAAAATCATTGAAAGTTAGAGTGTCAGTCCTCTTGTACTTCAGTCGGCATTGTACCTTTTGAATTTAATTCCGATGCAATTTCTGTGTTTCATCGTCAATACGAAGGTCCAAGGTTTACAGTAAACCTGAAGTTAAGCATCGGAATCTAAAACTGGACTCACAGGAGAGATTCAAATTATAGAAAGTGAGAGTGTAAGTCCTCTTGTACTTAAGTCTGCATTGTGCCTTTTGTATTAAATTCGGATGCAATTCCTGTGTTTCATCGTCAATAAGAAGGTCCAAAGGATACACTAAACCTGAAGTGAAGGATCGGAATGTAAAACTGGAATCACAGGAGAGGTTCAAATCATAGAAAGTTAGAGTGTCAGTCCTCTTGTACTTAAGTCAGCATTGTGTCTTTTGAATTTAATTCCGTTGCAATTTCTGTGTTTCATCGTCAATAAGAAGTTCCAAGTTTTACAGTCAACCTGAAGTGAAGCATCGGAATCTAAAACTGGGCTCACAGGAGAGGTTCAAATCATAGAAAGTTAGAGTGTCAGTCCTCTGGTACTTAAGTCGGCATTGCGTCTTTTGTATAAATTTCATATGCGATTTCTGTGTTTCTTCGTCAATAAGAAGGTGCAAGGTATACTGTGAACTTGAAGTGAAACATCGGAATCTAAAACTGGACTCAGAGGAGCGGTTCAAATCATAGAGAGTGAGAGTGTCAGTCCGCTTGTACTTAAGTTGGCATTGTGCCTTTTGTATTAAATTCGGATGCAATTTCTGTGTTTCATCGTCATTAAGAAGGTCCAAGGTATACAGTAAACCTGAAGTGAAGCATCGGAATCTAAAACTGGACTCACAGGAGAGGTTCAAATCATAGAAAGTGAGAGTGTCAGTCCTCTTGTACTGAAGTCGGCATTGTGCCTTTTGTATTAAATTCGAATGCAATTTCTGTGTTTCATCGTCAATAAGAAGGTCCAAGGGATACAGTAAACCTTAAGTGGAGCATCGGAATCTAAAACTGGCCTCACAGGTGGGGTTCAAATCATAGGAAGTTAGAGTCTCAGTCCTCTTGTACTTAAGTCGGCATTGTGCTATGTTGAATTTAATTCCGATGCAATGTCTGTATTTCATCGTCAATAAGAAAGTCCAAGGTATACAGTAAACCTGAAGTGGAGCATCGGAATCTAAAACTGGACTCACAGGAGAGGTTCAAATCATAGAAAGTTAGAGTCTCAGTCCCCTTGTACTTAAGTCGGCATTGTGCCTTTTGAATTTAATTCCGATGCAATTTCTGTGCTTCATCGTTAACAAGAGGGTCCATGGTATACAGTAAACCTGAAGAGTATCATCGGCATCTAAACCTGTACTCACAGGAGAGGTTCACATCATAGAAAGTTAGAGTGTCATTCCTCTTGTACTTAAGTCGGCATTGTGGCTTTTGAATTTAATTCCGATGCAATATCTGTGCTTCATCGTCAAAAATAAGGTCCAAGGGATACAGTAAACCTGAAGTGAGGCATCGGAATCTAAAACTGGACTCACATTAGAGGTAAAATCATAGGAAGTTATAGTGTCAGTCCTCTTGTACTTAAGTCGGCATTGTGCCTTTTGTATTAAATTCGGATGCAATTTCTGTATTTCATCGTCAATAAGAAGGTCCAAGGGATACAGTAAACCTGAAGTGAAGCATCGGAATCTAAAGCTGGACTCACAGGAGAGGTTCAAATCATAGAAAGTTAGAGTGTCAGTCCTCTTGTACTTAAGACGGCATTGTGCCTTTTGAATTTAATTCCAATGCAATTTCTGTGCTTCATCGACAATAAGGAGGTCCAAGGGATACAGTAAACCTGAAGCGAAGCATCGGAATCTAAAACTGGACTAACAGGAGAGGTTCAAATCATAGAAAGTTTGAGTGTCAGTCCTCTTCTACTTAAGTCGGCATTGTGCCTTTTGAATTTAATTCCGATGCATTTTCTGTGCTTCATCGCTAATCACCATGGTATACAGGAAACCTGAAGTGTAGCATCGGAATCTAAAACTGGACTCACAGGAGAGGTTCAAATCTTAGAAAGTTAGAGTGTCAGTCCTCTTGTACTTAAGTCGGCAATGTGCCTTTTGAATTAAATTCCGATGCAATTTCTGTGTTTCTTCGTCAATAACAAGTTCCAAGGTATACAGTAAACCTGAAGTGAAGCATCGGAATCTAAAACTGGGCTCACAGGAGAGGTTCAAATCATAGAAAGTTAGAGTGTCAGTCCTCTTGTACTTAAGTCGGCATTGTGTCTTTTGTATAAAATTCATATGCAATTTCTGTGTTTCGTCGTCAATAAGAGGGTCCAAGGGATACAGTAAACCTGAAGTGAAGCATCGGAATCTAAACTGGACTCACAGGAGAGGTTGAAATCATAGAAAGTTAGAGTGTCAGTCCTCTTGTACTTAAGTCGGCATTGTGCCTTTTGTATTAAATTCGGATGCAATTCCTGTGTTTCATCGTCAATAAGAAGGTCCAAGGGATACAGTAAACCAGAAGTGAAGCATCGAAATCTAAAACTGGACTCACAGGAGAGGTTCAAATCATAGAAAGTTAGAGTCTCAGTCCTCTTGTACTTAAGTCGGCATTGTGCCTTTTAAATTTAATTCCGATTCAATTTCTGTGCTTCATCGTCAATAAGAAGGACCATGTTATACAGTAAACCTGAAGTGTATCATCGGCATCTAAAACTGTACTCACAGGAGAGGTGCAAATCATAGAAAGTTAGAGTGTCATTCCTCTTGTACTTAAGTCGGCATTGTGGCTTTTGAATTTAATTCCGATGCAATTTCTGTGCTTCATCGTCAATAAGAAGGCCCATGGTATACAGTAAACCTGAAGTGCATCATCGGCATCTAAAACTGTACTCACAGCAGAGGTTCAAATCATAGAAAGTTAGAGTGTCATTCCTCTTGTACTTACGTCGGCATTGTGGCTTTTGAATTTAATTCCGATGCAATTTCTGTGCTTCATCGTCAATAAGAAGGTCCAAGTGATACAGTAAACCTGAAGTGAAGCATCGGAATCTAAAGCTGGACTCACAGGAGAGGTAAAAATCATTGAAAGTTAGAGTGTCAGTCCTCTTGTACTTCAGTCGGCATTGTACCTTTTGAATTTAATTCCGATGCAATTTCTGTGTTTCATCGTCAATACGAAGGTCCAAGGTTTACAGTAAACCTGAAGTTAAGCATCGGAATCTAAAACTGGACTCACAGGAGAGATTCAAATTATAGAAAGTGAGAGTGTAAGTCCTCTTGTACTTAAGTCGGCATTGTGCCTTTTGTATTAAATTCGGATGCAATTCCTGTGTTTCATCGTCAATAAGAAGGTCCAAAGGATACACTAAACCTGAAGTGAAGGATCGGAATGTAAAACTGGAATCACAGGAGAGGTTCAAATCATAGAAAGTTAGAGTGTCAGTCCTCTTGTACTTAAGTCGGCATTGTGCCCTTTGAATTTAATTCCGATGCAATTTCTGTGTTTCATCGTCAATAAGAAGCTGCAAGGTATACACTAAACCTGAAGTCAAGCATCGGAATCTAAAACTGGACTCTCAGGAGTGGTTCAAATCATAGAAAGTGAGAGGGTCAATCCTCTTGTACTTAAGACAGCATTGGCCCTTTTGTATTAAATTCGGATGCAATTTCTGTGTTTCATCGTCTATGAGAAGGTCCAAGGGATACGGTAAACCAGAAGTGAAGCATCGGAATCTATAACTGGACTCACAGGAGAAGTTCAAATCATAGAAATATAGAGTGTCTGTCCTCTAGTACTTAAGTCGGCATTGTGCTATTTTGAACTTAATTCCGATTCAATTTCTGTATTTCATCGTCAATAAGAAGGTCCAAGGTATACAGTAAACCTGAAGTGAAGCATCGGTATCTAAAACTAGACTCACAGGAGAGGTTCAAATCATAGAAAGTTAGAGTCTCAGTCCTGTTGTACTTAAGTCGGCATTGTGCCTTTTGAATTTAATTCCGATGCAATGTCTGTATTTCATCGTCAATAAGAAGGTCCATGGTATACAGTAAACCTAAAGTGGAGCATCGGAATCTAAACCTGGACTCACAGGTGATGTTCAAATCATGGAAAGTTAGAGTCTCAGTTCTCTTGTACTTAAGTGGGCATTGTGCCTTTTGAATTTAATTCCGATGCATTTTCTGTGCTTCATCGTCAATAAGAAGGTCCATGGTATACAGTAAACCTGAAGTGTAACATCGGCATCTAAAACTGGACTCACAGGAGAGGTTCAAATCATAGAAAGTTAGAGTGTCACTCCTCTTGTACTTAGTCGGCATTGTGGCTTTTGAATTTAATTCCGATGCAATTTCTGTGCTTCATCGTCAAAAAGAAGGTCCAAGGGATACAGTAAACCTGAAGTGAGGCATCGGAAATTAGACCTGGACTCGCATTAGAGGTTCAAATCATACAAAGTTATAGTGTCAGTCCTCTTGTACTTAAGTCGGCATTGTGCCTTTTGTATCAAATTCGGATGCAATTTCTGTGTTTCATCGTCAATAAGAAGGTCCAAGGGATACAGTTAACCTGAAGTGAAGCATCGGAAACTAAAGCTGGACTCACAGGAGAGGTTCAAATCATAGAAAGTTAGAGTGTCACTCCTTATGTACTGAAGTCGGCATTGTGCCTTTTGAATTTAATTCCGATGCAATGTCTGTGTTTCATCGTCAATACGAAGGTCCAAGGTTTACAGTAAACTTGAAGTTAAGCACCGGAATCAAAAACTGGACTCACAGGAGAGGTTCAAATCATAGAAAGTTTGAGTGTCAGTCCTCTTCTACTTAAGTCGGCATTATGCCTTTTGAATTTAATTCCGATGCATTTTCTGTGCTTCATCGCTAATCACCATGGTATACAGGAAACCTGAAGTGTAGCATCGGAATCTAAAACTGGACTCACAGGAGAGGTTCAAATCTTAGAAAGTTAGAGTGTCAGTCCTCTTGTACTTAAGTCGGCAATGTGCCTTTTGAATTAAATTCCGATGCAGTTTCTGTGTTTCATCGTCAATAAGAAGTTCCAAGGTATACAGTAAACCTAAATTGCAGCATCGGAATCTAAAACTGGGCTCACAGGAGAGGTTCAAATCATAGTAAGTTAGAGTGTCAGTCCTCTTGTACTTAAGTCGGCATTGTGCCTTTTGAATTTAATACCGATGCAATTTCTGTATTTCATCGTCAATAAGAAGGTCCAAGGGATACAGTAAACCAGAAGTGAAGCATCGAAATCTAAAACTGGACTCACAGGAGGGGTTCAAATCATAGAAAGTTAGAGTCTCAGTCCTCTTGTACTTAAGTCGGCATTGTGCCTTTTTAATTTAATTCCGATTCAATTTCTGTGCTTCATCGTCAATAAGAAGGTCCATGTTATACAGTAAACCTGAAGTGTAACATCGGCATCTAAAACTGGAATCACAGGAGAGGTTAAAATCATAGAAAGTTAGAGTGTCACTCCTCTTGTACTTACGTCGGCATTGTGGCTTTTGAATTTAATTCCGATGCAATTTCTGTGCTTCATCGTCAATAAGAAGGTCCAAGTGATACAGTAAACCTGAAGTGAAGCATCGGAATCTAAAGCTGGACTCACAGGAGAGGTAAAAATCATTGAAAGTTAGAGTGTCAGTCCTCTTGTACTTCAGTCGGCATTGTACCTTTTGAATTTAATTCCGATGCAATTTCTGTGTTTCATCGTCAATACGAAGGTCCAAGGTTTACAGTAAACCTGAAGTTAAGCATCGGAATCTAAAACTGGACTCACAGGAGAGATTCAAATTATAGAAAGTGAGAGTGTAAGTCCTCTTGTACTTAAGTCGGCATTGTGCCTTTTGTATTAAATTCGGATGCAATTCCTGTGTTTCATCGTCAATAAGAAGGTCCAAAGGATACACTAAACCTGAAGTGAAGGATCGGAATGTAAAACTGGAATCACAGGAGAGGTTCAAATCATAGAAAGTTAGAGTGTCAGTCCTCTTGTACTTAAGTCGGCATTGTGCCCTTTGAATTTAATTCCGATGCAATTTCTGTGTTTCATCGTCAATAAGAAGCTGCAAGGTATACACTAAACCTGAAGTCAAGCATCGGAATCTAAAACTGGACTCTCAGGAGTGGTTCAAATCATAGAAAGTGAGAGGGTCAATCCTCTTGTACTTAAGACAGCATTGGCCCTTTTGTATTAAATTCGGATGCAATTTCTGTGTTTCATCGTCTATGAGAAGGTCCAAGGGATACGGTAAACCAGAAGTGAAGCATCGGAATCTAAAACTGGACTCACAGGAGAAGTTCAAATCATAGAAATATAGAGTGTCTGTCCTCTAGTACTTAAGTCGGCATTGTGCTATTTTGAACTTAATTCCGATTCAATTTCTGTATTTCATCGTCAATAAGAAGGTCCAAGGTATACAGTAAACCTGAAGTGAAGCATCGGTATCTAAAACTAGACTCACAGGAGAGGTTCAAATCATAGAAAGTTAGAGTCTCAGTCCTGTTGTACTTAAGTCGGCATTGTGCCTTTTGAATTTAATTCCGATGCAATGTCTGTATTTCATCGTCAATAAGAAGGTCCATGGTATACAGTAAACCTAAAGTGGAGCATCGGAATCTAAACCTGGACTCACAGGTGATGTTCAAATCATGGAAAGTTAGAGTCTCAGATCTCTTGTACTTAAGTGGGCATTGTGCCTTTTGAATTTAATTCCGATGCATTTTCTGTGCTTCATCGTCAATAAGAAGGTCCATGGTATACAGTAAACCTGAAGTGTAACATCGGCATCTAAAACTGGACTCACAGGAGAGGTTCAAATCATAGAAAGTTAGAGTGTCACTCCTCTTGTACTTAGTCGGCATTGTGGCTTTTGAATTTAATTCCGATGCAATTTCTGTGCTTCATCGTCAAAAAGAAGGTCCAAGGGATACAGTAAACCTGAAGTGAGGCATCGGAAATTAGACCTGGACTCGCATTAGAGGTTCAAATCATACAAAGTTATAGTGTCAGTCCTCTTGTACTTAAGTCGGCATTGTGCCTTTTGTATCAAATTCGGATGCAATTTCTGTGTTTCATCGTCAATAAGAAGGTCCAAGGGATACAGTTAACCTGAAGTGAAGCATCGGAAACTAAAGCTGGACTCACAGGAGAGGTTCAAATCATAGAAAGTTAGAGTGTCACTCCTTATGTACTGAAGTCGGCATTGTGCCTTTTGAATTTAATTCCGATGCAATGTCTGTGTTCCATCGTCAATACGAAGGTCCAAGGTTTACAGTAAACTTGAAGTTAAGCACCGGAATCAAAAACTGGACTCACAGGAGAGGTTCAAATCATAGAAAGTTTGAGTGTCAGTCCTCTTCTACTTAAGTCGGCATTATGCCTTTTGAATTTAATTCCGATGCATTTTCTGTGCTTCATCGCTAATCACCATGGTATACAGGAAACCTGAAGTGTAGCATCGGAATCTAAAACTGGACTCACAGGAGAGGTTCTAATCTTAGAAAGTTAGAGTGTCAGTCCTCTTGTACTTAAGTCGGCAATGTGCCTTTTGAATTAAATTCCGATGCAGTTTCTGTGTTTCATCGTCAATAAGAAGTTCCAAGGTATACAGTAAACCTAAATTGCAGCATCGGAATCTAAAACTGGGCTCACAGGAGAGGTTCAAATCATAGAAAGTTAGAGTGTCAGTCCTCTTGTACTTAAGTCGGCATTGTGCCTTTTGAATTTAATACCGATGCAATTTCTGTATTTCATCGTCAATAAGAAGGTCCAAGGGATACAGTAAACCAGAAGTGAAGCATCGAAATCTAAAACTGGACTCACAGGAGGGGTTCAAATCATAGAAAGTTAGAGTCTCAGTCCTCTTGTACTTAAGTCGGCATTGTGCCTTTTTAATTTAATTCCGATTCAATTTCTGTGCTTCATCGTCAATAAGAAGGTCCATGTTATACAGTAAACCTGAAGTGTAACATCGGCATCTAAAACTGGAATCACAGGAGAGGTTAAAATCATAGAAAGTTAGAGTGTCACTCCTCTTGTACTTAAGTCGGCATTGTGGCTTTTGAATTTAATTCCGATGCTATTCCTGTGTTTCATCGTCAATAAGAAGGTCCAAGGGATACAGTAAACCTGAAGTGAAGCATCGGAATCTAAAGCTGGACTCACAGGAGAGGTAAAAATCATTGAAAGTTAGAGTGTCAGTCCTCTTGTACTTAAGTCGGCATTGTACCTTTTGAATTTAATTCCGATGCAATTTCTGTGTTTCATCGTCTATAAGAAGGTCCAAGGTATACAGTAAACCTGAAGTGAAGCATCGGTATCTAAAACTGGACTCACAGGAGAGATTCAAATCATAGAATGTTAGAGTCTCAGTCCTGTTGTACTTAAGTCGGCATTGTGCCTTTTGAATTTAATTCCGATGCAATGTCTGTATTTCATCGTCAATAAGAAGGTCCATGGTATACAGTAAACCTGAAGTGAAGCATCGGAATCTAAAGCTGGACTCACAGGAGAGGTAAAAATCATTGAAAGTTAGAGTGTCAGTCCTCTTGTACTTCAGTCGGCATTGTACCTTTTGAATTTAATTCCGATGCAATTTCTGTGTTTCATCGTCAATACGAAGGTCCAAGGTTTACAGTAAACCTGAAGTTAAGCATCGGAATCTAAAACTGGACTCACAGGAGAGATTCAAATTATAGAAAGTGAGAGTGTAAGTCCTCTTGTACTTAAGTCGGCATTGTGCTATTTTGAATTTAATTCCGATTAAATTTCTGTATTTCATCGTCAATAAGAAGGTCCAAGGTATACAGTAAACCTGAAGTGAAGCATCGGAATCTAAAACTGGACTCACAGGAGAGGTTCAAATCATAGAAAGTTAGAGTCTCTGTCCTGTTGTACTTAAGTCGGCATTGTGCCTTTTGAATTTAATTCCGATGCAATGTCTGTATTTCATCGTCACTAAGAAGGTCCATGGTATACAGTAAACCTAAAGTGGAGCATCGGAATCTAAAACTGGACTCACAGGGGAGGTTCAAATCATAGAAAGTTAGAGTGTCACTCCTCTTGTACTTAGTCGGCATTGTGGTTTTTGAATTTAATTCCGATGCAATTTCTGTGCTTCATCGTCAAAAAGAAGGTCCAAGGGATACAGTAAACCTGAAGTGAGGCATCGGAATCTAGAAGTGGAGTCGCATTAGCGTTTCAAATCATACAAAGTTATAGTGTCAGTCCTCTTGTACTTAAGTCAGCATTGTGCCTTTTGTATTAAATTCGGATGCAATTTATGTGTTTCATCGTCAATAAGAAGGTCCAAGGGATACAGTTAACCTGAGGTGAAGCATCGGAAACTAAAGCTGGACTCACAGGAGAGGTTCAAATCATAGAAAGTTAGAGTGTCACTCCTTATGTACTGAAGTCGGCATTGTGCCTTTTGAATTTAATTCCGATGCAATGTCTGTGTTTCATCGTCAATACGAAGGTCCAAGGTCTACAGTAAACTTGAAGTTAAGCACCGGAATCAAAAACTGGACTCACAGGAGAGGTTCAAATCATAGAAAGTTTGAGTGTCAGTCCTCTTCTACTTAAGTCGGCATTGTGCCTTTTGAATTTAATTCCGATTTATTTTCTGTGCTTCATCGCTAATCACCATGGTATACAGGAAACATGAAGTGTAGCATCGGAATCTAAAACTGGACTCACAGGAGAGGTTCAAATCTTAGAAAGTTAGAGTGTCAGTCCTCTTGTACTTAAGTCGGCAATGTGCCTTTTGAATTAAATTCCGATGCAATTTCTGTGTTTCATCGTCAATAAGAAGTTCCAAGGTATACAGTAAACCTAAATTGAAGCATCGGAATCTAAAACTGGGCTCACAGGAGAGGTTCAAATCATAGAAAGTTTGAGTGTCAGTCCTCTTCTACTTAAGTCGGCATTGTGCCTTTTGAATTTAATTCCGATGCATTTTCTGTGCTTCATCGCTAATCACCATGGTACACAGGAAACATGAAGTGTAGCATCGGAATCTAAAACTGGACTTCCAGGAGAGGTTCAAATCATAGAAAGTTAGAGTGTCAGTCCTCTTGTACTTAAGTCGGCATTGTGCCTTTTGAATTTAATACCGATGCAATTTCTGTATTTCATCGTCAATAAGAAGGTCCAAGGGATACAGTAAACCAGAAGTGAAGCATCGAAATCTAAAACTGGACTCACAGGAGGGGTTCAAATCATAGAAAGTTAGAGTGTCACTCCTCTTGTACTTAGTCGGCATTGTGGTTTTTGAATTTAATTCCGATGCAATTTCTGTGCTTCATCGTCAAAAAGAAGGTCCAAGGGATACAGTAAACCTGAAGTGAGGCATCGGAATCTAGAAGTGGAGTCGCATTAGCGTTTCAAATCATACAAAGTTATAGTGTCAGTCCTCTTGTACTTAAGTCAGCATTGTGCCTTTTGTATTAAATTCGGATGCAATTTCTGTGTTTCATCGTCAATAAGAAGGTCCAAGGGATACAGTTAACCTGAGGTGAAGCATCGGAAACTAAAGCTGGACTCACAGGAGAGGTTCAAATCATAGAAAGTTAGAGTCTCACTCCTTATGTACTGAAGTCGGCATTGTGCCTTTTGAATTTAATTCCGATGCAATGTCTGTGTTTCATCGTCAATACGAAGGTCCAAGGTCTACAGTAAACTTGAAGTTAAGCACCAGAATCAAAAACTGGACTCACAGGAGAGGTTCAAATCATAGAAAGTTTGAGTGTCAGTCCTCTTCTACTTAAGTCGGCATTGTGCCTTTTGAATTTAATTCCGATTTATTTTCTGTGCTTCATCGCTAATCACCATGGTATACAGGAAACATGAAGTGTAGCATCGGAATCTAAAACTGGACTCACAGGAGAGGTTCAAATCTTAGAAAGTTAGAGTGTCAGTCCTCTTGTACTTAAGTCGGCAATGTGCCTTTTGAATTAAATTCCGATGCAATTTCTGTGTTTCATCGTCAATAAGAAGTTCCAAGGTATACAGTAAACCTAAATTGAAGCATCGGAATCTAAAACTGGGCTCACAGGAGAGGTTCAAATCATAGAAAGTTTGAGTGTCAGTCCTCTTCTACTTAAGTCGGCATTGTGCCTTTTGAATTTAATTCCGATGCATTTTCTGTGCTTCATCGCTAATCACCATGGTACACAGGAAACATGAAGTGTAGCATCGGAATCTAAAACTGGACTTCCAGGAGAGGTTCAAATCATAGAAAGTTAGAGTGTCAGTCCTCTTGTACTTAAGTCGGCATTGTGCCTTTTGAATTTAATACCGATGCAATTTCTGTATTTCATCGTCAATAAGAAGGTCCAAGGGATACAGTAAACCAGAAGTGAAGCATCGAAATCTAAAACTGGACTCACAGGAGGGGTTCAAATCATAGAAAGTTAGAGTCTCAGTCCTCTTGTACTTAAGTCGGCATTGTGCCTTTTTAATTTAATTCCGATTCAATTTCTGTGCTTCATCGTCAATAAGAAGGTCCATGTTATACAGTAAACCTGAAGTGTAACATCGGCATCTAAAACTGGAATCACAGGAGAGGTTAAAATCATAGAAAGTTAGAGTGTCATTCCTCTTGTACTTACGTCGGCATTGTGGCTTTTGAATTTAATTCCGATGCAATTTCTGTGCTTCATCGTCAATAAGAAGGTCCAAGGGATACAGTAAACCTGAAGTGAAGCATCGGAATCTAAAGCTGGACTCACAGGAGAGGTAAAAATCATTGAAAGTTAGAGTGTCAGTCCTTTTGTACTTCAGTCGGCATTGTACCTTTTGAATTTAATTCCGATGCAATTTCTGTGTTTCATCGTCAATACGAAGGTCCAAGGTTTACAGTAAACCTGAAGTTAAGCATCGGAATCTAAAACTGGACTCACAGGAGAGATTCAAATTATAGAAAGTGAGAGTGTAAGTCCTCTTGTACTTAAGTCGGCATTGTGCCTTTTGTATTAAATTCGGATGCAATTCCTGTGTTTCATCGTCAATAAGAAGGTCCAAAGGATACACTAAACCTGAAGTGAAGCATCGGAATGTAAAACTGGACTCACAGGAGAGGTTCAAATCATAGAAAGTTAGAGTGTCAGTCCTCTTGTACTTAAGTCGGCATTGTGCCCTTTGAATTTAATTCCGATGCAATTTCTGTGTTTCATCGTCAATAAGAAGCTGCAAGGTATAAACTAAACCTGAAGTCAAGCATCGGAATCTAAAACTGGACTCTCAGGAGTGGTTCAAATCATAGAAAGTGAGAGGGTCAATCCTCTTGTACTTAAGACAGCATTGGCCCTTTTGTATTAAATTCGGATGCAATTTCTGTGTTTCATCGTCTATAAGAAGGTACAAGGGATACAGTAAACCAGAAGTGAAGCATCGGAATCCAAAACTGGACTCACAGGAGAAGTTAAAATCATAGAAAGTTAGAGTGTTCGTCCTCTAGTACTTAAGTCGGCATTGTGCTATTTTCAATTTAATTCCGATTCAATTTCTGTATTTCATCGTCAATAAGAAGGTCCAAGGTATACAGTAAACCTGAAGTGAAGCATCGGAATCTAAAACTGGACTCACAGGAGAGGTTCAAATCATAGAAAGTTAGAGTCTCTGTCCTGTTGTACTTAAGTCGGCATTGTGCCTTTTGAATTTAATTCCGATGCAATGTCTGTATTTCATCGTCACTAAGAAGGTCCATGGTATACAGTAAACCTAGAGTGGAGCATCGGAATCTAAAACTGGACTCACAGGGGAGGTTCAAATCATAGAAAGTTAGAGTCTCAGTCCTTTTGTACTTAAGTCGGCATTGTGCCTTTTGAATTTAATTCCGATGCAATTTCATTGCTTCATCGTCAATAAGAAGGTCCATGGAATACAGTAAACATGAAGTGTAACATCGGCATCTAAAACTGGACTCACAGGAGAGGTTCAAATCATAGAAAGTTAGAGTGTCACTCCTCTTGTACTTAGTCGGCATTGTGGTTTTTGAATTTAATTCCGATACAATTTCTGTGCTTCATCGTCAAAAAGAAGGTCTAAGGGATACAGTAAACCTGAAGTGAGGCATCGGAATCTAGAAGTGGACTCGCATTAGAGGTTCAAATCATACAAAGTTATAGTGTCAGTCCTCTTGTACTTAAGTCGGCATTGTGCCTTTTGTATTAAATTCGGATGCAATTTCTGTGTTCCATCGTGAATAAGAAGGTCCAAGGGATACAGTTAACCTGAAGTGAAGCATCGGATTCTAAAGCTGGACTCACAGGAGAGGTTCAAATCATAGAAAGTTAGAGCGTCATTCCTCATGTACTGAAGTCCGCATTGTGCCTTTTGAATTTAATTCCGATGCAATGTCTGTGTTTCATCGTCAATACGAAGGTCCAAGGTTTACAGTAAACCTGAAGTTAAGCATGGGAATCAAAAACTGGACTCACAGGAGAGGTTCAAATCACGGAAAGTGAGAGTGTCAGTCCTCTTGTACTTAAGTCGGCATTGTGCCATTTGTATTAAATTCGAATGCAATCTCTGTGTTTCATCGTCAACAAGAAGGACCAAGGGATCCAGTAAACCTGAAGTGAAGCATCGGAATCTAAAACTGGACTCACAGGAGAGGTTCAAATCATAGAAAGTTAGAGTCTCGGTCCTCTTGTACTTAAGTCGTCATTGTGCCTTTTGAGTTCAATTCCGATGCAATTTCTGTGCGTCATCGTCTATAAGAAAGTCCATGGTAGACAGTAAACCCGAAGTGTAACATCGGCATCTAAAACTGGACTCACAGGAGAGGTTCAAATCATAGAAAGTTAGAGTGTCACTCCTCTTGTACTTAAGTCAGCATTGTGGCTTTTGAATTTCTTTCCGATGCAATTCCTGTGTTTCATCTTATATAAGAAGGCCCAACGTGTACAGAAAACCTGAAGTGAAGCATCGGAATCGAAAACTGGACTCACAGGAGAGGTTCAATTCATAGAAATATGGAGTCTCAGTCCTGTTGTACTTAAGTCGGCATTGTGCCTTTTGAATATAATTCCGGTGCAATTTCTGTCCTCCATCGTCAACAAGAAGGTCCATGGTATACAGTAAACCTGAAGTGTAACATCGGCATCTAAAACTGGACTCACAGGAGAGGTTCAAATCATAGAAAGTTAGAGTGTCACTCCTCTTGTACTTAAGTCGGCATTGTGGCTTTTGAATTTAATTCCGATGCTATTCCTGTGTTTCATCGTCAATAAGAAGATCCAAGGGATACAGTGAACCTGAAGTGAAGCATCGGAATTTAAAACTGGACGCACAGGAGAGGTTCAAATCATAGAAAGTTAGAGTCTCAGTCCTCTTGTACTTAAGTCGGCATGGTGCCTTTTGAATTTAATTCCGACGCAATTTCTGTGCTTCATCGTCAATAAGAAGGTCCATGGTATACAGTAAACCTGAAGTGTATCATCGGCATCTAAAACTGTACTCACAGGAGAGGTTCAAATCATAGAAAGTTAGAGTGTCATTCCTCTTGTACTTACGTCGGCATTGTGGCTTTTGAATTTAATTCCGATGCAATTTCTGTGCTTCATCGTCAATAAGAAGGTCCAAGTGATACAGTAAACCTGAAGTGAAGCATCGGAATCTAAAGCTGGACTTACAGGAGAGGCAAAAATCATTGAAAGTTAGAGTGTCAGTCCTCTTGTACTTCAGTCGGCATTGTACCATTTGAATTTAATTCCGATGCAATTTCTGTGTTTCATCGTCAATACGAAGGTCCAAGGTTTACAGTAAACCAGAAGTTAAGCATCGGAATCTAAAACTGGACTCACAGGAGAGATTCAAATTATAGAAAGTGAGAGTGTAAGTCCTCTTGTACTTAAGTCGGCATTGTGCCTTTTGTATTAAATTCGGATGCAATTCCTGTGTTTCATCGTCAATAAGAAGGTCCAAAGGATACACTAAACCTTAAGTGAAGGATCGGAATGTAAAACTGGACTCACAGGAGAGGTTCAAATCATAGAAAGTTAGAGTGTCAGTCCTCTTGTACTTAAGTCGGCATTGTGCCCTTTGAATTTAATTCCGATGCAATTTCTGTGTTTCATCGTCAATAAGAAGCTGCATGGTATACACTAAACCTGAAGTCAAGCATCGGAATCTAAAACTGGACTCTCAGGAGTGGTTCAAATCATAGAAAGTGAGAGGGTCAATCCTCTTGTACTTAAGACAGCATTGGCCCTTTTGTATTAAATTCGGATGCAATTTCTGTGTTTCATCGTCTATAAGAAGGTACAAGGGATACAGTAAACCAGAAGTGAAGCATCGGAATCTAAAACTGCTCACAGGAGAAGTTAAAATCATAGAAAGTTAGAGTCTCTGTCCTGTTGTACTTAAGTCGGCATTGTGCCTTTTGAATTTAATTCCGATGCAATGTCTGTATTTCATCGTCACTAAGAAGGTCCATGGTATACAGTAAACCTAAAGTGGAGCATCGGAATCTAAAACTGGACTCACAGGGGAGGGTCAAATCATAGAAAGTTAGAGTCTCAGTCCTTTTGTACTTAAGTCGGCATTGTGCCTTTTGAATTTAATTCCGATGCAATTTCTGTGCTTCATCGTCAATAAGAAGGTCCATGGAATACAGTAAACCTGAAGTGTAACATCGGCATCTAAAACTGGACTCACAGTAGAGGTTCAAATCATAGAAAGTTAGAGTGTCACTCCTCTTGTACTTAGTCGGCATTGTGGTTTTTGAATTTAATTACGATGCAATTTCTGTGCTTCATCGTCAAAAAGAAGGTCCAAGGGATACAGTAAACCTGAAGTGAGGCATCGGAATCTAGAAGTGGACTCGCATTAGAGGTTCAAATCATACAAAGTTATAGTGTCAGTCCTCTTGTACTTAAGTCGGCATTGTGCCTTTTGTATTAAATTCGGATGCAATTTCTGTGTTTCAACGTGAATAAGAAGGTCCAAGGGATACAGTTAACCTGAAGTGAAGCATCGGAATCTAAAGCTGGACTCACAGGAGAGGTTCAAATCATAGAAAGTTAGAGCGTCATTCCTCATGTACTGAAGTCCGCATTGTGCCTTTTGAATTTAATTCCGATGCAATGTCTGTGTTTCATCGTCAATACGAAGGTCCAAGGTTTACAGTAAACCTGAAGTTAAGCATGGGAATCAAAAACTGGACTCACAGGAGAGGTTCAAATCACGGAAAGTGAGAGTGTCAGTCCTCTTGTACTTAAGTCGGCATTGTGCCATTTGTATTAAATTCGAATGCAATCTCTGTGTTTCATCGTCAACAAGAAGGACCAAGGGATCCAGTAAACCTGAAGTGAAGCATCGGAATCTAAAACTGGACTAACATTAGAGGTTCAAAGCATAGAAAGTTATAGTGTCAGTCCTCTTGTACTTAAGTCGGCATTGTGCCTTTTGTATTAAATTCGGATGCAATTTCTGTGTTTCATCGTCAATAAGAAGGTCCAAGGTATACAGTAAACTAGAAGGGAAGCATAGGCATCTAAAAGTCGACTCACAGGAGAGGTTCAAATCATAGAAAGTTAGAATGTCAGTCCTCTTGTACTTATGTCGGTATTGTGCCTTTTGTATTAAATTCGGATGCCATTTCTGTGTTTCATCGTCAATAAGAAAGTCCAAGGGATACAGTAAACCTGAAGTGAAGCATCGGAATCTAAAACTGGACTCACAGGAGAGGTTCAAATCATAGAAAGTTAGAGTCTCGGTCCTCTTGTACTTAAGTCGTCATTGGGCCTTTTGAGTTCAATTCCGATGCAATTTCTGTGCGTCATCGTCTATAAGAAAGTCCATGGTAGACAGTAAACCTGAAGTGTAACATCGGCATCTAAAACTGGACTCACAGGAGAGGTTCAAATCATAGAAAGTTAGAGTGTCACTCCTCTTGTACTTAAGTCAGCATTGTGGTTTTTGAATTTCTTTCCGATGCAATTCCTGTGTTTCATCTTCTATAAGAAGGCCCAACGTGTACAGAAAACCTGAAGTGAAGCATCGGAATCGAAAACTGGAGTCACAGGAGAGGTTCAATTCATAGAAATATGGAGTCTCAGTCCTGTTGTACTTAAGTCGGCATTGTGCCTTTTGAATATTATTCCGATGCAATTTCTGTCCTCCATCGTCAACAAGAAGGTCCATGGTATACAGTAAACCTGAAGTGTAACATCGGCATCTAAAACTGGACTCACAGGAGAGGTTCAAATCATAGAAAGTTAGAGTCTCAGTCCTCTTGCACTTAAGTCGGTATGGTGCCTTTTGAATTTAATTCCGATGCAATTTCTGTGCTTCATTGTCAATAAGAAGGTCCATGGTATACGGTAAACCTGAAGTGTATCATCGGCATCTAAAACTGTACTCATAGGAGAGGTTCAAATCATAGAAAGTTAGAGTGTCATTCCTCTTGTACTTACGTCGGCATTGTGGCTTTTGAATTTAATTCCGATGCAATTTCTGTGCTTCATCGTCAATAAGAAGGTCCAAGTGATACAGTAAACCTGAAGTGAAGCATCGGAATCTAAAGCTGGACTCACAGGAGAGGTAAAAATCATTGAAAGTTAGAGTGTCAGTCCTCTTGTACTTCAGTCGGCATTGTACCTTTTGAATTTAATTCCGATGCAATTTCTGTGTTTCATCGTCAATACGAAGGTCCAAGGTTTACAGTAAACCTGAAGTTAAGCATCGGAAACTAAAACTGGACTCACAGGAGAGATTCAAATTATAGAAAGTGAGAGTGTAAGTCCTCTTGTACTTAAGTCGGCATTGTGCCTTTTGTATTAAATTCGGATGCAATTCCTGTGTTTCATCGTCAATAAGAAGGTCCAAAGGATACACTAAACCTGAAGTGAAGGATCGGAATGTAAAACTGGAATCACAGGAGAGGTTCAAATCATAGAAAGTTAGAGTGTCAGTCCTCTTGTACTTAAGTCGGCATTGTGCCCTTTGAATTTAATTCCGATGCAATTTCTGTGTTTCATCGTCAATAAGAAGCTGCAAGGTATACACTAAACCTGAAGTCAAGCATCGGAATCTAAAACTGGACTCTCAGGAGTGGTTCAAATCATAGAAAGTGAGAGGGTCAATCCTCTTGTACTTAAGACAGCATTGGCCCTTTTGTATTAAATTCGGATGCAATTTTTGTGTTTCATCGTCTATAAGAAGGTACAAGGGATACAGTAAACCAGAAGTGAAGCATCGGAATCTAAAACTGGACTCACAGGAGAAGTTAAAATCATAGAAAGTTAGAGTGTTCGTCCTCTAGTACTTAAGTCGGCATTGTGCTATTTTGAATTTAATTCCGATTCAATTTCTGTATTTCATCGTCAATAAGACGGTCCAAGGTATACAGTAAACCTGAAGTGAGGCATCGGAATCTAAAACTGGACTCACAGGAGAGGTTCAAATCATAGAAAGTTAGAGTCTCTGTCCTGTTGTACTTAAGTCGGCATTGTGCCTTTTGAATTTAATTCCGAAGCAATGTCTGTATTTCATCGTCACTAAGAAGGTCCATGGTATACAGTAAACCTAAAGTGGAGCATCGGAATCTAAAACAGGACTCACAGGGGAGGTTCAAATCATAGAAAGTTAGAGTCTCAGTCCGTTTGTACTTAAGTCGACATTGTGCCTTTTGAATTTAATTCCGATGCAATTTCTGTGCTTCATCGTCAATAAGAAGGTCCATGGAATACAGTAAACCTGAAGTGTAACATCGGCATCTAAAACTGGACTCACAGGAGAGGTTCAAATCATAGAAAGTTAGAGTGTCACTCCTCTTGTACTTAGTCGGCATTGTGGTTTTTGAATTTAATTCCGATGCAATTTCTGTGCTTCATCGTCAAAAAGAAGGTCCAAGGGATACAGTAAACCTGAAGTGAGGCATCGGAATCTAGAAGTGGACTCGCATTAGAGGTTCAAATCATACAAAGTTATAGTATCAGTCCTCTTGTACTTAAGTCGGCATTGTGCCTTTTGTATTAAATTCGGATGCTATTTCTGTGTTTCATCGTGAATAAGAAGGTCCAAGGGATACAGTTAACCTGAAGTGAAGCATCGGAATCTAAAGCTGGACTCACAGGAGAGGTTCAAATCATGGAAAGTTAGAGTGTCATTCCTCATGGTCTGAAGTCGGCATTGTGCCTTTTGAATTTAATTCCGATGCAATGTCTGTGTTTCATCGTCAATACGAAGGTCCAAGGTTTACAGTAAACCTGAAGTTAAGCATGGGAATCAAAAACTGGACTCACAGGAGAGGTTCAAATCACGGAAAGTGAGAGTGTCAGTCCTCTTGTACTTAAGTCGGCATTGTGCCATTTGTATTAAATTCGAATGCAATCTCTGTGTTTCATCGTCAACAAGAAGGACCAAGGGATCCAGTAAACCTGAAGTGAAGCATCGGAATCTAAAACTGGACTCACATTAGAGGTTCAAAGCATAGAAAGTTATAGTGTGAGTCCTCTTGTACTTAAGTCGGCATTGTGCGTTTTGTATTAAATTCGGATGCAATTTCTGTGTTTCATCGTCAATAAGAAGGTCCAAGGTATACAGTAAACTAGAAGGGAAGCATAGGCATCTAAAAGTCGACTCACAGGAGAGGTTCAAATCATAGAAAGTTAGAATGTCAGTCCTCTTGTACTTATGTCGGTATTGTGCCTTTTGTATTAAATTCGGATGCCATTTCTGTGTTTCATCGTCAATAAGAAAGTCCAAGGGATACAGTAAACCTGAAGTGAAGCATCGGAATCTAAAACTGGACTCACAGGAGAGGTTCAAATCATAGAAAGTTAGAGTCTCTGTCCTCTTGTACTTAAGTCGTCATTGTGCCTTTTGAGTTCAATTCCGATGCAATTTCTGTGCGTCATCGTCTATAAGAAAGTCCATGGTAGACAGTAAACCTGAAGTGTAACATCGGCATCTAAAACTGGACTCACAGGAGAGGTTCAAATCATAGAAAGTTAGAGTGTCACTCCTCTTGTACTTAAGTCAGCATTGTGGCTTTTGAATTTCTTTCCGATGCAAATCCTGTGTTTCATCTTCTATAAGAAGGCCCAACGTGTACAGAAAACCTAAAGTGAAGCATCGGAATCGAAAACTGGACTCACAGGAGAGGTTCAATTCATAGAAATATGGAGTCTCAGTCCTGTTGTACTTAAGTCGGCATTGTGCCTTTTGAATACAATTCCGATGCAATTTCTGTCCTCCATCGTCAACAAGAAGGTCCATGGTATACAGTAAACCTGAAGTGTAACATCGGCATCTAAAACTGGACTCACAGGAGAGGTTCAAATCATAGAAAGTTAGAGTGTCACTCCCCTTGTACTTAAGTCGGCATTTTTGCTTTTGAATTTAATTCCGATGCAATTCCTAAGATTCATAGTCAATAAGACGGTCCAAGGTATACGGTAAACTAGAAGGGAAGCATAGGCATCTAAAACTCGACTCACAGGAGAGGATCAAATCATAGAAAGTTAGAATGTCAGTCCTCTTGTACATATGTCGGCATTGTGCCTTTTGTATTAAATTCGGATGCCATTTCTGTGTTTCATCGTCAATAAGAAAGTCCAAGGGATACAGTAAACCTGAAGTGAAGCATCGGAACCTAAAACTTTACTCACAGGAGAGGTTCAAATCATACAAAGTTAGAGTCTCGGTCCTCTTGTACTTAAGTCGTCATTGTGCCTTTTGAGTTCAATTCCGCTGCAATTTCTGTGCGTCATCGTCTATAAGAAAGTCCATGGTAGACAGTAAACCTGAAGTGTAACATCGGCATCTAAAACTGGACTCACAGGAGAGGTTCAACTCATAGAAAGTTAGAGTGTCACTCCTCTTGTACTTAAGCCAGCATTGTGGCTTTTGAATTTCTTTCCGATGCAATTCCTGTGTTTCATCTTCTATAAGAAGGCCCAACGTGTACAGAAAACCTGAAGTGAAGCATCGGAATCGAAAACTGGAGTCACAGGAGAGGTTCAATTCATAGAAATATGGAGTCTCAGTCCTGTTGTACTTAAGTCGGCATTGTGCCTTTTGAATATAATTCCGATGCAATTTCTGTCCTCCATCGTCAACAAGAAAGTCCATGGTATACAGTAAACGTGAAGTGTAACATCGGCATCTAAAACTGGACTCACAGGAGAGGTTCAAATCATAGAAAGTTAGAGTGTCACTCCTCTTGTACTTAAGTCGGCATTGTGGCTTTTGAATTTAATTCCGATGCTATTCCTGTGTTTCATCGTCAATAAGAAGATCCAAGGGATACAGTCAACCTGAAGTGAAGCATCGGAATTTAAAACTGGACGCACAGGAGAGGTTCAAATCATAGAAAGTTAGAGTCTCAGTCCTCTTGCACTTAAGTCGGTATGGTGCCTTTTGAATTTAATTCCGATGCAATTTCCGTGCTTCATCGTCAATAAGAAGGTCCATGGTATACAGTAAACCTGAAGTGCATCATCGGCATCTAAAACTGTACTCACAGCAGAGGTTCAAATCATAGAAAGTTAGAGTGTCATTCCTCTTGTACTTACGTCGGCATTGTGGCTTTTGAATTTAATTCCGATGCAATTTCTGTGCTTCATCGTCAATAAGAAGGTCCAAGTGATACAGTAAACCTGAAGTGAAGCATCGGAATCTAAAGCTGGACTCACAGGAGAGGTAAAAATCATTGAAAGTTAGAGTGTCAGTCCTCTTGTACTTAAGTCGGCATTGTGCCCTTTGAATTTAATTCCGATGCAATTTCTGTGTTTCATCGTCAATAAGAAGCTGCAAGGTATACACTAAACCTGAAGTAAAGCATCGGAATCTAAAACTGGACTCTCAGGAGTGGTTCAAATCATAGAAAGTGAGAGGGTCAATCCTCTTGTACTTAAGACAGCATTGGCCCTTTTGTATTAAATTCGGATGCAATTTCTGTGTTTCATCGTCTATAAGAAGGTACAAGGGATACAGTAAACCAGAAGTGAAGCATCGGAATCTAAAACTGGACTCACAGGAGAAGTTAAAATCATAGAAAGTTAGAGTGTTCGTCCTCTAGTACTTAAGTCGGCATTGTGCTATTTTGAATTTAATTCCGATTCAATTTCTGTATTTCATCGTCAATAAGAAGGTCCAAGGTATACAGTAAACCTGAAGTGAGGCATCGGAATCTAAAACTGGACTCACAGAAGAGGTTCAAATCATAGAAAGTTAGAGTCTCTGTCCTGTTGTACTTAAGTCGGCATTGTGCCTTTTGAATTTAATTCCGATGCAATGTCTGTATTTCATCGTCACTAAGAAGGTCCATGGTATACAGTAAACCTAAAGTGGAGCATCGGAATCTAAAACAGGACTCACAGGGGAGGTTCAAATCATAGAAAGTTAGAGTCTCAGTCCTTTTGTACTTAAGTCGACATTGTGACTTTTGAATTTAATTCCGATGCAATTTCTGTGCTTCATCGTCAATAATAAGGTCCATGGAATACAGTAAACCTGAAGTGTAACATCGGCATCTAAAACTGGACTCACAGGAGAGGTTCAAATCATAGAAAGTTAGATTGTCACTCCTCTTGTACTTAGTCGGCATTGTGGTTTTTGAATTTAATTCCGATGCAATTTCTGTGCTTCATCGTCAAAAAGAAGGTCCAAGGGATACAGTAAACCTGAAGTGAGGCATCGGAATCTAGAAGTAGACTCGCATTAGAGGTTCAAATCATACAAAGTTATAGTGTCAGTCCTCTTGTACTTAAGTCGGCATTGTGCCTTTTGTATTAAATTCGGATGCAATTTCTGTGTTTCATCGTTAATAAGAAGGTCCAAGGGATACAGTTAACCTGAAGTGAAGCATCGGAATCTAAAGCTGGACTCACAGGAGAGGTTCAAATCATAGAAAGGTAGAGTGTCATTCCTCATGGTCTGAAGTCTGCATTGTGCCTTTTGAATTTAATTCCGATGCAATGTCTGTGTTTCATCGTCAATACGAAGGTCCAAGGTTTACAGTAAGCCTGAAGTTAAGCATGGGAATCAAAAACTGGACTCACAGGAGAGGTTCAAATCACGGAAAGTGAGAGTGTCAGTCCTCTTGTACTTAAGTCGGCATTGTGCCATTTGTATTAAATTCGAATGCAATCTCTGTGTTTCATCGTCAACAAGAAGGACCAAGGGATCCAGTAAACCTGAAGTGAAGCATCGGAATCTAAAACTGGACTCACATTAGAGGTTCAAAGCATAGAAAGTTATAGTGTCAGTCCTCTTGTACTTAAGTCGGCATTGTGCCTTTTGTATTAAATTCGGATGCAATTTCTGTGTTTCATCGCCAATAAGAAGGTCCAAGGTATACAGTAAACTAGAAGGGAAGCATAGGCATCTAAAACTCGACTCACAGGAGAGGTTCAAATCATAGAAAGTTAGAATGTCAGTCCTCTTGTACTTATGTCGGTATTGTGCCTTTTGTATTAAATTCGGATGCCATTTCTGTGTTTCATCGTCAATAAGAAAGTCCAAGGGATACAGTAAACCTGAAGTGAAGCATCGGAATCTAAAACTGGACACACAGGAGAGGTTCAAATCATAGAAAGTTAGAGTCTCGGTCCTCTTGTACTTAAGACGTCATTGTACCTTTTGAGTTCAATTCCGATGCAATTTCTGTGCGTCATCGTCTATAAGAAAGTCCATGGTAGACAGTAAACCTGAAGTGTAACATCGGCATCTAAAACTGGACTCACAGGAGAGGTTCAAATCATAGCAAGTTAGAGTGTCACTCCTCTTGTACTTAAGTCAGCATTGTGGCTTTTGAATTTCTTTCCGATGCAATTCCTGTGTTTCATCTTCTATAAGAAGGCCCAACGTGTACAGACAACCTGAAGTGAAGCATCGGAATCGAAAACTGGACTCACAGGAGAGGTTCAATTCATAGAAATATGGAGTCTCAGTCCTGTTGTACTTAAGTCGGCATTGTGCCTTTTGAATATAATTCCGATGCAATTTCTGTCCTCCATCGTCAACAAGAAGGTCCATGGTATACAGTAAACCTGAGGTGTAACATCGGCATCTAAAACTGGACTCACAGGAGAGGTTCAAATCATAGAAAGTTAGAGTGTCACTCCCCTTGTACTTAAGTCGGCATTTTTGCTTTTGAATTTAATTCCGATGCAATTCCTAAGATTCATAGTCAATAAGACGGTCCAAGGTATACGGTAAACTAGAAGGGAAGCATAGGCATCTAAAACTCGACTCACAGGAGAGGATCAAATCATAGAAAGTTAGAATGTCAGTCCTCCTGTACATATGTCGGCACTGTGCCTTTTGTATTAAATTCGGATGCCATTTCTGTGTTTCATCGTCAATAAGAAAGTCCAAGGGATACAGTAAACCTGAAGTGAAGCATCGGAATCTAAAACTTTACTCACAGGAGAGGTTCAAATCATACAAAGTTAGAGTCTCGGTCCTCTTGTACTTAAGTCGTCATTGTGCCTTTTGAGTTCAATTCCGCTGCAATTTCTGTGCGTCATCGTCTATAAGAAAGTCCATGGTAGACAGTAAACCTGAAGTGTAACCTCGGCATCTAAAACTGGACTCACAGGAGAGGTTCAAATCATAGAAAGTTAGAGTGTCACTCCTCTTGTACTTAAGTCGGCATTGTGGCTTTTGAATTTATTTCCAACGCAATTCCTGTGTTTCATCTTCTATAAGAAGGCCCAACGGGTACAGAAAACATGAAGTGAAGCATCGGAATCCAAATCTGGACTTACAGGAGAAGTTCTAATCATAGAAAGTTAGAGTGTCAGTCCTCTTGTACTCAAGTCAGCATTGTGCCTTTTGCATTTAATTCCGATGCAATTTCTGTACCTCTTCGTCAATAAGAAGGTCCAAGGTACACAGTAAACCTGAAGTGAAGCATCGGAATCTAAAACTGGACTCACAGGAAAGGTTCAAATCATAGAAAGTTAGAGTGTCAGTCCTCTTGTACTTAAGTCGGCATTGTGCCTTTTGTATAAAATTCGGATGCAATTTCTGTGTTTTGTCGTCAATAAGAAGGTGCAAGGTATACAGTAAACCTGAAGTGAAGCATCGGAATCTAAAACTGGACTCAGAGCAGAGGTTCCAATCATAGAAAGTGAGAGTGTCAGTCCTCCTGTACTTAAGTCGACATTGTGCCTTTTGTATTAAATTCGGATGCAATATCTGTGTTTCATCGTCAATAAGTAGGTCCAAGTGATACAGTAAAGCTGAAGTGAAGCATCGGAATCTAAAACTGGAGTCACAGGAGAGGTTCAAATCATAGAAAGTTAAAGTGTCAGTCCCCTTGTACTTAAGTCGACATTTTGCCTTTGTATTAACTTCGGATGCAATTTCTGTGTTCCATCGTCAATAAGAAGGTCCAAAGGATACAGTAAACCTGAAGTGAAGCATCGGAATGTAAAACTGGATTCACAGGAGAGGTTCAAATCATAGAAAGTTTGAGTGTCACTCCTCGTGTACTTAAGTCGGCATTGTGGCTTTTGTATTAAATTCGGATGCAATTTCTGTGTTTCATCGTTATTAAGAAGGTCCAAGGAATACAATAAACCTGAAGTGAAGCATCGGAATCTAAAACTGGACTCACAGGAGAAGTTCAGATCATGGAAAGTGAGAGTGTAAGTCCTCTTGTACGTAAGTCGGCATTGTGCCTTGTGTATTAAATTCGGATGCAATTTCTAGGCTTCATCGTCAACAAAATGGCCCAAGGGATACAGTAAACCTGAGGTGAAGCATTGGAATCTAAAACTGGACTCACGTTAGGGGTTTAAATCACAGAAAGTTAGAGTGTCAGTCGTCTTGTACTTAAGTCGGCATTGTGCCTTTTGTATTAAATTCGGATGCACTTTCTGTGTTTCATCGTCAATAAGAAGGTCCAAGGGATACAGTAAACCTGAAGTGAATCATCGGAATCTAAAACTGGACACACAGGAGTGGTTCAAATCATAGAAAGTTAGAGTCTCAGGCCTTTTGTACTTAAGTCGGCATTGTGCCTTTTGAATTTAATTCGGATGCAATTTCTGTGCTCCATCGTCAATTAGAATGTCCATGGTATACAGCTAACCTGAAGTGTAACATCAGCATCTAAAAACTGTACTCACAGGGGAGGTTCAAATCATAGAAGTTAGAGTGTCACTCCTCTTGTACTTAAGTCGGCATTGTGGCTTTTGAATTTAATTCCGATGCAAATCCTAAGTTTCATAGTCAATAAGAAGGTCCAAGGTATACAGTAAACCTGAAGTGAAGCATCCGAATCTAAAACTCGACTCACAGGAGAGGTTCAAATCATAGAAAGTTAGAGTATCAGTCCTCTTGTACTTAAGTCGGCATTGTGCCTTTAGTATTAAATTCGGATGCAATTTCTGTGTTTCATCGTCAATAAGAAGGTCCAAGGGATCAGTAAACCTGATGTGAAGCATCGGAATCTAAAACTGGACTCACAGGAGAGGTTCAAAACAAAGAAAGAGAGCGTGTCAGTCCTCTTGTACGTAAGTCGGCATTGTGCCTTGTGTATTAAATTCGGATGCAATTTCTGTGCTTCATCGTGAAAAAGATGGTCCAAGGGATACTGTAAACCTGAGGTGATGCATTGAAATCTAAAACTGGACTCACGTTAGGGGTTTAAATCATAGAAAGTTAGAGTGTCTTTCCTGTTGTACTTAAGTCGGCATTGTGCCTTTTGTATTAAATTCGGATGCAATTTCTGTGCTTCTTCGTCAAAAAGATGGTCCAAGGGATACTGTAAACCTGAGGTGAAGCATTGGAATCTGAAACTGGACTCACGTTAGGGGTTTAAATCATAGAAAGTTAGAGTGTTAGTCCTCTTGTACTTAAGTCGGCTTTGTGCCTTTTGTATTAAATTCGGATGCAATTTCTGTGTTTCATCGTCAATAAGAAGGTCCAAGGGATACAGTTAACCTGAAGTGTAGCATCGGAATCTAAAACTGGACTCACAGGAGAGGTTCAAATCATAGAAATTTAGAGTGGCAGTCCTCTTGTACTTAAGTCGGCATTGTGCCTTTTGAATTCAATTCCGATGCAATTTGTGTGTTTCATCTTCAATAAGAAGGTCCAAGGTATACAGTAAACCTGAAGTGAAGCATCGGAATGTAAAACTGGACTCACAGGAAAGGTTCAAATCATAGAAAGTTAGAGAGTCAGTCCTCTTGTACTTAAGTCGGCATTGTGATTTTTGTATAAAATTCGGATGCAATTTCGTGTGTTTCGTCGTCAATAAGAGGTGCAAAGTATACAGTAAACCTAAAGTGAAGCATCGGAATCTAAACTGGACTGACAGGAGAGGTTCAAAATACAGAAAGTGAGAGTGTCAGTCCTCTTGTACTTATGTCGGCATTGTGCCATTTGTATTAAATTCGGATGCAATATCTGTGTTTCATCGTCACTAAGAAGGTCCAAGGGATACAGTAATCCTGATGTGAAGCATCGGAATCTCAAACTGGACTCACTGGAGAGGTTCGAATCATAGAAAGTGAGAGTGTCAGCCCTCTTGTACTTAAGTCGATATTGTGCTATTGTATTAAATTCGGATGCAATTTCTGTGTTTCATCGTCAATAAAAAGGTCCAAGGGATACAGTAAACCTGATGTGAAGCATCGGAATCTAAAACTGGACTCACAGGAGAGGTTCAAATCATAGAAAGTGAGAGTGTCAGTCCTCTTTTACTTAAGTCAGCATTGTGCCTTATGAATTAAATTCGGATGCAATTTCTGTGTTTCATCGTGAATAAGAAGGTCTAAGGGATACAGTAAACCTAAAGTGAAGCATCGGTATCCAAAACTGGACTCACAGGAGAGGTTCAAATCATAGAAAGTGAGAGTGTCAGTCCTCTTGTACTTATGTCGGCATTGTGCCTTTTGTATTAAATTCGGATGCAATTTCTGTGTTTCATCGTCGAAAATAAGGTGCAAGGTATACAGAAAACCTGAAGTGAAGCATCGGAATCTAAAACTGGACTCACAGGAGAGGTTCTAATTATAGAAAGTGAGAGTGTCAGTCCTCTTGTACTTATGTCGGCATTGTGCCTTTTGTATTAAATTCGGATGCAATTTCTGTGTTTCATCGTCGAAAATAAGGTGCAAGGTGTACAGAAAACCTGAAGTGAAGCATCGGAATCTAAAACTGGACTCACAGGAGAGGTTCAAATCATAGAAAGTTAGAGTGTCACTCCTCTTGTACTTAAGTCGGCATTGTGCCTTTAGTATTAAATTCGGATGCAATTTCTGTGTTGCATCGTCAATAAGAAGGTCCAAGGGATACAGAAATCCTGAAGTGAAGCATCGGAATCTAAAACTGGACTCAACGGAGAGGTTCAAATCATTGAAAGTTAGAGTAGCAGTCCTCTTGTACTTAAGTCGGCATTGTGCCTTTTGAATTTAATTCCGATGCAATTTCTGTGTTTCACCTTCAATAAGAAGGTCCAAGGTATACAGTAAACCTGAAGTGAAGCATCGGAATGTAAAACTGGACTCACACGAAAGGTTCAAATCATAGAAAGTTAGAGAGTCAGTCCTCTTGTACTTAAGTCAGCATTGTGCCTTTTGTATTAAATTCTGATACAATTTCTGTGTTTCATCGTCAATAAGAAGGTCCAAGGGATACAGTTAACCTGAAGTGTAGCATCGGAATCTAAAACTGGACTCACAACAGAGGTTCAAATCATAGAAAGTTAGAGTGGCAGTTTTCATGTACTTAAGTCGGCGTTGTGCCTTTTGAATTTAATTCCGATGCAATTTCTGTGTTTCATCTACAATAAGAAGGTCCAAGGCATACAGTAAACCTGAAGTGAAGCATCGGAATGTAAAACTGGACTCACAGGAAAGGTTCAAATCATAGAAAGTTAGAGAGTCCTCTTGTACTTAAGTCGGCATTGTGCCTTTTGTATAAAATTCAGATGCAATTTCGTGTGTTTCGTCGTCAATATGAAGGTGCAAAGTATACAGTAAACCTGATGTGAAGCATCGGAATCTAAAACTGGACTGACAGGAGAGGTTCAAATCATAGAAAGTGAGAGTGTCAGTCCTCTTGTACTTATGTCGGCATTGTGCCATTTGTATTAAATTCGGATGCAATTTCTGTGTTTCATCGTCACTAAGAAGGTCCAAGGGATACAGTAATCCTGAAGTGAAGAATCGGAATCTAAAACTGGACTCACTGGAGAGGTTCGAATCATAGAAAGTGAGAGTGTCAGCCCTCTTGTACTTAAGTCGATATTGTGCTATTGTATTAAATTCGGATGCTATTTCTGTGTTTCATCGTCAATAAAAAGGTCCAAGGGATACAGTAAACCTGATGTGAAGCATCGGAATCTAAAACTGGACTCACAGTAGAGCTTCAAATCATAGAAAGTGAGAGTGTAAGTCCTCTTTTACTTAAGTCGGCATTGTGCCTGTTGAATTTAATTCCGATGCAATTTCTGGACTCCATCGTCAATAAGAAGGTCCATGGTATACAGTAAACCTGAAGTGTAACATCGGCATCTAAAAACTGGACTCACAGGAGAGGTTCAAATCATAGAAGTTAGAGTGTCACTCCTCTTGTTCTTAAGTCGGCATTGTGCCTTTAGTATTAAATTCGGATGCAATTTCTGTGTTTCATCGTCAATAAGAAGGTCCAAGGGATACAGTAAACCTGAAGTGAAGCATCGGAATCTAAAACTGGACTCACAGGAGAGGTTCAGATCATAGAAAGTGAGAGTGTCAGTCCTCATGTACTTAAGTCGTCATTGTGCCTTGTGTATTAAATTCGGATGCAATTTCTGGTTTTCATCGTCAAAAAGATGGTCCAAGGGATACAGTAAACCTGAGGTGAAGCACTGGAATCTAAAACAGGACTCACATTAGAGTTTTAAATCATAGAAAGTTAAAGTGTCAGTCCTCTTGTACTTAAGTCGGCATTGTGCCTTTTGTATTAAATTCGGATACAATTTCTGTGTTTCATCGTCAATAAGAAGGTCCAAGGGATACAGTAAACCTGAAGTGAAGCATCGGAATCTAAAAATGGTCTCACAGGAGAAGTTCAAATCATAGAAAGTGAGAGTGTCAGTCTTCTTGTACTTAAGTCGGCATTGTGCATTTTGAATTTAATTCCGATGCAATTTCTGTGTTTCAACGTCAATAAGAAGGTCAAAGGTATACAGTAAACCTGAAGTGAAGCATCGGAATCTAAAAATGGACTCACAGGAAAGGTTCAAATCAAAGAAAGTTAGAGTGTCAGTCCTCTTGTACTTAAGTCGGCATTGTGCCTTTTGTATAAAATTCGGATGCAATTTCTGTGTTTCGTCGTCAATAAGAAGGTGCAAGGTATACAGTAAACCTGAAGTGAAGCATCGGAATCTAAAACTGGTCTCACAGGTGAGGTTCCAATCATAGAAAGTGAGAGCGTCAGTCCTCTTGAACTTAAGTCGGCATTGTGCTTTTTGTATTAAATTCGGATGCAATTTCTGTTTTTCATCGTCAATAAGAATGTCCAAGGGATACAGTAAACCTGAAGTGAAGCATCGGAATCTAAAACTGGACTCACTGGAGAGGTTCCAATCATAGAAAGTGAGAGTGTCGGTTCTCTTGTACTTAAGTCGGCATTGTGCTATTGTATTAAATTCGGATGCAATTTCTGTGTTTCATCGTCAATAAAAAGGTCCAAGGGATACAGTAAACCTGATGTGAAGCATCGGAATCTAAAACTGGACTCACAGGAGAGCTTCAAATAATAGAAAGTGAGAGTGTCAGTCCTCTGTTACTTAAGTCGGCATTGTGCCTTTTGTATTAAATTCGGATGCAATTTCTGTGTTTCATCGTCGAAAATAAGGTGCAAGGTATACAGAAAACCTGAAGTGAAGCATCGGAATCTAAAACTGGACTCACAGGAGAGGTTCAAATTATAGAAAGTGAGAGTATAAGTCCTCTTTTACTTAAGTCGGCATTGTGCCTGTTGAATTTAATTCCGATGCAATTTCTGGACTCCATCGTCAATAAGAAGGTCCATGGTATACAGTAAACCTGAATTGTAACATCGGCATCTATAAACTGGACTCACAGGAGAGGTTCAAATCATAGAAGTTAGAGTGTCACTCCTCTTGTACTTAAGTCGGCATTGTGCCTTTAGTATTAAATTCGGATGCAATTTCTGTGTTTCATCGTCAATAAGAAGGTCCAAGGGATACAGTAAACCTGAAGTGAAGCATCGGAATCTAAAACTGGACTCACAGGAGAGGTTCAGATCATAGAAAGTGAGAGTGTCAGTCCTCATGTACTTAAGTCGTCATTGTGCCTTGTGTATTAAATTCGGATGCAATTTCTGTGCTTCATCGTCAAAAAGATGGTCCAAGGGATACAGTAAACCTGAGGTGAAGCACTGGAATCTAAAACTGGACTCACATTAGAGTTTTAAATCATAGAAAGTTAAAGTGTCAGTCCTCTTGTACTTAAGTTGGCATTGTGCCTTTTGTATTGATTTCGGATGCAATTTCTGTGTTTCATCGTCATAAGAAGGTCCATGGGATACAGTAATCCTGAAGTGAAGCACCGGAATTTAAAACTGGACTCACAGGAGAGGTTCTAATCATAGACAGTGAGAGTGTCAGTCCTCTTGTACTTAAGTCGGCATTGTGCCTTTTGTATTAAATTCGGATACAATTTCTGTGTTTCATCGTCAATAAGAAGGTCCAAGGGATACAGTAAACCTGAAGTGAAGCATCGGAATCTAAAAATGGTCTCACAGGAGTGGTTCAAATAATACAAAGTGAGAATGTCGGTCCTCTTGTACTTACGTCGGCATAGTGCCTTTAGTATTAAATTCGGATTCAATTTCTGTGTTTCATCGTCAATAAGAAGGTCCAAGGGATACAGTTAACCTGAAGTGAAGCATCGGAATCTTAAACTGGACTCACAGGAGAGGTTCAAATCAAATAAAATTAGAGTGTCAGTCTTCTTGTACTTAAGTCGGCATTGTGCATTTTGAATTTAATTCCGATGCAATTTCTGTGTTTCAACGTCAATAAGAAGGTCAAAGGTATACAGTAAACCTGAAGTGAAGCATCGGAATCTAAAAATGGACTCACAGGAAAGGTTCAAATCAAAGAAAGTTAGAGTGTCAGTCCTCTTGTACTTAAGTCGGCATTGTGCCTTTTGTATAAAATTCGGATGCAATTTCTGTGTTTCGTCGTCAATAAGAAGGTGCAAGGTATACAGTAAACCTGAAGTGAAGCATCGGAATCTAAAACTGGTCTCACAGGTGAGGTTCCAATCATAGAAAGTGAGAGCGTCAGTCCTCTTGTACTTAAGTCGGCATTGTGCTTTTTGTATTAAATTCGGATGCAATTTCTGTTTTTCATCGTCAATAAGAATGTCCAAGGGATACAGTAAACCTGAAGTGAAGCATCGGAATCTAAAACTGGACTCACTGGAGAGGTTCCAATCATAGAGAGTGTCGGTTCTCTTGTACTTAAGTCGGCATTGTGCTATTGTATTAAATTCGGATGCAATTTCTGTGTTTCATCGTCAATAAAAAGGTCCAAGGGATACAGTAAACCTGATGTGAAGCATCGGAATCTAAAACTGGACTCACAGGAGAGCTTCAAATAATAGAAAGTGAGAGTGTCAGACCCTGTTACTTAAGTCGGCATTGTGCCTTTTGTATTAAATTCGGATGCAATTTCTGTGTTTCATCGTCAATAAGAAGGTCCAAGGGATACAGTAAACCTAATGTGAAGCATCGGAATCTAAAACTGGACTCACAGGAGAGGTTCAAAACATAGAAAGAGAGCGTGTCTGTCCTCTTGTACGTAAGTCGGCATTGTGCCTTGTGTATTAAATTCGGATGCAATTTCTGTGCTTCATCGTCAAAAATATGGTCCAAGGGATACTGTAAACCTGAGGTGAAGCATTGAAATCTAAAACTGGACTCACGTTAGGGGTTTAAATCATAGAAAGTTAGAGTGTCAGTCCTCTTGTACTTAAGTCGGCATTGTGCCTTTTGTATTAAATTCGGATGCAATTTCTGTGCTTCATCGTCAAAAAGATGGTCCAAGGGATACTGTAAACCTGAGGTGAAGCATTGGAATCTAAAACTGGACTCACGTTAGGGGTTTAAATCATAGAAAGTTAGAGTGTCGGTCCTCTTGTACTTATGTCGGCATTGTGCCTTTTGTATTAAATTCGGATGCAATTTCTGTGTTTCATCGTGAATAAGAAGGTCCAAGGGATAGAGTATACCTGAAGTGAAGCATCAGAATCTAAAGCTGGACTCACAGGAGAGGTTCAAATCATTGAAAGTTAGAGTGTCAGTCCTCTTGTACTTAACTCGGCATTGTTCCTTTAGAATTTAATTCCGATGCAATTCCTGTGTTTCATCGTCAATACGAAGGTCCAAGGTATACAGTAAACATGAAGTTAAGCATCGGAATCTAAACCTGGACTCACAGGAGAGGTTCAAATCATAGATAGTTAGTCTGTCTTCTTGTACTTAAGTCGGCATAGTGCCTTTTGTATTAAATTCTGATACAATTTCTGTGTTTCATCGTCAATAAGAAGGTCCAAGGGATACAGTTAACCTGAAGTGTAGCATCGGAATCTAAAACTGGACTCACAGGAGAGGTTCAAATCATAGAAATTTAGAGTGGCAGTCCTCTTGTACTTAAGTCGGCATTGTGCCTTTTGAATTCAATTCCGATGCAATTTGTGTGTTTCATCTTCAATAAGAAGGTCCAAGGTTTACAGTAAACCTGAAGTGAAGCATCGGAATGTAAAACTGGACTCACAGGAAAGGTTCAAATCATAGAAAGTTAGAGAGTCAGTCCTCTTGTACTTAAGTCGGCATTGTGATTTTTGTATAAAATTCGGATGCAATTTCGTGTGTTTCGTCGTCAATAAGAAGGTGCAAAGTATACAGTAAACCTAAAGTGAAGCATCGGAATCTAAACTGGACTGACAGGAGAGGTTCAAATCATAGAAAGTGAGAGTGTCAGTCCTCTTGTACTTATGTCGGCATTGTGCCATTTGTATTAAATTCGGATGCAATTTCTGTGTTTCATCGTCACTAAGAAGGTCCAAGGGACACAGTTATCCTGAAGTGAAGCATCGGAATCTAAAACTGGACTGACTGGAGAGGTTCGAATCATAGAAAGTGAGAGTGTCAGCCCTCTTGTACTTAAGTCGATATTGTGCTATTGTATTAAATTCGGATGCAATTTCTGTGTTTCATCGTCAATAAAAAGGTCCAAGGGATACAGTAAACCTGATGTGAAGCATCGGAATCTAAAACTTGACTCACAGGAGAGGTTCAAATCATAGAAAGTGAGAGTGTCAGTCCTCTTTTACTTAAGTCGGCATTGTGCCTTATGTATTAAATTCGGATGCAATTTCTGTGTTTCATCGTGAATAAGAAGGTCTAAGGGATACAGTAACCCTAAGGTGAAGCATCGGTATCCAAAACTGGACTCACAGGAGAGGTTCAAATCATAGAAAGTGAGAGTGTCAGTCCTCTTGTACTTATGTCGGCATTGTGCCTTTTGTATTAAATTCGGATGCAATTTCTGTGTTTCATCGTCGAAAATAAGGTGCAAGGTATACAGAAAACCTGAAGTGAAGCATCGGAATCTAAAACTGGACTCACAGGAGAGGTTCAAATTATAGAAAGTGAGAGTGTCAGCCCTCTTGTACTTATGTCGGCATTGTGCCTTTTGTATTAAATTCGGATGCAATTTCTGTGTTTCATCGTCGAAAATAAGGTGCAAGGTATACAGAAAACCTGAAGTGAAGCATCGGAATCTAAAACTGGACTCACAGGAGAGGTTCTAATCATAGAAAGTGAGAGTGTCACTCCTCTTGTACTTAAGTCGGCATTGTGCCTTTAGTATTAAATTCGGATGCAATTTCTGTGTTTCATCGTCAATAAGAAGGTCCAAGGGATACAGTAAACCTGAAGTGAAGCATCGGAATCTAAGACTGGACTCAACGGAGAGATTCAAATCATTGAAAGTTAGAGTGGCAGTCCTCTTGTACTTAAGTCGGCATTGTGCCTTTTGAATTTAATTCCGATGCAATTTCTGTGTTTCATCTTCAATAAGAAGGTCCAAGGTATACAGTAAACCTAAAGTGAAGCATCGGAATGTAAAACTGGACTCACACGAAAGGTTCAAATCATAGAAAGTTAGAGAGTCAGTCCTCTTGTACTTAAGTCGGCATTGTGCCTTTTGTATTAAATTCTGATACAATTTCTGTGTTTCATCGTCAATAAGAAGGTCCAAGGGATACAGTTAACCTGAAGTGTAGCATCGGAATCTAAAACTGGACTCACAACAGAGGTTCAAATCATAGAAAGTTAGAGTGGCAGTCCTCATGTACTTAAGTCGGCATTGTGCCTTTTGTATTAAATTCGGATGCAATTTCTGTGTTTCATCGTCGAAAATAAGGTGCAAGGTATACAGAAAACCTGAAGTGAAGCATCGGAATCTAAAACTGGACTCACAGGAGAGGTTCAAATTATAGAAAGTGAGAGTGTCAGCCCTCTTGTACTTATGTCGGCATTGTGCCTTTTGTATTAAATTCGGATGCAATTTCTGTGTTTCATCGTCGAAAATAAGGTGCAAGGTATACAGAAAACCTGAAGTGAAGCATCGGAATCTAAAACTGGACTCACAGGAGAGGTTCTAATCATAGAAAGTGAGAGTGTCACTCCTCTTGTACTTAAGTCGGCATTGTGCCTTTAGTATTAAATTCGGATGCAATTTCTGTGTTTCATCGTCACTAAGAAGGTCCAAGGGATACAGTAATCCTGAAGTGAAGAATCGGAATCTAAAACTGGACTCACTGGAGAGGTTCGAATCATAGAAAGTGAGAGTGTCAGCCCTCTTGTACTTAAGTCGATATTGTGCTATTGTATTAAATTCGGATGCAATTTCTGTGTTTCATCGTCAATAAAAAGGTCCAAGGGATACAGTAAACCTGATGTGAAGCATCGGAATCTAAAACTGGACTCACAGGAGAGCTTCAATTCATAGAAAGTGAGAGTGTAAGTCCTCTTTTACTTAAGTCGGCATTGTGCCTGTTGAATTTAATTCCGATGCAATTTCTGGACTCCATCGTCAATAAGAAGGTCCATGGTATACAGTAAACCTGAAGTGTAACATCGGCATCTAAAAACTGGACTCACAGGAGAGGTTCAAATCATAGAAGTTAGAGTGTCACTCCACTTGTACTTAAGTCGGCATTGTGCCTTTAGTATTAAATTCGGATGCAATTTCTGTGTTTCATCGTCAATAAGAAGGTCCAAGGGATACAGTAAACCTGAAGTGAAGCATCGGAATCTAAAACTGGACTCACAGGAGAGGTTCAGATCATAGAAAGTGAGAGTGTCAGTCCTCATGTACTTAAGTCGTCATTGTGCCTTGTGTATTAAATTCGGATGCAATTTCTGTGCTTCATCGTCAAAAAGATGGTCCAAGGGATACAGTAAACCTGAGGTGAAGCACTGGAATCTAAAACTGGACTCACATTAGAGTTTTAAATCATAGAAAGTTAAAGTGTCAGTCCTCTTGTACTTAAGTTGGCATTGTGCCTTTTGTATTGATTTCGGATGCAATTTCTGTGTTTCATCGTCATAAGAAGGTCCATGGGATACAGTAATCCTGAAGTGAAGCACCGGAATTTAAAACTGGACTCACAGGAGAGGTTCTAATCATAGACAGTGAGAGTGTCAGTCCTCTTGTACTTAAGTCGGCATTGAGCCTTTTGTATTAAATTCGGATACAATTTCTGTGTTTCATCGTCAATAAGAAGGTCCAAGGGATACAGTAAACCTGAAGTGAAGCATCGGAATCTAAAATTGGTCTCACAGGAGTGGTTCAAATAATACAAAGTGAGAATGTCGGTCCTCTTGTACTTATGTCGGCATAGTGCCTTTTGTATTAAATTCGGATACAATTTCTGTGTTTCATCGTCAATAAGAAGGTCCAAGGGATACAGTTAACCTGAAGTGAAGCATCGGAATCTTAAACTGGACTCACAGGAGAGGTTCAAATCAAATAAAATCAGAGTGTCAGTCTTCTTGTACTTAAGTCGGCATTGTGCATTTTGAATTTAATTCCGATGCAATTTCTGTGTTTCAACGTCAATAAGAAGGTCAAAGGTAAACAGTAAACCTGAAGTGAAGCATCGGAATCTAAAAATGGACTCACAGGAAAGGTTCAAATCAAAGAAAGTTAGAGTTTCAGTCCTCTTGTACTTAAGTCGGCATTGTGCCTTTTGTATAAAATTCGGATGGAATTTCTGTGTTTCGTCGCAAATAAGAAGGTGCAAGGTATACAGTAAACCTGAAGTGAAGCATCGGAATCTAAAACTGGTCTCACAGGTGAGGTTCCAATCATAGAAAGTGAGAGCGTCAGTCCTCTTGTACTTAAGTCGGCATTGTGCTTTTTGTATTAAATTCGGATGCAATTTCTGTGTTTCAACGTCAATAAGAAGGTCAAAGGTATACAGTAAACCTGAAGTGAAGCATCGGAATCTAAAAATGGACTCACAGGAAAGGTTCAAATCAAAGAAAGTTAGAGTGTCAGTCCTCTTGTACTTAAGTCGGCATTGTGCCTTTTGTATAAAATTCGGATGCAATTTTTGTGTTTCGTCGTCAATAAGAAGGTGCAAGGTATACAGTCAACCTGAAGTGAAGCATCGGAATCTAAAACTGGACTGACAGGAGAGGTTCAAATCATAGAAAGTGAGAGTGTCAGTCCTCTTGTACTTATGTCGGCATTGTGCCATTTGTATTAAATTCGGATGCAATTTCTGTGTTTCATCGTCACTAAGAAGGTCCAAGGGATACAGTAATCCTGAAGTGAAGAATCGGAATCTAAAACTGGACTCACTGGAGAGGTTCGAATCATAGAAAGTGAGAGTGTCAGCCCTCTTGTACTTAAGTCGATATTGTGCTATTGTATTAAATTCGGATGCAATTTCTGTGTTTCATCGTCAATAAAAAGGTCCAAGGGATACAGTAAACCTGATGTGAAGCATCGGAATCTAAAACTGGACTCACAGGAGAGCTTCAATTCATAGAAAGTGAGAGTGTAAGTCCTCTTTTACTTAAGTCGGCATTGTGCCTGTTGAATTTAATTCCGATGCAATTTCTGGACTCCATCGTCAATAAGAAGGTCCATGGTATACAGTAAACCTGAAGTGTAACATCGGCATCTAAAATCTGGACTCACAGGAGAGGTTCAAATCATAGAAGTTAGAGTGTCACTCCACTTGTACATAAGTCGGCATTGTGCCTTTAGTATTAAATTCGGATGCAATTTCTGTGTTTCATCGTCAATAGGAAGGTCCAAGAGATACAGTAAACCTGAAGTGAAGCATCGGAATCTAAAACTGGACTCACAGGAGAGGTTCAGATCATAGAAAGTGATAGTGTCAGTCCTCATGTACTTAAGTCGTCATTGTGCCTTGTGTATTAAATTCGGATGCAATTTCTGTGCTCCATCGTCAAAAAGATGGTCCAAGGGATACAGTAAACCTGAGGTGAAGCACAGGAATCTAAAACTGGACTCACATTAGAGTTTTAAATCATAGAAAGTTAAAGTGTCAGTCCTCTTGTACTTAAGATGGCATTGTGCCTTTTGTATTGATTTCGGATGCAATTTCTGTGTTTCATCGTCATAAGAAGGTCCATGGGATACAGTAATCCTGAAGTGAAGCACCGGAATTTAAAACTGGACTCACAGGAGAGGTTCTAATCATAGACAGTGAGAGTGTCAGTCCTCTTGTACTTAAGTCGGCATTGAGCCTTTTGTATTAAATTCGGATACAATTTCTGTGTTTCATCGTCAATAAGAAGGTCCAAGGGATACAGTAAACCTGAAGTGAAGCATCGGAATCTAAAAATGGTCTCACAGGAGTGGTTCAAATAATACAAAGTGAGAATGTCGGTCCTCTTCTACTTATGTCGGCATAGTGCCTTTTGTATTAAATTCGGATTCAATTTCTGTGTTTCATCGTCAATAAGAAGGTCCAAGGGATACAGTTAACCTGAAGTGAAGCATCGGAATCTTAAACTGGACTCACAGGAGAGGTTCAAATCAAATAAAATTAGAGTGTCAGTCTTCTTGTACTTAAGTCGGCATTGTGCATTTTGAATTTAATTCCGATGCAATTTCTGTGTTTCAACGTCAATAAGAAGGTCAAAGGTATACAGTAAACCTAAAGTGAAGCATCGGAATCTAAAAATGGACTCACAGGAAAGGTTCAAATCAAAGAAAGTTAGAGTGTCAGTCCTCTTGTACTTAAATCGGCATTGTGCCTTTTGTATAAAATTCGGATGCAATTTCTGTGTTTCGTCGTCAATAAGAAGGTGCAAGGTATACAGTCAACCTGAAGTGAAGCATCGGAATCTAAAACTGGTCTCACAGGTGAGGTTCCAATCATAGAAAGTGAGAGCGTCAGTCCTCTTGTACTTAAGTCGGCATTGTGCTTTTTGTATTAAATTCGGATGCAATTTCTGTTTTTCATCGTCAATAAGAATGTCCAAGGGATACAGTAAACCTGAAGTGAAGCATCGGAATCTAAAACTGCACTCACTGGAGAGGTTCCAATCATAGAAAGTGAGAGTGTCGGTTCTCTTGTACTTAAGTCGGCATTGTGCTATTGTATTAAATTCGGATGCAATTTCTGTGTTTCATCGTCAATAAAAAGGTCCAAGGGATACAGTAAACCTGATGTGAAGCATCGGAATCTAAAACTGGACTCACAGGAGAGCTTCAAATAATAGAAAGTGAGAGTGTCAGTCCTCTGTTACTTAAGTCGGCATTGTGCCTTTTGTATTATATTCGGATGCAATTTCTGTGTTTCATCGTCAATAAGAAGGTCCAAGGGATACCGTAAACCTAAAGTGAAGCATCGGTATCAAAAACTGGACTCACAGGAGAGGTTCAAATCATAGAAAGTGAGAGTGTCAGTCCTCTTGTACTTATGTCGGCATTGTGCCTTTTGTATTAAATTCGGATGCAATTTCTGTGTTTCATCGTCAAAAGGAAGGTGCAAGGTATACAGTAAACCTGAAGTGAAGCATCAGAATCTAAAACTGGACTCACAGGAGAGGTTCAAATCATAGAAAGTGAGAGTGTCAGTCGTCTTCTACTTAAGTCGGCATTGTGCCTTTTGTATTAAATTCGGATGCACTTTCAGTGTTTCATCGTCAATAAGAAGGTCCAAGGTATACAGTAAACCTGAAGTGAAGCATCGGAATCTAAAACTCGACTCACAGGAGCGGTTCAAATCATAGAAAGTTAGAGTGTCAGTCCTCTTGTACTTAAGTCGGCATTGTGCCTTTAGTATTAAATTCGGATGCAAACTCTGTGTTTCATCGTCAATAAGAAGGTCCAAGGGATACAGTAAACCTGAAGTGAAGCATCGGAATGTAAAACTGGACTCACAGGAAAGGTTCAAATCACAGAAAGTTAGAGAGTCAGTCCTCTTGTACTTAAGTCGGCATTGTGCCTTTTGTATTAAATTCTGATACAATTTCTGTGTTTCATCGTCAATAAGAAGGTCCAAGGGATACAGTTAACCTGAAGTGTAGCATCGGAATTTAAAACTGGACTCACAACAGAGGTTCAAATCATAGAAAGTTAGAGTGGCAGTCCTCAAGTACTTAAGTCGGCATTGTGCCTTTTGAATTTAATTCCGATGCAATTTCTGTGTTTCATCTACAATAAGAAGGTCCAAGGCATACAGTTAACCTGAAGTGAAGCATCGGAATGTAAAACTGGACTCACAGGAAAGGTTCAAATCATAGAAAGTTAGAGAGTCCTCTTGTACTTAAGTCGGCATTGTGCCTTTTGTATAAAATTCGGATGCAATTGCGTGTGTTTCGTCGTCAATAAGAAGGTGCAAAGTATACAGTAAACCTGAAGTTAAGCATCGGAATCTAAAACTGGACTGACAGGAGAGGTTCAAATCATAGAAAGTGAGAGTGTCAGTCCTCTTGTACTTATGTCGGCATTGTGCCATTTGTATTAAATTCGGATCCAATTTCTGTGTTTCATCGTCACTAAGAAGGTCCAAGGGATACAGTAATCCTGAAGTGAAGAATCGGAATCTAAAACTGGACTCACTGGAGAGGTTCGAATCATAGAAAGTGAGAGTGTCAGCCCTCTTGTACTTAAGTCGATATTGTGCTATTGTATTAAATTCGGATGCAATTTCTGTGTTTCATCGTCAATAAAAAGGTCCAAGGGATACAGTAAACCTGATGTGAAGCATCGGAATCTAAAACTGGACTCACAGGAGAGCTTCAAATCATAGAAAGTGAGAGTGTAAGTCCTCTTTTACTTAAGTCGGCATTGTGCCTTTTGTATTAAATTCGGATGCAATTTCTGTGTTTCATCGTTAATAAGAAGGTCTAAGGGATACAGTAAACCTAAAGTGAAGCATCGGTATCTAAAACTGGACTCACAGGAGTGGTTCAAATCATAGAAAGTGAGAGTGTCAGTCCTCTTGTACTTATGTCGGCATTGTACCTTTTGTATTAAATTCGGATGCAATTTCTGTGTTTCATCGTCAAAAATACGGTGCAAGGTATACAGAAAACCTGAAGTGAAGCATCGGAATCTAAAACTGGACTCACAGGAGAGGTTCAAATCATAGAAAGTGAGAGTGTCAGTCCTTTTGTGCTTAAGTCGGCATTGTGCCTGTTGAATTTAATTCCGATGCAATTTCTGGACTCCATCGTCAATAAGAAGGTCCATGGTATACAGTAAACCTGAAGTGTAACATCGGCATCTAAAAACTGGACTCACAGGAGAGATTCAAATCATGGAAGTTAGAGTGTCACTCCTCTTGTACTTAAGTCGGCATTGTGCCTTTAGTATTAAATTCGGATGCAATTTCTGTGTTTCATCGTCAATAAGAAGGTCCAAGGGATACAGTAAACCTGAAGTGAAGCATCGGAATCTAAAACAGGACTCACAGGAGAGGTTCAGATCATAGAAAATGAGAGTGTCAGTCCTCATGTACTTAAGTCGTCATTGTGCCTTGTGTATTAAATTCGGATGCAATTTCTGTGCTTCATCGTCAAAAAGATGGTCCAAGGGATACAGTAAACCTGAGGTGAAGCACTGGAATCTAAAACTGGACTCACATTAGAGTTTTAAATCATAGAAAGTTAAAGTGTCAGTCCTCTTGTACTTAAGTTGGCATTGTGCCTTTTGTATTGATTTCGGATGCAATTTCTGTGTTTCATCGTCATAAGAAGGTCCATGGGATACAGTAATCCTGAAGTGAAGCACCGGAATTTAAAACTGGACTCACAGGAGAGGTTCTAATCATAGACAGTGAGAGTGTCAGTCCTCTTGTACTTAAGTCGGCATTGTGCCTTTTGTATTAAATTCGGATACAATTTCTGTGTTTCATCGTCAATAAGAAGGTCCAAGGGATACAGTAAACCTGAAGTGAAGCATCGGAATCTAAAAATGGTCTCACAGGACTGGTTCAAATCATACAAAGTGAGAATGTCGGTCCTCTTGTACTTATGTCGGCATAGTGCCTTTTGTATTAAATTCGGATACAATTTCTGAGTTTCATCGTCAATAAGAAGGTCCAAGGGATACAGTTAACCTGAAGTGAAGCATCGGAATCTCAAAACTGGACTCACAGGAGAGGTTCAAATCAAATAAAGTTAGAGTGTCAGTCTTCTTGTACTTAAGTCGGCATTGTGCATTTTGAATTTAATTCCGATGCAATTTCTGTGTTTCAACGTCAATAAGAAGGTCAAAGGTATACAGTAAACCTGAAGTGAAGCATTGGAATCTAAAAATGGACTCACAGGAAAGGTTCAAATCAAAGAAAGTTAGAGTGTCAGTCCTCTTGTACTTAAGTCGGCATTGTGCCTTTTGTATAAAATTCGGATGCAATTACTGTGTTTCGTCGTCAATAAGAAGGTGCAAGGTATACAGTAAACCTGAAGTGAAGCATCGGAATCTAAAACTGGTCTCACAGGTGAGGTTCCAATCATAGAAAGTGAGAGCGTCAGTCCTCTTGTACTTAAGTCGGCATTGTGCCTTTTGTATTAAATTCGGATGCAATTTCTGTTTTTCATCGTCAATAAGAATGTCCAAGGGATACAGTAAACCTGAAGTGAAGCATCGGAATCTAAAACTGGACTCACTGGAGAGGTTCCAATCATAGAGAGTGAGAGTGTCGGTTCTCTTGTACTTAAGACGGCATTGTGCTATTGTATTAAATTCGGATGCAATTTCCTTGTTTCATCGTCAATAAAAAGGTCCAAGGGATACAGTAAACCTGATGTGAAGCATCGGAATCTAAAACTGGACTCACAGTAGAGCTTCAAATAATAGAAAGTGAGAGTGTCAGTCCTCTGTTACTTAAGTCGGCATTGTGCCTTTTGTATTAAATTCGGATGCAATTCCTGTGTTTCATCGTCAATAAGAAGGTCCAAGGGATACCGTAAACCTAAAGTGAAGCATCGGTATCTAAAACTGGACTCACAGGAGAGGTTCAAATCATAGAAAGTGAGAGTGTCAGTCCTCTTGTACTTATGTCGGCATTGTGCCTTTTGTATTAAATTCGGATGCAATTTCTGTGTTTCATCGTCATAAGGAAGGTGCAAGGTATACAGTAAACCTGAAGTGAAGCATCGGAATCTAAAACTGGACTCACAGGAGAGGTTCAAATCATAGAAAGTGAGAGTGTCAGTCGTCTTGTACTTAAGTCGGCATTGTGCCTTTTGTATTAAATTCGGATGCACTTTTAGTGTTTCATCGTCATTAAGAAGGTCCAAGGTATACAGTAAACCTGAAGTGAAGCATCGGAATCTAAAACTCGACTCACAGGAGAGGTTCAAATCATAGAAAGTTAGTGTGTCAGTCCTCTTGTACTTAAGTCGGCATTGTGCCTTTAGTATTAAATTCGGATGCAAACTCTGTGTTTCATCGTCAATAAGAAGGTCCAAGGGATACAGTAAACCTGAAGTGAAGCATCGGAATCTAAAACTGGACTCACAGGAGAGGTTCAAATCATAGAAAGTGAGAGTGTCAGTCCTATTTTACTTAAGCCGTCATTGTACCTTTTGTATTAAAATCTGATGCAATTTCTGTGATTCATCGTCAATAAGAAGGTCCAAGGGATACAGTAAAATTGAAGTGAAGCATCGGAATCTAAAACTGGACTCACAGGAGTGGTTCAGATCATAGAAAGTGAGAGTGTCAGTCCTCATGTACTTAAGTCGGCATTGTGCCTTGTGTATTAAATTCGGATGCAATTTCTGTGTTTCATCGTCAACAAGAAGGTCCAAGGGATACAGTAAACCTGAAGTGAAGCATCGGAATCTAAAAATGGTCTCACAGGAGTGGTTCAAATCATACAAAGTGAGAGTGTCGGTCCTCTTGTACTTATGTCGGCATAGTGCCTTTTGTATTAAATTCGGAAACAATTTCTGTGTTTCATCGTCAACAAGAAGGTCCAAGGGATAAGTTAACCTGAAGTGAAACATCGGAATCTTAAACGGGACTCACAGGAGAGGTTCAAATCATAGAAAGTTAGTGTGTCAGTCCTCTTGTACTTAAGTCGGCATTGTGCCTTTAGTATTAAATTCGGATGCAAACTCTGTGTTTCATCGTCAATAAGAAGGTCCAAGGGATACAGTAAACCTGAAGTGAAGCATCGGAATCTAAAACTGGACTCACAGGAGAGGTTCAGATCATAGAAAGTGAGAGTGTCAGTCCTCATGTACTTAAGTCGGCATTGTGCCTTTTGTATTAAATTCTGATACAATTTCTGTGTTTCATCGTCAATAAGAAGGTCCAAGGGATACAGTTAACCTGAAGTGTAGCATCGGAATCTAAAACTGGACTCACAACAGAGGTTCAAATCATAGAAAGTTAGAGTGGCAGTCCTCAAGTACTTAAGTCGGCATTGTGCCTTTTGAATTTAATTCCGATGCAATTTCTGTGTTTCATCTACAATAAGAAGGTCCAAGGCATACAGTAAACCTGAAGTGAAGCATCGGAATGTAAAACTGGACTCACAGGAAAGGTTCAAATCATAGTAAGTTAGAGAGTCCTCTTGTACTTAAGTCGGCATTGTGCCTTTTGTATAAAATTCGGATGCAATTGCGTGTGTTTCGTCGTCAATAAGAAGGTGCAAAGTATACAGTAAACCTGAAGTGAAGCATCGGAATCTAAAACTGGACTGACAGGAGAGGTTCAAATCATAGAAAGTGAGAGTGTCAGTCCTCTTGTACTTATGTCGGCATTGTGCCATTTGTGTTAAATTCGGATCCAATTTCTGTGTTTCATCGTCACTAAGAAGTTCCAAGGGATACAGTAATCCTGAAGTGAAGAATCGGAATCTAAAACTGGACTCACTGGAGAGGTTCGAATCATAGAAAGTGAGAGTGTCAGCCCTCTTGTATTTAAGTCGATATTGTGCTATTGTATTAAATTCGGATGCAATTTCTGTGTTTCATCGTCAATAAAAAGGTCCAAGGGATACAGTAAACCTGATGTGAAGCATCGGAATCTAAAACTGGACTCACAGGAGAGCTTCAAATCATAGAAAGTGAGAGTGTAAGTCCTCTTTTACTTAAGTCGGCATTGTGCCTTTTGTATTAAATTCGGATGCAATTTCTGTGTTTCATCGTTAATAAGAAGGTCTAAGGGATACAGTAAACCTAAAGTGAAGCATCGGTATCTAAAACTGGACTCACAGGAGTGGTTCAAATCATAGAAAGTGAGAGTGTCAGTCCTCTTGTACTTATGTCGGCATTGTGCCTTTTGTATTAAATTCGGATGCAATTTCTGTGTTTCATCGTCAAAAATACGGTGCAAGGTATACAGAAAACCTGAAGTGAAGCATCGGAATCTAAAACTGGACTCACAGGAGAGGTTCAAATCATAGAAAGTGAGAGTGTCAGTCCTTTTGTGCTTAAGTCGGCATTGTGCCTGTTGAATTTAATTCCGATGCAATTTCTGGACTCCATCGTCAATAAGAAGGTCCATGGTATACAGTAAACCTGAAGTGTAACATCGGCATCTAAAAACTGGACTCACAGGAGAGGTTCAAATCATGGAAGTTAGAGTGTGACTCCTCTTGTACTTAAGTCGGCATTGTGCCTTTAGTATTAAATTCGGATGCAATTTCTGTGTTTCATCGTCAATAAGAAGGTCCAAGGGATACAGTAAACCTGAAGTGAAGCATCGGAATCTAAAACAGGACTCACAGGAGAGGTTCAGATCATTGAAAATGAGAGTGTCAGTCCTCATGTACTTAAGTCGTCATTGTGCCTTGTGTATTAAATTCGGATGCAATTTCTGTGCTTCATCGTCAAAAAGATGGTCCAAGGGATACAGTAAACCTGAGGTGAAGCACTGGAATCTAAAACTGGACTCACATTAGAGTTTTAAATCATAGAAAGTTAAAGTGTCAGTAATCTTGTACTTAAGTTGGCATTGTGCCTTTTGTATTGATTTCGGATGCAATTTCTGTGTTTCATCGTCATAAGAAGGTCCATGGGATACAGTAATCCTGAAGTGAAGCACCGGAATTTAAAACTGGACTCACAGGAGAGGTTCTAATCATAGACAGTGAGAGTGTCAGTCCTCTTGTACTTAAGTCGGCATTGTGCCTTTTGTATTAAATTCGGATACAATTTCTGTGTTTCATCGTCAATAAGAAGGTCCAAGGGATACAGTAAACCTGAAGTGAAGCATCGGAATCTAAAAATGGTCTCACAGGACTGGTTTAAATCATACAAAGTGAGAATGTCGGTCCTCTTGTACTTATGTCGGCATAGTGCCTTTTGTATTAAATTCGGATACAATTTCTGTGTTTCATCGTCAATAAGAAGGTCCAAGGGATACAGTTAACCTGAAGTGAAGCATCGGAATCTTAAACTGGACTCACAGGAGAGGTTCAAATCAAATAAAGTTAGAGTGTCAGTCTTCTTGTACTTAAGTCGGCATTGTGCATTTTGAATTTAATTCCGATGCAATTTCTGTGTTTCAACGACAATAAGAAGGTCAAAGGTATACAGTAAACCTGAAGTGAAGCATCGGAATCTAAAAATGGACTCACAGGAAAGGTTCAAATCAAAGAAATTTAGAGTGTCAGTCCTCTTGTACTTAAGTCGGCATTGTGCCTTTTGTATAAAATTCGGATGCAATTTCTGTGTTTCGTCGTCAATAAGAAGGTGCAAGGTATACAGTAAACCTGAAGTGAAGCATCGGAATCTAAAACTGGTCTCACAGGTGAGGTTCCAATCATAGAAAGTGAGAGCGTCATTCCTCTTGTACTTAAGTCGGCATTGTGCCTTTTGTATTAAATTCGAATGCTATTTCTGTTTTTCATCGTCAATAAGAATGTCCAAGGGATACAGTAAACCTGAAGTGAAGCATCGGAATCTAAAACTGGACTCACTGGAGAGGTTCAAATCATAGAAAGTGAGAGTGTCAGTCGTCTTGTACTTAAGTCGGCATTGTGCCTTTTGTATTAAATTCGGATGCACTTTCAGTGTTTCATCGTCAATAAGAAGGTCCAAGGGATACAGTAAACCAGAAGTGAAGCATCGGAATCTAAAACTGGACTCACAGGAGAGGTTCAAATCATAGAAAGTGAGAGTGTCGGTTCTCTTGTACTTAAGTCGGCATTGTGCTATTGTATTAAATTCGGATGCAATTTCTGTGTTTCATCGTCAATAAAAAGGTCCAAGGGATACACTAAACCTGATGTGAAGCATCGGAATCTAAAACTGGACTCACAGTAGAGCTTCAAATAATAGAAAGTGAGAGTGTCAGTCCTCTGTTACTTAAGTCGGCATTGTGCCTTTTGTATTAAATTCGGATGCAATTCCTGTGTTTCATCGTCAATAAGAAGGTCCAAGGGATACCGTAAACCTAAAGTGAAGCATCGGTATCTAAAACTGGACTCACAGGAGAGGTTCAAATCATAGAATGTGAGAGTGTCAGTCCTCTTGTACTTATGTCGGCATTGTGCCTTTTGTATTAAATTCGGATGCGATTTCTGTGTTTCATCGGCAAAAGGAAGGTGCAAGGTATACAGGAAACCTGAAGTGAAGCATCGGAATCTAAAACTGGACTCACAGGAGAGGTTCAAATCATAGAAAGTGAGAGTGTCAGTCGTCTTGTACTTAAGTCGGCATTGTGCCTTTTGTATTAAATTCGGATGCACTTTCAGTGTTTCATCGTCAATAAGAAGGTCCAAGGTATACAGTAAACCTGAAGTGAAGCATCGGAATCTAAAACTCGACTCACAGGAGAGGTTCAAATCATAGAAAGTTAGTGTGTCAGTCCTCTTGTACTTAAGTCGGCATTGTGCCTTTAGTATTAAATTCGGATGCAAACTCTGTGTTTCATCGTCAATAAGAAGGTCCAAGGGATACAGTAAACCTGAAGTGAAGCATCGGAATCTAAAACTGGACTCACAGGAGAGGTTCAGATCATAGAAAGTGAGAGTGTCAGTCCTATTTTACTTAAGCCGTCATTGTACCTTTTGTATTAAAATCTGATGCAATTTCTGTGATTCATCGTCAATAAGAAGGTCCAAGGGATACAGTAAACCTGAAGTGAAGCATCGGAATCTAAAACTGGACTCACAGGAGTGGTTCAGATCATAGAAAGTGAGAGTGTCAGTTCTCATGTACTTAAGTCGGCATTGTGCCTTGTGTATTAAATTCAGATGCAATTTCTGTGTTTCATCGTCAACAAGAAGGTCCAAGGGATACAGTAAACCTGAAGTGAAGCATCGGAATCTAAAAATGGTCTCACAGGAGTGGTTCAAATCATACAAAGTGAGAGTGTCGGTCCTCTTGTACTTATGTCGGCATAGTGCCTTTTGTATTAAATTCGGAAACAATTTCTGTGTTTCATCGTCAACAAGAAGGTCCAAGGGATAAGTTAACCTGAAGTGAAACATCGGAATCTTAAACGGGACTCACAGGAGAGGTTCAAATCATAGAAAGTTAGTGTGTCAGTCCTCTTGTACTTAAGTCGGCATTGTGCTTTTTGAACTTATTTCCGATGCAATTTGTGTGTTTCATCGTCAATAAGAAGGTCCAGGGTATACAGTAAACCTGAAGTGAAGCATCGGAATCTAAAACTGGACTCACAGGAAAGGTTCAAATCATAGAAAGTTAGAGTGTCAGTCGTCTTGTACTTAAGTCGGCATTGTGCCTTTTGTATAAAATTCGGATGTAATTTCTGTGTTTCGTCGTCAATAAGAAGGTGCACGGTATACAGTAAACCTGAATTGAGGCATCGGAATCTAAAACTGGACTCACAGGAGAGGTTCAAATCATAGAAAGTGAGAGTGTCAGTCCTCTTGTACTTAAGTCGGCATTGTGCCTTTTGTATTAAATTCGGATGCAATTTCTGTGTTTCATCGTCAATAAGAAGGTCCAAGGGATACAGTAAACCTGAAGTGAAGCATCGGAATCTAAAACTGGACTCACTGGAGAGGTTCGAATCATAGAAAGTGAGAGTGTCAGTCCTCTTGTACTTAAGTCGGCATTGTGCCTTTTGTATTAAATTCGGATGCAATTTCTGTGTTTCATCGTCAATAAGAAGGTCCAAGTGATACAGTAACCCTGAAGTGAAGCATCGGAATCTGAAACTAGACTCACACGAGCGGTTCAAGTCATAGAAAGTGAGAGTGTGAGTCCCCTTGTACTTATGTCGGCATTGTGCCTTTTGTATTGATTTCGGATGCAATTTCTGTGTTTCATCCTCAATAAGAAGGTCCATGAGATACAGTAAACCTGAAGTGAAGCACCGGAATCTAAAACTGGACTGACAGAAGAGGTTCTAATCATAGAAGGTGAGAGTGTCAGTCCTCTTGTACTTAAGTCGGCATTTTGATTTTGTATTAAATTCGGATGCAATTTCTGTGTTTCATCGTCAATAAGAAGGTCCAAGGGATACAGTAAACCTGAAGTGAAGCATCGGAATCTAAAACTGGACTCACAGGAGAGGTTCAAATCATAGGAAGTAAGAGTGTCAGTCCTCTTGTACTTATGTCGGCATTGTGCCTTTTTTATTAATTTCGGATGCAATTTCTGTGTTTCATCGTCAATAAGAAGGTGCAAGGTGTACAGTAAACCTGAAGTGAAGCATCGGATTCTAAAACTTGACTCACAGGAGTGGTTCAAATCATACAAAGTGAGAGTGTCGGTCCTCTTGTACTTATGTCGGCATTGTGCCTTTTGTATTAAATTCGGATGCAATTTCTGTGTTTCATCGTCAATAAGAAGGTCCAAGGGATACAGTAACCCTGAAGTGAAGCATCGGAATCTGAAACTAGACTCACACGAGCGGTTCAAGTCATAGAAAGTGAGAGTGTGAGTCCCCTTGTACTTATGTCGGCATTGTGCCTTTTGTATTGATTTCGGATGCAATTTCTGTGTTTCATCCTCAATAAGAAGGTCCATGAGATACAGTAAACCTGAAGTGAAGCACCGGAATCTAAAACTGGACTGACAGAAGAGGTTCTAATCATAGAAGGTGAGAGTGTCAGTCCTCTTGTACTTAAGTCGGCATTTTGATTTTGTATTAAATTCGGATGCAATTTCTGTGTTTCATCGTCAATAAGAAGGTCCAAGGGATACAGTAACCCTGAAGTGAAGCATCGGAATCTGAAACTAGACTCACACGAGCGGTTCAAGTCATAGAAAGTGAGAGTGTGAGTCCTCTTGTACTTATGTCGGCATAGTGCCTTTTGTATTAAATTCGGAAACAATTTCTGTGTTTCATCGTCAACAAGAAGGTCCAAGGGATAAGTTACCCTGAAGTGAAACATCGGAATCTTAAACAGGACTCACAGGAGAGGTTCAAATCATAGAAAGTGAGAGTGTCAGTCCTCTTGTACTTAAGTCGGCATTGTGCCTTTTGTATTAAATTCGGATGCAATTTCTGTGTTTCATCGTCAATAAGAAGGTGCAAGGTGTACAGTAAACCTGAAGTGAAGCATCGGAATCTGAAACTAGACTCACACGAGCGGTTCAAGTCATAGAAAGTGAGAGTGTCAGTCCTCTTGTACTTAAGTCGGCATTGTGCCTTTTGTATTAAATTCGGATGCAATTTCTGTGTTTCATCGTCAATAAGAAGGTCCAAGGGATACAGTAAACCTGAAGTGAAGCATCGGAATCTATGAATGGTCTCACAGGAGTGGTTCAAATCATACAAAGTGAGAGTGTCGGTCCTCTTGTACTTATGTCGGCATAGTGCCTTTTGTATTAAATTCGGAAACAATTTCTGTGTTTCATCGTCAACAAGAAGGTCCAAGGGATAAGTTACCCTGAAGTGAAACATCGGAATCTTAAACAGGACTCACAGGAGAGGTTCAAATCATAGAAAGTGAGAGTGTCAGTCCTCTTGTACTTGAGTCGGCATTGTGCCTTTTGTATTAAATTCGGATGCAATTTCTGTGTTTCATCGTCAATAAGAAGGTGCAAGGTGTACAGTAAACCTGAAGTGAAGCATCGGATTCTAAAACTTGACTCACAGGAGTGGTTCAAATCATACAAAGTGAGAGTGTCGGTCATCTTGTACTTATGTCGGCATTGTGCCTTTTGTATTAAATTCGGATGCAATTTCTGTGTTTCATCGTCAATAAGAAGGTCCAAGGGATACAGTAACCCTGAAGTGAAGCATCGGAATCTGAAACTAGACTCACACGAGCGGTTCAAGTCATAGAAAGTGAGAGTGTGAGTCCCCTTGTACTTATGTCGGCATTGTGCCTTTTGTATTGATTTCGGATGCAATTTCTGTGTTTCATCCTCAATAAGAAGGTCCATGAGATACAGTAAACCTGAAGTGAAGCACCGGAATCTAAAACTGGACTGACAGAAGAGGTTCTAATCATAGAAGGTGAGAGTGTCAGTCCTCTTGTACTTAAGTCGGCATTGTGCCTTTTGTATTAAATTCGGAAACAATTTCTGTGTTTCATCGTCAACAAGAAGGTCCAAGGGATAAGTTACCCTGAAGTGAAACATCGGAATCTTAAACAGGACTCACAGGAGAGGTTCAAATCATAGAAAGTGAGAGTGTCAGTCCTCTTGTACCTAAGTCGGCATTGTGCCTTTTGTATTAAATTCGGATGCAATTTCTGTGTTTCATCGTCAATAAGAAGGTGCAAGGTGTACAGTAAACCTGAAGTGAAGCATCGGATTCTAAAACTTGACTCACAGGAGTGGTTCAAATCATACAAAGTGAGAGTGTCGGTCCTCTTGTACTTATGTCGGCATTGTGCCTTTTGTATTAAATTCGGATGCAATTTCTGTGTTTCATCGTCAATAAGAAGGTCCAAGGGATACAGTAACCCTGAAGTGAAGCATCGGAATCTGAAACTAGACTCACACGAGCGGTTCAAGTCATAGAAAGTGAGAGTGTGAGTCCCCTTGTACTTATGTCGGCATTGTGCCTTTTGTATTGATTTCGGATGCAATTTCTGTGTTTCATCCTCAATAAGAAGGTCCATGAGATACAGTAAACCTGAAGTGAAGCACCGGAATCTAAAACTGGACTGACAGAAGAGGTTCTAATCATAGAAGGTGAGAGTGTCAGTCCTCTTGTACTTAAGTCGGCATTGTGCCTTTTGTATTAAATTCGGAAACAATTTCTGTGTTTCATCGTCAATAAGAAGGTCCAAGGGATACAGTAACCCTGAAGTGAAGCATCGGAATCTGAAACTAGACTCACACGAGCGGTTCAAGTCATAGAAAGTGAGAGTGTGAGTCCCCTTGTACTTATGTCGTCATTGTGCCTTGTGTATTAAATTCGGATGCAATTTCTGTGCTCCATCGTCAAAAAGATGGTCCAAGGGATACAGTAAACCTGAGGTGAAGCACAGGAATCTAAAACTGGACTCACATTAGAGTTTTAAATCATAGAAAGTTAAAGTGTCAGTCCTCTTGTACTTAAGTTGGCATTGTGCCTTTTGTATTGATTTCGGATGCAATTTCTGTGTTTCATCGTCATAAGAAGGTCCATGGGATACAGTAATCCTGAAGTGAAGCACCGGAATTTAAAACTGGACTCACAGGAGAGGTTCTAATCATAGACAGTGAGAGTGTCAGTCCTCTTGTACTTAAGTCGGCATTGAGCCTTTTGTATTAAATTCGGATACAATTTCTGTGTTTCATCGTCAATAAGAAGGTCCAAGGGATACAGTAAACCTGAAGTGAAGCATCGGAATCTAAAAATGGTCTCACAGGAGTGGTTCAAATAATACAAAGTGAGAATGTCGGTCCTCTTCTACTTATGTCGGAATAGTGCCTTTTGTATTAAATTCGGATACAATTTCTGTGTTTCATCGTCAATAAGAAGGTCCAAGGGATACAGTTAACCTGAAGTGAAGCATCGGAATCTTAAACTGGACTCACAGGAGAGGTTCAAATCAAATAAAATTAGAGTGTCAGTCTTCTTGTACTTAAGTCGTCATTGTGCATTTTGAATTTAATTCCGATGCAATTTCTGTGTTTCAACGTCAATAAGAAGGTCAAAGGTATACAGTAAACCTAAAGTGAAGCATCGGAATCTAAAAATGGACTCACAGGAAAGGTTCAAATCAAAGAAAGTTAGAGTGTCAGTCCTCTTGTACTTAAATCGGCATTGTGCCTTTTGTATAAAATTCGGATGCAATTTCTGTGTTTCGTCGTCAATAAGAAGGTGCAAGGTATACAGTCAACCTGAAGTGAAGCATCGGAATCTAAAACTGGTCTCACAGGTGAGGTTCCAATCATAGAAAGTGAGAGCGTCAGTCCTCTTGTACTTAAGTCGGCATTGTGCTTTTTGTATTAAATTCGGATGCAATTTCTGTTTTTCATCGTCAATAAGAATGTCCAAGGGATACAGTAAACCTGAAGTGAAGCATCGGAATCTAAAACTGCACTCACTGGAGAGGTTCCAATCATAGAAAGTGAGAGTGTCGGTTCTCTTGTACTTAAGTCGGCATTGTGCTATTGTATTAAATTCGGATGCAATTTCTGTGTTTCATCGTCAATAAAAAGGTCCAAGGGATACAGTAAACCTGATGTGAAGCATCGGAATCTAAAACTGGACTCACAGGAGAGCTTCAAATAATAGAAAGTGAGAGTGTCAGTCCTCTGTTACTTAAGTCGGCATTGTGCCTTTTGTATTATATTCGGATGCAATTTCTGTGTTTCATCGTCAATAAGAAGGTCCAAGGGATACCGTAAACCTAAAGTGAAGCATCGGTATCAAAAACTGGACTCACAGGAGAGGTTCAAATCATAGAAAGTGAGAGTGTCAGTCCTCTTGTACTTATGTCGGCATTGTGCCTTTTGTATTAAATTCTGATACAATTTCTGTGTTTCATCGTCAAAAGGAAGGTGCAAGGTATACAGTAAACCTGAAGTGAAGCATCAGAATCTAAAACTGGACTCACAGGAGAGGTTCAAATCATAGAAAGTGAGAGTGGCAGTCGTCTTCTACTTAAGTCGGCATTGTGCCTTTTGTATTAAATTCGGATGCACTTTCAGTGTTTCATCGTCAATAAGAAGGTCCAAGGTATACAGTAAACCTGAAGTGAAGCATCGGAATCTAAAACTCGACTCACAGGAGCGGTTCAAATCATAGAAAGTTAGAGTGTCAGTCCTCTTGTACTTAAGTCGGCATTGTGCCTTTAGTATTAAATTCGGATGCAAACTCTGTGTTTCATCGTCAATAAGAAGGTCCAAGGGATACAGTAAACCTGAAGTGAAGCATCGGAATGTAAAACTGGACTCACAGGAAAGGTTCAAATCACAGAAAGTTAGAGAGTCAGTCCTCTTGTACTTAAGTCGGCATTGTGCCTTTTGTATTAAATTCTGATACAATTTCTGTGTTTCATCGTCAATAAGAAGATCCAAGGGATACAGTTAACCTGAAGTGTAGCATCGGAATTTAAAACTGGACTCACAACAGAGGTTCAAATCATAGAAAGTTAGAGTGGCAGTCCTCAAGTACTTAAGTCGGCATTGTGCCTTTTGAATTTAATTCCGATGCAATTTCTGTGTTTCATCTACAATAAGAAGGTCCAAGGCATACAGTTAACCTGAAGTGAAGCATCGGAATGTAAAACTGGACTCACAGGAAAGGTTCAAATCATAGAAAGTTAGAGAGTCCTCTTGTACTTAAGTCGGCATTGTGCCTTTTGTATAAAATTCGGATGCAATTGCGTGTGTTTCGTCGTCAATAAGAAGGTGCAAAGTATACAGTAAACCTGAAGTTAAGCATCGGAATCTAAAACTGGACTGACAGGAGAGGTTCAAATCATAGAAAGTGAGAGTGTCAGTCCTCTTGTACTTATGTCGGCATTGTGCCATTTGTATTAAATTCGGATCCAATTTCTGTGTTTCATCGTCACTAAGAAGGTCCAAGGGATACAGTAATCCTGAAGTGAAGAATCGGAATCTAAAACTGGACTCACTGGAGAGGTTCGAATCATAGAAAGTGAGAGTGTCAGCCCTCTTGTACTTAAGTCGATATTGTGCTATTGTATTAAATTCGGATGCAATTTCTGTGTTTCATCGTCAATAAAAAGGTCCAAGGGATACAGTAAACCTGATGTGAAGCATCGGAATCTAAAACTGGACTCACAGGAGAGCTTCAAATCATAGAAAGTGAGAGTGTAAGTCCTCTTTTACTTAAGTCGGCATTGTGCCTTTTGTATTAAATTCGGATGCAATTTCTGTGTTTCATCGTTAATAAGAAGGTCTAAGGGATACAGTAAACCTAAAGTGAAGCATCGGTATCTAAAACTGGACTCACAGGAGTGGTTCAAATCATAGAAAGTAAGAGTGTCAGTCCTCTT